>NC_079190.1:59903727-60268727 GCF_029499605.1 Hyla sarda | reverse complement strand
TATATAGTATAGGTCAATGTTTCCCAACCAGGGGTGTCTCCAGCTGTTGCAGAACTACAACTCCCAGCATGTAGGACTATATAGAAGTAGTATATAGTATAGGTCAATGTTTCCCAACCAGGGGTGTCTCCAGCTGTTGCAGAACTACAACTCCCAGCATGTAGGACTATATAGAAGTAGTATATAGTATAGGTCAATGTTTCCCAACCAGGGGTGTCTCCAGCTGTTGCAGAACTACAACTCCCAGCATGTAGGAATATAGAAGTAGTATATAGTATAGCTCAATGTTTCCCAACCAGGGGTGTCTCCAGCTGTTGCAGAACTACAACTCCCAGCATGCCCGGACAGCCAATGGCTGTCCGGGCATGCTGCGAGTTGTAGTTCTGCAACAGCTGGAGGCACTCTTGTTGGCAAATACTGGTATAGGTTATGGTGCCACATTCCGGGAGTTGGAGGATTGGTTGGATAAATACCGCCCATTGCATTGCCGGTATTTTTAATATGAAAATACCGGCAGGGTGGGCAAAATACCGGCTGTGCCAGTGAAATACCGGCCAGGTGGTAACCCTAGCCTACAGCCCTGTAGTTCAGAGTCAGCTTGTTTGGGTTTACCTCAGAGTAGGCTCTATGGTCACAGAACAGCCACGTGTCTGAGGCGTTAAGGGGTAAATATAGATTTGGGTAATAGGTCTGACTTTCTTTCATGAGGACATTTCAGGAACATTTCTCTGCCTCTATGTTTTTCTCAGACAGCCCATGTTATGACTTAAGGAGAACACAGGGAGCTTAGGACGCCTGTCATGAGGTCTATTGTTTTATTTCAATAACTAAACAGTTTTCTTTGTAAAGGGCAAAGCAGGAGGCTTAGAATTATGTTTAGGAAATCAGAACATTTCCATCTGGCTCGCCACCAAAAGAACATTTCTCCTTGTTCACTTCAGATACAATGATCTGCTGCACTCACCGAAGACTTCGAGGAATCGGGAATTTATTTGAATAAGAAACTTCACACACATTTTATTTATATCCTTCCATTGAGAATACAATTGTTTGTAAATGATTCCGGTAGCAAGATAAATATACATGTTAGAAGCGTCCGGGAATCTGGCTCCACCATCACATGTGCTCCTATCCTGACTTTTTGTTGGTTATGAAACCCTATTCTTGTCAATAGGCTGCGTTTCGTAATACAGCTCAGCACCATTTATTTCAATGGACCTGCAATACCAAACGCGTCCCATTAGGGGTGTAAGATTCACTCGACTATCACGATTTTTCATTTGGCGATACTGTATCGATTCAAAATATTTTTGAATCGATCTTTTTAGGGATGTGGAATTCCTATCTCCCGACGCCCGGGACATGCAGTTCTGGGCACCGGGCAGGTGAATTTTTCCAGCTCGTGCAAGCAGGGCCGGACCTTACAAGCACGGCGGCAGTCTGGGTGTATGGAGCGGGCTCCGGACTCGTGCCCGCTCCGTACTCTGCGGCCCCCGGCTGATTTCAGTAGCTGGAGGCTGCCGCTAATAGCCAGCATGCGGCACTCAGCAGTCTGTATGGAGCGGGCTCCGGACTCCTGCCCGCTCCATACTTTGCAGCCTCCAGCTGTTTTCAGTAGCCGGGGGCCACTGCTAATAGCCAGCATGCGGCAATTGCCGCGGCTGGCTATTAACTCTTTAGATCGCCACTGTCAAAGCTGACAGTGGCGTCTAAAGGGACCTGTGAATGCTCCCTGGTGGGCTAGTGTGGTGGATCGCCCCCTCACAGCACGATCACGGGCGGGCGATCCACTATAGAGGTAGCCGGAGGGCTTACCTCTGCTTCCTGCTGTCCCGTGGCTCTGTCATTGATAGATCCTGGCTGGACTAGGCTCTATCAATGGATCACAGAGCAATGGCGTTCAATAGAACTCTATTCATCTGTCTGAGGAATCTAATGATTCCTCCTAAGGGTGCGTTCCCACAGGGCGTATACGCAGCGTATTTGACGCTGCGCAAAATGTATGGCAGCAGCGGGAAATACGCTGCGTATCCCTTGCTCACTATACACACAGGGCTTTCCGGCGGCAGCCCTATGTGTGTAGTGAGTTTTGGAGGCGGAGCCGTGCGTCACAGATATGCCGGCACACGGCCCCGCCTCCAAAACTCACTACACACATAGGGCTGCCGCCGGAAAGCCCTGGGTGTATAGTGAGCAAGGGATACGCAGCGTATTTCCCGCTGCTGCCATACATTTTGCGCAGCGTCAAATACGCTGCGTATACGCCCTGTGGGAACGCACCCTCAAAGTCTAATAAAATGTATAAAAAAAATATGTCTTAATAAAAGTTCAAAAGACACACATTAACCCCTTCCATATAAAAAGTTCAAATCACCCCCTATTCCTATATAAAAACATGTAAACATAATAAAAATAAACATATATGGTATCACTGCATGAGTAAAAATCGCAATATATCGTTTTTGAGACAGAATCGGGATATATCACGATATATTGTATCGTCATACGTGTATCGCGATACGTATCGTATCGCCAAATTCTTGCCGATTCACACCCCTACATCCCATGTACATAAGAGGCGCTGTTGTCGGAGGGAGAAAAGAAACATATGCCAAAAATAAGCCTCACTATTATGAATAATAAGTAGTAGTACTCAGAATATAGCCTTTATAAGAGTGACCTTTCACATGTAGTCAATGACAGCCAAAAAACTAAATCTATATTTCTATTTGATCTTTCTGAATTTAAATATGCTAAAGGGAATCTATCAGCAGCATCATCCGCACTTAGGCGCCACCGATCCCTATAAATTGTTTAAAAATCCATATATGTAAATTAAGCTCTTGATGCACTTGGGGCGTTCCCTAGGTGCACTGGTACTTTTTTCTGGCCAGTCTCTTACGCTCCCAATGAATATTCAAATATTCCTCCTTATGCACATAGCTGCTATGCGTTAACATCCCATGTGATCTGAGGTAGGTCTATTAGAACAGTGTGACCGGGTAGGGGATTTATCAATTTTTTATCTGGTACATGTCAGTTAAAGGGAGAGTCCAGGGAACTGAACTTTTTAGAGACTTATCCCCTCTCCACGGAATAGAGGATAAGGAAATTCCATTTTCCCCGTCTACAGAAAGAATGAACGTGTTCATTCTTTCTGCAGTCACCGCACGGAATGCTTAGCCGTCTATGAGACATCGTATTCCTATGCAGTCCTAGCACCAGTATATTATGCCTCCGCCCGCAGACTCCGGAATGTCCGCACAGAGATGCGGACATTCCAGTGTGTGAACATAGCCTAAGTAGGACAGGCCCTGTACAGGAGATCACTTTGGAGGCCCACGTGATCAGATACTTACCCCTAAACATAAATAGGGGATGTGTTAGAAAAAAATACGATCTGGTCCTTAGATTACACAATATGTCCCAGAAACCTGTCCAGCTGTATGAACTGTTTGGATAATTCTCATCACGCTACATTGGAGCAAAAAGTTAAGGCATAAGTACTACTACTTATTATTCCAAACTTTCACTGGATGATAAATGTGTCTCTCTCAAACACTACGCCAACATGAAACCTGTCTAGTGCAGTGTTTTCCAACCAATGTGCCTTCAGCATACACTGTCTAGTCTAGTCATACAGAGGAATTCTGGTGTAAAAGTACAATAAATACAGTATGTCTTATGCAGTGACGTATATAGAAGAAAGGGGACCCCGTAGTAAATATTAAAATGGACCTCCTATTATGGTGTCTTATTATGCCTCCTCCAAGAAAGAAAGGTCACATGTTTACACCCTTTGCTTTCCATAACCCATTGGTCAATACCCCCCTTCAATAATTTGCTGACAATGCAGTTCCCTGAAGAATTCTGCAGTTTTTTCTTATGGAAATGGGACCATACAGGATGGGCAAGCCTCTCTCCAAGTGCCCTATAGCCACCGCATGGTCTGTCATTATGGTATACACGCCCTTGGTATTACATGTCCTATATGCCGTGAATGTGTTGTAAACTGATATAAATTCCCCCCACTATGTTTTAAAAAGCTGACTTATGTATTTTACCACACTCCACCAACCAATATTCCACAAGAAAAATATTCATTTCATCTGAGGAAACAGCACTGCCATATAACTACACAGTAGTGCACGCACGGCCAATGCTCAATTCATTCTGTATGAGGCTTCTGGACATTGCCAAGCTCAGCCCTCAGCAATGTTCGAAAGCCACATAGAGAATGAATGGAGCTCTATTTTTTCCTGGGGACCTTTCACCTCTGTTCTCCTGAGTGGTGAGGTCCCCTAGATGTTGGGTTGCCACCTATCAGCTAACTATCTACCCCCCCATCGCAGTGTTTTCCAACCAGGGTGCCTCCAGCTGTTGCAAAACTACAACGGATGTCCGGGCTTGCTGGGAGTTGTAGTTTTGCCACAGCTGGAGGCACCCTGATTGGAATAGCCCAATCCTATGGATAATAACTATCTGACCAGCATAGATAGATCTCATACCTTGCAGAGGGGTATAATATTTAGGAGCAAGAAGTAAATGTGAAACTAGAATAAATAAATGGATAATAGCAGATAAGCAATTTCCCACCCTGATAGTGATGGAGATGTGGTTTTAGCTTTACATTTCTAGATAACTGTTGAACAGAACTTGTGACTGACACAAACTGCACCGAACATAAACTTGCTTTAAATGTCTTCTTAAGCCTCAGTACATACCTCGCCCGACCTTCTGGTGATATAGGCAAAGCAGCTCTATACAGAAGTACCAGCAGTAGATTTCATATATGAAGAATAGAGAAAAGTTTATCTCAATTACTATCTGGAAGGTGTTCTCCTCTGCCGATCACTGTTTGATGTCCGGGAGCAGGTGTACTATTCCTTTGCAGCGCCCCCACAGGAAGCAAGTGGCCTTACACAGTTCAGGAGATTCCCATGCCATATACTACATGTTCTGTACTGATCACTACCTGTGCCAGGATGAGCTGCTATTATGGATGTAGTAAAGTGATTTATAGCTCCCAGGATATTTTTTTTTATATAATTTTATGCTTTTTTTCATCATTATTTTTTTTCTTATTTTGAGATGACATTTTGGGAGCTTTGGAAGCAATTACTATTGATGGCCTCCGGTTATGAAGGTCACCCAGGAACCAATTAATATTGTAACTCCGGGGACCATGGAGAAGTACGTGAACATGGGTTTTCTAAACCAGTCGACCCTTTCCAACGTATGGCAATTGATGGCTTCAAGAAACAAACCATGCCGTGTCAACCTCCAGATAGTCAGGAAATTCAGGAAATTCCAATAGTCTTGGGACATGGGTTTATTAGAACAGTTTGAATCATTGGGGGGTAATTTATCATTGGTTTTACCCCTTTTTGGGGGTAAAAAAATAAATTGCGCAATGGGTGAAAAAGTCGCAAAACAAGACACGACAGCTTGAATGAAGCGAGGCATGGTTAGCTTTTTGCAGTGGTTGGTGATTTATCATGACATACGGGGCTTTATCTAACTTGATTTACATAGACAATGATAAAATTCCCCCCATTGGGTTACCTGGAGGAAATTTATTCATTTTGCCTATCCTTAATCTTACACAATATTTCTGTAAGACCATCTGTCCTCATTTTGGACATACTAATAATTCTGGGAAAAGTCAGTTAAAAAAAAAATAAAAAAAAATGTCTGTACGAACTGCTTAGGCCATTCTCATTACGCTCTACATTGGAGCAAAAAATTTTAAGACAGAATCCAACTTTCATTGGATGATAAATATGTCTATATCAGACACTACGCAAACATATCCCCTTTTAAGACAAAAACGGAAAAACTGTCTAGTGCAATGTTTACGAATCAATATGCCTCCAGCTTTTTCTCATCGCGGGGAGGGGGGCTAAGGTGTTTGGTTGGGAGGTGGATAATGGGTCTGCGAATGCGATTTCCTACACAGGCCCCCTGCTTTCTGGGAGGAGCGCGTGCTGCAGATGGGACACACACCATTCCTTCTCTATGGGAGCTCTGAAAAGACCCAAATGCTGTACTTGGTCATCCTCAACGCTCCCATAGAAATGAAATGAGCGTTTACAGCATGCGCTCTTCACAAAATGCGGGGGTACCTTCCTGGAGATCCCAACGGTCAGACCCACCACAATCAGACACTTATCCCCAATCCTGTGAATAGGGAATATGTTGTCTTTCACTCAACCCCTTTAACACACTCAGCTACGGCTATATGGCTTACATAGAAGTAGTAGGGGCCCATAGAAAATATCGAAACGGGCCTTAAATTATGCTGTCTTATTCTGCCCCCCCAAGAGATGAAAGGTCCATTGTTAATTTCCATTTCTTTCCATGACCCATTAGTAAATATCTGCCCTTCCCTTAGGCCATTAATTTGCTGACAACATAGTTCCCCGGAAAGAGGAGTTCTGCACAGTTTCTTCCCATTAGAGAAAGAATTGGCAAGGGGGGGCCAGTCCTAGTTGTTACAAGGGCCCCATAGCAGCCACATGGTCTGCCATCATGGTACGTACTATGGTACATCACCCTTGGTCTTCCATGTCCTATATGCCGAGAATGTGTTGTAAACTGATGGTTACTAAAAAAAATGATAATAATTAACACACATTCCGCCGACCAATATTCCACAGCAACAAAGGAAAATGTTCATGTCATCTGAGGTTACGACACTGGAATATAATAACTACACGGTACTGTGGGTCTAAACGCAGCTGTCAATCACCGTGAGGATCATCGGCGTAGAACACTATAACCATGGTTACTACAATTCCCACATGGCCATGCTCCAAACCATGAGAAGCACCACGCATTACAAGCCCACTGAGTAATGAACACAGGAAGTGTTCTGGGGGGGATGGAAGATTCCTTAGTAAGCAGATACATCCCTGTCACTTCTCAACACTCGTCTGGAGCATGGTTACACTGCATTTCTATCATAGCCTATCCCAGAATATTCTGCTTCCCACTACTTAGATTAATAAGAAAACGCAAAGCAAATACTTAAAGGGGTACTCCGCCCATAGACATCTTATCCCCTATCCAAAGGATAGAGGATAAGATGTCTGATCACAGGGGTCCTGCCACTGGGAACAACCGGGATCTCTCCTGCAGCACCCCCTGTTATCTGCTACACGGAGCGAACCGCGCTCCATGTCTGATTATCGGCGATACAGGAGCCAGAGTATCGTGACTTTACAGCCCCACCCCTCGTGATGACACGCCCCCGAGGGGACGTGGACTTGCATTGAGGGGGCGGGGCGTGACATCACGATACTTTGTCCCCTGTATCATCCGTCATCAGGCACAGAGCGAAGTTTGCTCTGTGCAGCAGATGACAGGGGGTGCTGCAGGAGAGATCACGGCGGTTCCCAGTGGTGAGACCCCCGGGATCAGACATCTTATTCCCTATTCTTTGGATAGGGGATAAGATGTCTAGGGGCGGAGTACCCCTTTAGTACATAGCATCGGAATCTGCAAAACGAAGGCCAAATACTGTAAACTTTAATTCAATATGCCTCCAATTTTGTATGGCATGATCTACTGTCTAGGCCTTCAAACTGTGGACGGCTGTCCGGGCTTGCTGGGAGTTGCAGTTTTGCAACAGCTTGAGGTCCACAGTTTGAAGACCAAAGCTCTACTGCATACCATATAGGAATACTAAAAATGTAGCTTGTGATGCCGTCGAAAAGTTGTATCTAAACATGGGAGATTTACATAGAAACATAGAATGTGTCGGTAGATAAGAACCATTTGGCGCATCTAGTCTGCCCAATAATCTGAATACTATGAATAGTCCCTGGCCCTATCTTATATGAAGGATAGCCTTATGCTTATCCCATGCATGTTTAAACTCCTTCACTGTATTTGCAGCGAACACTTCTGCAGGAAGGCTATTCCATGCATCCACTACTCTCTCAGTAAAGTAATACTTCCTGATGTTACTTTTAAACCTTTGCCCCTCTAATTTAAACTATGTCCTCTTGTGGTAGTTTTTCTTCTTTTAAATATGCTTTCCTCCTTTACCATGTTCATTCCCTTTATGTATTTAAAAGTCTCTATCATATCCCCTCTGTCTCTTCTTTCTTCCAAGCTATACAAGTTAAGGACCTTTAACCTTTCCTGGTAAGTTTTATCCTGCAATCCATGTACTAGTTTAGTATCTTCTCTGAACTCTCTCTAGAGTATCTATATCCTTCTGGAGATACGGCCTCCAGTACTGCGCACAATACTCCAAGTGTGTTCTGTACAGCGGCACGAACACTTCTCTCTCTACGGCTTATACCTCTCCATATACATCCAAGCATTCTGCTAGCATTTTCTGCTGCTCTATTACATTGTCTTCCTACCTTTAAGTCTTCTGAAATAATTACTCCTAAATCCCTTTCCTCAGATACTGTGTCAAATATTCTATATTCTGCCTGAGGGTTTTTACGCCCCAGGTGCATTATCTTGCACTTATCCACATTAAATTTCAGTTGCCAGAGTTCTGACCATTCTTCTAGTTTGCCTAAATCCTTTTCCATTTGGCGGATCCCTCCAGGAACATCAACCCTGTTACATATCTTGGTGTCATCAGCAAAAAGACACACCTTACCATCGAGACCTTTTGCGATATCACTAATGAAGATATTAAACAATATTGGTCCCAGTACAGATCCCTGAGGTCCCCACTGGTGACCAGACCTTGCTCTGAATATTCTCCATTGACTACAACCCTCTGTTGTCTGTTACTCAGCCACTGCTTAATCTACTCAACAATATTGGAGTCCAAGCTCAATGACTGTAGTTTATTGATAAGTCTTCTATGTAGGACAGTGTCAAAAACCTTACTAAAATCTAGATATGCGATGTCTACTACCCCTCCGCCATCTATTATTTTAGTCACCCAGTCAAAAAAATCAATAAGATTTGTTTGACATGATCTCCCTGAAGTAAATCCATGGGATTTTAGATGTTCCACAATCCTATCCTTTAGTATAGTTTCCATTAATTTCCCCACTATTGATGTCAGACTTACTGGCCTATAGTTGCTTGATTCCTCCCTACTACCTTTCTTGTGAATGGGCACGACATTTGCTAATTTCCAATCTTCCGGGACGGCTCCTGTTACCATTGATTGGTTAAATAAATCTGTTAATGGTTTTGCTAGCTCACCACTAAGCTCTTTTAATAATTTTGGGTGTATCCCATCAGGCCCCTGTGATTTATTTGTCTTCACTTTAGACAGCAAACGTAAAACCTCTTCCTCTGTAAAGACACAGGCATCAAACGATTCCTTAGTTTTCCTCTCTAATGGAGGTCCTTTTCCTTCTTTCTCTTCTGTAAAAACTGAACAGAAGTATTCATTAAGGCAGTCGGCTAGCCCCTTATTCTCTTCTACATATCTTCCTTCCTTTGTTTTTAATTTAGTTATTCCTTGTTTTAATTTCCTTTTTTCATTTATATATCTGAAGAATGTCTTATCCCCTTTTTTCACAGACTGAGCTAGTTTTTCTTCTGACTGTGCTTTAGAAGTTCTTATAATTTGCTTGGCCTCTTTCTGCCTAGTCTTGTAGATTTCCCTATCTTCATTGCTCTGGGTTATTTTATAATTACTAAATGCTAGTTTTTTATGATTTTGGCCACTTCTGCTGAGTACCACAGTGGTCTCTTCCTTTTTCTGCTTTTACTGACCAGTCTAGTGCAATTTTCTGTTGCCTTCAATAAAGCGTCTTTTAAGTAGTCCCATTTCTCCTGGACTCCATGTAATCCGTTCCAGTATGATAGGGACTCATTTATGACTAATCTAATTTTTTCAACAAAAAAAAAGTTCTCCTGGAGTGCTGCTAGATTACTTCTCTGGATACATCTGTACAGTCTGTGACTGGGACTATTTCACTGCCAGCCTGCACCCTTCAACTTCATTTTATTTGTTTGTGCTGCCTCTACACAGTTTGCTTGTACACTGAATTCCAATAAGTATGCTGTGGAGATAGAATCAGAGCTCTTATTGAAAATGTACAGACTCCAACTCCGGCTTTGAAATAAAAATATTTAAAGGGGAACTCTGGTATTGAACTTCTTATCTCCTATCCACAGGATAGGGATAGGTGTCTTATTGCAGGAGGTCTGGCCATTGGGACCCCCTGAGATCGCTGTATCTCCTTGCAGGAGATCGTGGTGGGTTCCAGCGGTCAGATCTTCCGCGATCAGACACTTAAAGGGGTAGTCCAGTGGTGAAAAACGTATCCCCTATCCTAAGGATAGGGAATAAGTTTGAGATCGCGGGGGGTCCGACCGCTGGGGCCCCCTGCGACCTCTCTGTACAGGGTGTACAGATAGCGGGTGTCGACCCCCGCACAAAGCGGCGGCCGACACGCCCCCTCAATACATCTCAATGGCAGAGCCGGAGATTGCCGAAGGCAGCGCTTCGGCTCTGCCACAGAGTTGTATTGAGGGGGCGTGTCGGCCACCGCTTCGTGCGGAGGTCTACACGCCCCCTTCCCGCGGGCTCTCGGGGCTCCGTACAGGAGATCACAGGGGGCCCCAGCGGTCGGACCCCCGCGATCTGCAACTTATCCCCTATCCTTAAGATAGGGGATAAGTTGTTCACCACTGAGTCACCACTGGACTACTCCTTTAACCCCTATCCTGTGCATAGGGGATAAGATGCTAAAGGGGTACTCCGGTGAAAAAATTTATATTTTAAAAAGAACTGGTGCGAGAAAGTTAAACAGATTTGTAAATTACTTCTATTCAAAACTCTTAATCCTTCCAGTACTTATCAGCTGCTGTATACTACAGAGGAAGTTGTGTAGTTCTTTCTAGTCTGACCACAGTGCTCAGAAACTGTGTCAGGAACTGTCCAGAGCAGGAGAGGTTTGCTATGGGGATTGGCTTCTACTCTGGATAGTTCCTGACACGGACAGAGGTGTCAACAGAAAGCACTGTAGTCAGACTGAAAAGAACTACACAAGTTCTTCTGGAGCATACACCACCTGATAAGTACTGGAGGGCTAAAGATTTTTAAATAGAAGAAATTGAAAAATCTGTATAACGTTCTGGCACCAATTGATTTGAAAATATTTGTTTTCAACCGGAGTACCCTTTAAATACCAGAGTTTCCCTTTAATGCTATATATCAGGAGCCCAATGTTTGGTTTACCAAAGCTGAAGCCCTGCCTAAAGGACAGAGCTCATGTGCCACTGGGAGCTTTCAAGCAGGCTTCATGCTCATGGAAGTAGTGTGTACATGGACCATTTGGACCCATGCACACTTGTCAGACTTGACATCAAACATGTGAATGGGGTTTCCACAACCCTGTTCACATGCTGTAGATAATATCTGCATGACTTTGGCTACGCTACAGAAAAACAGTTTGCAGCAGACACAGGTAGCATCATTTGTGCAGCCGGTCATTTCCATTATGGTCGGCAACACATACCCCGGTTTACATGATGATTACATGACATGACAATAGATGCGATCAGCTTGTTCATCACATGATCACTGGGCCTTTAAAAGGGGCAATAATTGTCCCGTTGTGCAAAAGGCCCTAAAGCTGTCGTTACACATTGGATAGGTCCCAGCCAAACCTGCCAACGTTGACAGGACCAGTCAACCACCTAATCTGTACGGTGGCCTCATAAATCTACCCTGACACCAGATGAAGGGTCAATCGTGTTGAATTTCAGCTGTCTGATCCTGTTGTCCTCTAGAAGATCAGAAGGAATACAGCAGTGTCTTTCTCCCCTCTTACCACATTCACAAGTAAAGTGTTTATGTGTATTGGTAGGATAATGTGGTGTGTATGGTCAACTTTAGTCTACAAGTCTTTTCAAAAGCTCTTTAGTCTTACAGAAACCGTACAAAGAAAACTGGATTCTATCATAGTCCTTTCCATTTCGGAAGAATGCTGGGTGGGCCTTTGTTATGGAGGCTGGTCTTGGCTTGGTGTGTCTTCTATTGCAGACAGTGCAGTGTGGGAAGGTTCCATCTGAAGCAGACTACCTCCCAATGGGAAATTCCCTATAATAACTTACAGTCCTGCAGAGAATTGAATATTTCCTCTGCAAACCAGTCATCACATTTCAGGATGTTCGCTGTCAAAAGGTCCTACAGTAGCAACTTAATCTCTGAGGCAACCAAAGAGAATTTCAAATTCCATACAGCCAATTCCCAGTATAGCATTTCATCAAGGAATTGCCTCCTAAGATGGATCTTCATTTTGAAGGAAATGACCAGGAGAAACTAACTAGTGAGAGGTACATTTTTCTCTTATCAGTAAATGGAAGCTGTCTACAACAACATTTATTTTGTATAAGATTAAGCTATCCTTAGACAAATAAGTCCATAAAGAAGTTGTCACTTTTGGCAATTGCCTTTTTTTTTAGAAGTCATAAAAGTAACTACATGGTCCCCAGTGGGAATAGTCAACAATCAGCTGTGATCTCCAGTGAAACCTTGTACTATTGTAACATCCTCCTCTGTGGCCTTCCATCAAACACTCATGCTCCCCTCCAATCCATCCTCAACTGTTCCCCAACGTATGCACCTCTCTCTTCGCTCCTCCCCTTCTTCTCCCTATGCCAATCCCTTCATTAGCTACCCATTGCCAGATGAGTTAAAGGGGTACTCTGCCCCTAGACAGGTTATCCCCTAGCCAAAGGATAGGGAATAAGATGGCTGATTGCAGGGGTCCCGCCGCTGGAGACCCTCGCAATCTTGGCTGCAGCACCCCAGACATCCAGTGCACAGATCTAACTTCGCTCTGTGCCAGATGACTGGCGATGCGGGGCGGAGGCTCATGACGTCACGTCACGCCCCGCTCGTGACGTCACAGCCATGCCCCCTCAATGTAAGTCTATGAGAGGGGGTGTGACGGCCTTCACGCCCCCTCAATGCCCCTCCCATAGACTTGCATTGAGGGGGCGTTGCTGTGACATCACTAGCGGGGAGCAGCCGTGATATCACGAGCCTCCTACGCTGAACCCGACGCTCTACACGAACGCCAGGTGCAGCACTGAGTTCGCGGGGGTTCCCATAAGATGTCTAGGGGCGGAGTACCCCTTTAATACTTTTCACTTCAAATACAAAGCTGTTCACAATCAAAGCTGTTCCATTAATACATCTCTAACCTGATTCCACCCCTCACATAATCTTCGATCCCTTCAAGACCTCCGCATGTGCTCTTTCTTCCTTACCGCACTGGAAATAGCCACTTCCCTAACTTCTCATAGATGACCAGCTGCCCCCACCACCCCTGTAGATTGCAAGCCTTTATGGACAGGGCCCTTTCTCCCTTTATATTATTGTAATTTACTATGTATCACTTACATTTGTATCATGTATTCTAACCTTCATAAAAAGTACAGCACCCTGGTACAAAGGGCACTTTAAAAAGAAATAATAATAATATTAATAATGTTCTGGAAGCACATGTTTAATTCATGTGCAGCACCATCACAGGGGAAATTTTAAGGAAAACTGTCATATGTTTTGTCCCGCACTATCCACGGGTATCTCTGGATAGTGCGGGAGACGCTGAACATTTTGAGTCCTACCTTGCCTGGATCCGTTGTCTTACACTCTCCGTCTCATCTCGGCCGAGTCCTGGAAGATACTGCGCATGCGTGGGATTTCCTACTATACCCGGAAGCTGTCTTCAGCGTTGCTTCAAACGCTGAAGAGAGCTTTCGGGTATAATAGGAAATTCCGCGCATGCGCAGTATCGTCCAGGACTCGGCCGAGATGAGACGGAGAGTGTAAGACAACGTATGAATATTCATTAGCCTGGCGGTGCTGTGGTTACATTAGCCTGCTGGGCAGCGGTTACGTCACAGTGCCAGTTGAAGGCAGTAACCCCGCCCGTGCCAGTTAGCAGCTAATTTGAATATACTGAAAACCAGCTATAACGGGCAAATCGGCGCAGTGGATCCGGGCAAGGTAGGACTCAAAATGTTCAGCATCTCCCACACTATCCACAGATACCCGTGGATATTGTGGGACAAAACATATGACAGTTTTCCTTTAAGTATTCCATCATGTTCATAGAAATGAATGGGCAATCTGTGTAATATATAGACAAGAGGGTCCTCTAAAATGATATGGTCTCTTGGCCCCTGCTATTTGCTCTGGGTATATGGTGAAGATAGGACATTCTAGGGCATTGTGCGGAGGTTTCTTCATTCTTACAGATTTAAAAAAATTGGTTTTCTAAACCAAACTATGGTTAGCCTGGCAAAAAACAACGAATCCCCTATCCACAGGAAAGGGCATTAGTGTCTCATTGCAGGGGGGTTGGACCACTGGGACCCCCCGTGATCTCCTGCTCAGCGCCCCGGCACTCTGAGAGGAGCACGTGCTCCATTCTTTTCTATGAGATGACTGGATCACGTGACGTCTGTAGGATGTGCGCTGTTCAGAGAGCCGTGGTGCTCTCCCCCGTGATCAGACACATCCCCTATCCTGTGGATAAGGGATAAGTTGTTTTTCGTTAGACTACCCCCTTTAAATACTAAAAAAAGAATAAAAAAAAAAAAAGGACTAGAAGCCTCCATTTACTTGAGGAGACTAGCACACCTCTATCTAGTCCTGTTTTAGCTGCATTGGTACAGGATTTAAAGGACATGGATTTCAATGCTTGAAATGGAAATGCTATTTTCGAAACTCGACATAATATATTTCCCTTAAAACATTTTCTATTTTTACTTGTACCAAGCAATGAGTGACATTTCAGAGAAAAAGGAGACCACCTCGATTTCCATCTAACCTTGCCAAGAAGTTCTCAAAACGTATCCACCTTTTACCAAAATTTAGCTCTTCTCCAGATCATAAAGCAAAGCTATTGTCTAGGCCAGTGCTTTCTATCTAGTGTGCCTTCAGCTGTTGCAAAACTACAACTCTCAGCATGCCCGGACAGCCAAAAGTCCAGTTTTATCCGTGTGTAGTCATGTGTTGACTAGTATGATAATATTATTGAAATATATATTTGTGAGCTTTTCTATTAAAGCTATATACTGAGCTTGGATGATATTATTAGTGCAGTGCATCCCTTATGCTGCTTATTATAGATAATACGTACCTGAAAGGCATATAAAGATATTAATAGTTCTATACATCATATAGTAATGGCACATCATATTGGATTATCTCGAGCGTTAGAAGCAGGAAAATACAGTTGTGTTTAGGTTTCTTTCCCCCAGTGTATGATATGTGAAAATATACGAGTAGATGCAGAAGATACCTGCAAAGTGTGCCTAGTGTAATGTCCCAGTACGGATATGGTCCCGTACAGTACTGGAGGGAAGCTGGTTGGAAATCACTGGCCTAGTGTGGTGTCTGGGGGTGTGAAGGTGAGGTGTTGGGGGCAGATGTTATAGCCCAGGGGCAGATGGTATTAATCCCTAAATGTTCGTGATGCCAGGGCGTGGTTTCCCCGAAACCACCTGAACGGTAGTACCGCTATCCCAAGGAGAGGCAGGGCAATAATAGTCCAAGACCAGGTTAGGGTTAACGGTAGCTTTACTGAGGTAGACAGATGGAAATAGTCTTTACAGCTGGGTCAGGATCCCAGAGAGGTAACTAGTAACACAGAAGGACCTCGCAGCTTGTTGGGACTTGTAGTGACTTTGGCAGACTTTAGGACAGCTACGCTGACTATAATAAACTTGACTATAGACTTGACTTGACTGTAGGTAGTGACAGCAGACATAGATGACTTGACTTACAGGCTTGTGACTGTAGGTTAGGCTTAAGGCCTCCAGATGTGCTGGACACTAGCTCTGAGACGTCTGGTCATTACTGTGCCTCAGTAGGAAGTGTGGTAGAAGAGAGAGATTGTAATGGCTGCCCCTCTTATAAAGGAGGGCTGAGCCAGAAGCCCATAGGTCAAGCTGCAGGTCACCTGGTTAGCTGGTGCTCTCTGGGTAACAAACACATCATGTGAACACATTATCATGTGACTAACTCAAAGGTCCTTTATACATAACACACATAACACTATCCATAATATATATTACTATGGGGGTGACACTGTAGGAGGGCCCCTAGAACACAGAGGGACTCAACCTGACAGAGCCTAAGTACTGTACGGGACCATATCCATACTGAGACATCACACTAGGCACACTTTGCAGGTATTTTCTGCATCTACTCGTATATTTTCACATATCATACACTGGGGGAAAGAAACCTAAACACAACTGTATTTTCCTGCTTCTAACGCTCGAGATAATCCCATATGACGTGCCATTACTATATGATGTATAGAACAATTAATATCTTTATATGCCTTACTATTATCTATAATAAGCGGCAAAAGGGATGCACTGCACTAATAATATCATCCAAGCTCAGTATATAGCTTTAATAGAAAAGCTCACAAATATATATTTTAATAATATTATCATACTAGTCAACACATGACTACACACGGATAAAACTGGACTTTTATGGAGCTTGTCCACACAGTGCTGGTGCCTGTGTCGAGCGCTGGTGATCCTGGTAATTGCCGGGTGGCACCTGGACTTGACACAGAGTCAAGCGGTAAGCCCAGGGGCCGCACGGCAATTATCAGGATCATGTGAAAACCCTAAGTTTGCAGAGTTTTAGAAGTATTTAGTAGGACTACAACACCTGCCACCTTTGAGTTTTATTTAAAAAGTTATTTCTATGTTATCACTAGTATATGCAATCACTTTAGGGTGTTCCGGAGGATGGGTAGCGAATGCTGTGCAGAGAAACAGTTAAAGTGTACCAGTCATTTAGAAAAACTAAACATGATAAGGTCATGGTAATGTGGTGTAATTTGGGGGGAATGTTCGCACGGAAAGCACATGCAGAAATTGCGCACATTTGAAGAATCCGGCGGACACTAGGACCGCTTGGAAATGTGCTGTCTCATAGATGGCAATGTATTTCTAATCGAAATCCACAAAATCGATAGACATCTGCCACGAAAATTTAACAGAGTGAACAGTGCAGCAGAATCCCATTACACGGGCACTCTCATTAAAGCTAATTTTTGCTATTGCACTCCTCAAGTTTTTTTTAATGTTTTATTTGTGTTTAAAAAAGCTGAAACTGAGTGTCTCCTTACTTGTCCAGAGCACATTTTCCCTCATCTTTTTCACAAACCTTGGACTCCCGCTGGTCTGGCTAAAGTCCACAATTAGGAAATGCTGAGGGTGTGTGCAGCCTTTGCCAATCATAGTTCATCTCACACTGAATTGCTCTGGGCTGTGTGTAGCAGAGTGAGGGAGGAAGTTCTCCCCTGTATGGCTTCAGATGATGTCATGCCTGCTGGGGAACACCCCTTCCCAGTCTGTGAATCTGACTGAGACAGATCAGAAAATACAGAGCAATATCAAGGTAGAAAACATAAAAATTATAAAAATAAAGGCAGGGGGTGGTTTATCATGTTGTGGGCAGTGAACTGGGAGGATAATAAAATTTTACAAGATCATGAAAGGTACTCATTAAATTCAATGGGACTCTGCACAGATACTGTGTGAACATACCCTAAAAGTTTGTATTGGCCAGGGTCTCAGTGCTGAGATTTCCACCTCTCAGGAGAACCACAGGATAGAGATCGCTAAGAGCCAGGGAGTGAAGTGCGCACTTGTCCCTGCCGCTCTCCTGATTGACGGGAGTCTTAGCAGTGACACGTCAAATGTTCTTCACTTTAACAGGATGTAGCACTACACCGCAGCCCCGCCCCCTCACGATCAGTTAGTTAGACTATTTATAGCCATCTAGCAATTTTGCATGTATTCAGAAAAAATTATATAAATGATAAAAATCTTGAAGAAAAATTATCTGTTTTGTGTATACAGCAGCTATGCAGAACTATGCAGAACTAGGATAAGGGATAAGTGTCAGATCGCGGCAGGGGGGGAGAAGTGGGAGGAGGGGATTGGATTGTTAGGGTTGGGTCCAATCGATGGGACCCCCGCAATCTCCTGCCCAGTGCCCCGGCTCTCACTCTGGACGGAACTATGTTGACACCTCACAAAGCAGTGGTCAACACGCCCTCTCTATGTATCTCTATTAGACCCCAACAGGAACCAATGGTAGGGGGTGGGTGTGCGCATGTCAGCCAATGGAGCTGTCTTAATCCAGCACTGGAAAGTGCAGAGTCATGTAACACATTCCACAGCAAAACACAAAATATGGCACTACACCGGCAATACACAAGTACAGAATTTTGGCTTTCCCATAGAGAAGAGAGGAGGACGCACACCGAACCGCGCTTCATGCCCCAGGTGAGCCGGGGTACCGGGAAGGATATCGCGGGGGCCCAACGTTCGGTTCTGACACTCCCCAGCAGGGAATACATTTATCTAACCCCTTTAAACCTGGACTAAAAACTGCACCAGGTAAATTCACCTGGTAACTACAAATAAGTGCCCCATTGCAGGCTTAGAACATGCATTCATGTGTTGCAATCTCTCACCATCATAGGAAACCACACAATTAGCTCTATTTTACCTACCCAGATAAGATCACCAGCTAAATACACCCTTTGTATTTATGTCTATTTTTCTTCTATCAAGAACTTCCATGTCAAAACACAGAGATACACGTGACTTCAGTGATTATTTAATTTCCTATGCCAAGGTATGCAGGACAGAAGAAAATAAAGGAACTCTTACCATTGCCAGGGATTATTTGTGCATTTACAAACACTTTCCTTTAATAAAAAAAAATCCTTAAGTCAAATGTTCCAAGAAAAGCTAGATGACAACCTATGAGTTCATACTACATTCAGAATTCTTAATGTGTTACCCTAAACTGGAAAGGCCCCAAAGCCGGGGCAAGCTTTGTGGGAACCCACGATGGTTGGTTTATAGTTTTAGACTGTGCCTCCCCTGATCCATGCTTAAAGGGGTACTCCAGAGGAAAGAATGTTTTCAAATCAACTGGTGCCAAGAAGATATACAGATTTGTAAATTACTTCTATTTAATAATCTTAATCCTTCCAATACTTATCAGTTGCTGTATACTACAGAGTAAGTTGTGTAGTTCTTTCCATTCTGACCCCAGTGCTCTCTGATGCCACCTATGTCAATGTCAGGAACTGTCCAGAGCAGAAGAGGTTTGCTATGTGGATTTGCTCCTACTCTGGACACTTTCTGACATGGACAGAGGTATCAGCAGAGAGCACTGTGGTCAGACTGGAAAGAAGTACACAACTTCCTCTGAAGCAGCTGATAAGTACTGGAAGGCTTAAGATTTTTAAACAGAAGTAATTTACGAATCTGTATCACTTTCTGGCACCACTTGACTTGTTACATTTTTTTTTCCCTCCAGAGTAACCCTTTAAGACAGATTTACAGACTTTCTGTAGGGCCTATCTTTAGCAAGCGAGGAGCGTAAGTGCTCAGCTAAATTCTTGTTCCCATTCATTTTTATTATCAATGTGAGCCTCTGCACCCCGACTGACCGAAACGTCTGACACCTATTACAGTATATTAATACTAGGCAGAACATCATGTTTTAATATACAGTGACCCCCGACCTACGATGGCCCCGACATATGATCAAATCGACATACGATGGCCTCTCAGAGGCCATCGCATGTCGATGTCAGCATCGACATACGATGCTGTTTTATGTCGGGGCCATCGCATTAAGTGCTATCCGGCAGCGCAAAATGCTTAAGCTGCTGTCGGATAGCAGCTTAATGTTCCCCGCGTGGTGCGGTAAGTATTACTTACCCCTCCACGATGCTCCGGGGTGCCCTCCGGGTCCAGCGCTGGGCTTCCGGTGTCTTCTCGGCCCTCTCCGATGACGTCAATACGCTGCTGCGCACGTCATCTAATAGGAATGGCCCAGTAAGGCCTTGCGAAAGACAGCGGAGGACCAGAGAAGACAGCAGAGGACCGGAGAAGACCAGGAGAGCCCAGCGGAGGCCCGGGGACACCATCGGGAGTGGCGGGGACACCATCGGGAGCGGCGGGGACACCATCCCGAGTGGTGGGGACAGGTGAGTACAGCTTCCTATACTTTACATTGCACGAATCCCTCAACATACGATGGATTCGACAAATGATGGCTCGTTTGGAATGAATTACCATCGTATGTTGAGGGACCACTGTATTCAACTTGTACATCCACCCCAACCCTTCAATAGCACACTAGGCTGCCAAGTCTCTCATTCGGCTCCTAGATTTCTTGCTATTAAGCCATTTTTTCCCCAAAATGTAGTATTACATACAAGCCATTCAAAGTAAAGGCTGCCCATAGAATATACATGGATGGGCTTGGCCTGCCAGAATGAGAGCTGTTCCTTATTTTGGATCATAGGCAAGGCATCAATGTCTAAAATGTCCATATGCCCCAAAAGTCCCCATAAACGTTAGACAAATTTGGTCCGAACCCCCCGACTTCGGTGCCAGAAAGTTAAACCAAATTGAAAATTACCTCTATTTGACAATCTTAATCCTTCCAGTACTTATCAGCTGCTGTATGCTCCACAGGACGTTCTTTTCTTTTTTAATTTCTTTTCTGTCTGACCACAGTGCTCTCTGCTGACACCTTTGCCCATGTCAGGAACTGTCCAGAACCGGAACAATTCCCCATAGCAAACCTCTCCTGTTCCGGACAGTTCCTGACATGGACAGAGGTGCCAGCAGAGAGTGCTGTGGTCAGACTGAAAAGAAATTAAAAAAAGAAAAGAACTTCCTCTGTAGCACACAGAAGCTGATAAGTATAGGAAGGATTAGTATTTTTAAATATTTTATTTATTAAATTTACAAATCTGTTTAACTTTCTGGCACCAGTTGATTTAAAAAATAATAATAATAAAATGTTTTCCACCGGAGTACCCCTTTAACTGCTCCACCCTTTTGTTCTCGGAGAGATGAGCCAGCATCAGAGCTGTCTGGCAGAAGTTTACCCCTTCTCTCTCCATAGAGAACATATTTGTATGGCCGACAGGTATTGAAACCTTTATTTAGTCCAGGCAACCTCTCTAGTTCAGTGGTTCCCAACCAGGGTGTCTCCCGCTGTTGCAAAACTACACCTCTCAGCGCGCCCGAAGGTGTGCGTTAGCTAATCTACATGTGGATCCAATGGCCAGCAGGGTGTTACCTAAAAACCATTAAAGGGGTTAACCAGGAATAGAAAAACAGAACTAATTTCTTACAAATACAGCGCCAAGTCTGTGCTAAGGTTGTGTGTGGTATTACAACTTGGCTCCATTTACCTCATTGGAACTGAGCTCCAGTACCACCCAACACCTGGGGACAGATGTGGCACTGTTTTTGAAAGAAATCTGCTCTGTTTTTCTAATCCTGGATAACCCCTTTGAGTGTTGCGTGAAGAGAACCTTATGTTGCTGTCTATATACCATGCAGTCCATAGCATTCTAGGAAAATATTTACATAGACTGATGCTATATCTTTTTAAATGTTCTCCCATAAAGGCCCCATTGGCTTAAAAACGTATAAAACAAAAAATAATAAAAGTTCAGACAAACTTTTACTATTTGCGCAGTTCTATATCTTAACACTGTTAGAAAAAAAATCTCCTCCATAGGGCGTATGTCACGGGCCCGTAGTGGAATTAGTCACTATCTTTATTCAGGGGCTAATACAATTGTCAATTTACAGCAAAACTGGCTCCACTTCCAGAACGAGTCCACACAATAGAACCATCATGACATCATAGTATAAACTAATGGCAAACAAAAGCTGGGGCCTGAACACGTGTGGTTTCCATGACTATTCCACTGTGTATTGTTCAAGAGTCGCAAGACCATTACTTTCTCCTACAGCGAAAACAAGAGTGTTCGGGCAAAACAGAAAACAACCAAGTTTATTTTCATCTTATATGAGACGGGATTGTACAGGGATAAAAAAAATATGTCCCTTTATTTCCTAAAAACAGCACCACGCTTGCCCATAGGCGGTGTCTGGTACTGCAGCTCTGACCTATTCACCTAACTTGAAGTATATCTTTATTTTATTTTCACTCACTTATATTGTATATGACAGGGGTACTCATCTACTTTTAATAAGAGTCTGCTGCCTCTTAATAATACTTCCACACAACATGCACGAGTATAATTCTGCCACACAATAAGCCCCTGAATATAATACTGCCACACAATATGCCCCTGAGTATAACACTGCCACACACTGTACCCCTAAATATAACCTCTGCCACACAATATGTCCCTGAATATAATACTGCCACACAATATGCCCCTAAATATAACACTGCCACACACTGTACCCCTAAATATAACACTGCCACACAATATGCCCCTGAGTATAACACTGCCACACACTGTACCCCTACATATAATACTGTCACACAATATGCCCCTAAGTATAACACTGCCACACATTGTACCCCAAAATATAATACTGCCACACAATATGCCCCTGAATATAATACTGCCACACAATATGCCCCTAAATATAACACTGCCACACACTGTACCCCTAAATATAACACTGCCACACAATATGCCCCTAAGTATAACACTGCCACACATTGTACCCCAAAATATAATACTGCCACACAATATGCCAGAGTATAACACAGCCACCCACCATCCCTTAATATAATACTTCCAGACAATATGCCCCTAAGTATAACACTTCCTCACACTGTATCCCTAAATATAACAATGCCACACAATATGCCCCTTAGTATAACACTGCCACACACTGTACCCCTAAATACTGCCAAACAATATGCCTCTGAGTATAACTCTGCCCCACACTGTACCCCGAAATATAATATTGCCACACAATATGCCCCTAAGTATAACACTGTCACACACTGTACCCCTAAATAGAATACTGACACACACTGTGCCCCTAAATAGAATACTGACACACACAGTGCTCCTGAATGTTATACTAGTGTGGTGGCCCAGTACAGTGGCACCCCTGTACCCTAGCTGTCCTGTGTGGTGGACTATTGCAGTGTCCCGCTAGTCCCCCCCCCCCCCCCCGTTAGTCTGTGCATCATAAATGGTTAATTATACCGTATGTTATCTATTGCATTGTCTGTATGATGTTTTGTGTCTTTAAATGTTGTTGCCAAGTCTTGTAACCAGGGAAGGTGTCAGTGACCAGATGACTTGTGGGTGACCTATAGGACCCCTCCAAAGTCTCCCCCCATATAAACCCTAGGAGGAGCTAGTTAGCTTCAGTTTAGAGCATGCTGAGGAACAGTCAAGGCCTGAGAGTGTCTGGTGTCCTGAGGAGACCCAAGGCCTAGTCATGCAGCCACGCTTCCATCACCAAGTGCCCCTCAGGTGAACATCAAAGCCTGGTAAGTTACTCAAGGGGTTAAGTCCAGTCAGTCCTAGTCAAGTCAGTCAAGTCTGTCTAAATTCATTGTAGTCCTGCAGCATTCTGTCCAGGTCCACTACAAGTCCCAGAGAGCCCGCAAGTCTCTAAAATCACTCGCCACCTCCTTGGGCCTAACTGAGCTGTACAGACTATTCCATCTCTCTGCCTCAGTAAAGCTGCCGTTGTTCCGTAACTTGGCGTCAGAGTCATTATTTGCCCTGTGCCTAGCCCAGGATTCAGCGGCCATATCTCGGGTGGTGCAGAGGTTAACCACGCCCTGGCGTCACAAATACAAGGGGTTAATGCTATCTGCCTGTAGGGTAATAACATCTGCCCTCATCACAGTCTCACTACACTACCACACACTGTACCCCTAAATAATACTACTTCTTTAGAAACATCACCTGTTTAAGCTCCTGCATTGCATCACTGCTCTGGCTTCTTCTACTCAGGCCTGGCAAGGGAGAATGATGCCAGCAGTGATAATCACATCCTTCACACCATGAGGAAGCAATGGAGGGCCGGGCACACACTGCAGCGAGATCCCAGCTATTCAGTTGTATTGGTGTCTTAAAGACATATACAATTGAAGGCAGGGAGAGCGGGTGCCTCCTCGCTTCAGTGAAGGCCTCAGGTGCCCTAACTGCTGCCTGTCAGTTGAACAATTGGGGTTCAAGTCTGGACGCAGCCCACCAGATTAGTACCCTTGGTATATGATATCTCTGACCTGTTATATTCACAGTTGTCACGATTCGGCTTCCAGGTAGTGGATCCTCTGTGTCAGCGAGGGATTGGCGTGGACCGTGCTAGTGGACCGGTTCTAAGAGGCTACTGGTGTTCACCAGAGCCCGCCGCAAAGCGGGATGGTCTTGTTGCGGCAGTAGCAACCAGGTCGTATCCACTAGCAACGGCTCTACCTCGCTGACTGCTGAGAAGGCGTGGGACAGAAGGACTAGGCAGAGGCAAGGTCAGACGTAGCAGAAGGTCGGGGGCAGGCGGCAAGGTTCGTAGTCAGGATGGATAGCAGAAGTTCAGGTACACAGGCTTTGGACACACTAAACGCTTTCACTGGCACAAGGCAACAAGATCCGGCAAGGGAGTGCAAGGGAGGAGATCAGATATAGCCAGGGAGCAGATGGAAGCCAATTAAGCTAATTGGGCCAGGCACCAATCATTGGTGCACTGGCCCTTTAAGTCTCAGAGAGCTGGCGCGCGCGCGCCCTAGAGAGAGGAGCCGCGCGCGCCAGCACAAGACAGCAGGGGACCGGGACGGGTAAGTGACCTGGGATGCGATTCGCGAGCGGGCGCGTCCCGCTGTGCGAATCGCATCCCCGACGGCCATGACAGTGCAGCGCTCCCGGTCAGCGGGACCGACCGGGGCGCTGCAGGGAGAGAGACGCCGTGAGCGCTCCGGGGAGGAGCGGGGACCCGGAGCGCTAGGCGTAACAGTACCCCCCCCCCTTAGGTCTCCCCTTTTTTTTGTCCGGTAACTGCCTCCCCTGGGATGAGGACACCGGGAAAGAATGGAGGGTTTCCTCAACGGCAGGCAGTACAGCAGGAGTTGGAATGGGGAGGGAGGGCAGAGGGTGAAGCTTGGCACGGGGCAGGGTGACACAAGGACGGGAGCCATGAGGAGGCACAGAGGCTTGCCTGACGGGACTGGGAGGGGGGGAGAGGCACTTCCTAAGGCAGGCAGAGTCCCAGTTCTTGATCTCCCCGGTGGTCCAATCAAGGGTGGGAGAATGAAGCCGGAGCCACGGCAGACCGAGGAGGACCTCAGAGGTACAGTTGGGGAGAACGAAGAGCTCAATCCTTTCGTGGTGGGGTCCAATACACATCAGGAGGGGTTCTGTGCGGTAACGCACGGTGCAATCCAGTCTGACTCCATTGACTGCGGAAATGTAGAGCGGCTTGACGAGACGGGTCACCGGGATGCGGAATTTATTAACAAACGACTCCAAAATAAAATTTCCAGAGGCACCAGAGTCCAAGCAGGCCACGGCTGAGAGGGAGGAGTTGGCTGAAGGAGAAATCCGCACGGGCACCGTGAGACGTGGAGAAGCAGACTTGGAACCAAGAGACGCCACACCCACGTGAGCTGGGTGCGTGCGTGCGTTTCCCAGACGTGGAGGACGGATAGGGCAATCCACCAAGAAATGCTCGGTACTGGCACAGTAAAGACAGAGATTTTCTTCCCTACGGCGATTCCTCTCTTCCTGGGTCAGGCGAGACCGATCCACTTGCATGGCCTCCTCGGCGGGAGGCCCAGGCGTAGACTGCAAAGGATGCTGTGGGAGAGGTGCCCAGAGATCTAAGTCTTTTTCCTGGCGGAGCTCTTGGGGTCGCTCAGAAAAACGCATGTCAATGCGGGTAGCCAAATGGATGAGTTCTTGGAGGTTGGCAGGAATCTCTCGTGCGGCCAGCACATCCTTGATGCGACTGGATAGGCCTTTTTTAAAGGTCGCGCAGAGAGCCTCGTTACTCCATGATAACTCGGAAGCAAGAGTACGAAATTGGATGGCGTACTCGTCTACTGAAGAATTACACTGGACCAGGTTCAACAGGGCAGTCTCGGCAGAAGAAGCTCGGGCTGGCTCCTCGAAGACACTCCGGACTTCAGCGAAGAAGGCCTGGACTGTGGCTGTGGCAGGATCATTGCGGTCCCAGAGCGGTGTGGCCCAAGACAAGGCCTTTCCTGAAAGAAGGCTTACTACAAACGCCACCTTAGACCGTTCTGTAGGAAACAAGTCCGACAACATCTCCATATGCAGGGAACACTGAGACAAAAATCCACGGCAGAGTTTAGAGTCCCCATCAAATTTGTCCGGCAGGGACAAGCGGAGGCTAGGAGCGGCCACTCGCTGCGGAGGAGGTGCAGGAGCTGGCGGAGGAGATGGTTGCTGCTGTAGCAGAGGCAGAAGTTGCTGTAACGTGGCGGTCAACTGCGACAGCTGCTGTCCTTGTTGGGCAATTTGCTGCGATTGCTGAGCGACCACCGTGGTAAGGTCAGCGAGACTTGGCAGCGGCACCTCAGCGGGATCCATGGCCGGATCTACTGTCACGATTCGGCTTCCAGGTAGTGGATCCTCTGTGTCAGCGAGGGATTGGCGTGGACCGTGCTAGTGGACCGGTTCTAAGAGGCTACTGGTGTTCACCAGAGCCCGCCGCAAAGCGGGATGGTCTTGTTGCGGCAGTAGCAACCAGGTCGTATCCACTAGCAACGGCTCTACCTCGCTGACTGCTGAGAAGGCGTGGGACAGAAGGACTAGGCAGAGGCAAGGTCAGACGTAGCAGAAGGTCGGGGGCAGGCGGCAAGGTTCGTAGTCAGGATGGATAGCAGAAGTTCAGGTACACAGGCTTTGGACACACTAAACGCTTTCACTGGCACAAGGCAACAAGATCCGGCAAGGGAGTGCAAGGGAGGAGATCAGATATAGCCAGGGAGCAGATGGAAGCCAATTAAGCTAATTGGGCCAGGCACCAATCATTGGTGCACTGGCCCTTTAAGTCTCAGAGAGCTGGCGCGCGCGCGCCCTAGAGAGCGGAGCCGCGCGCGCCAGCACAAGACAGCAGGGGACCGGGACGGGTAAGTGACCTGGGATGCGATTCGCGAGCGGGCGCGTCCTGCTGTGCGAATCGCATCCCCGACGGCCATGACAGTGCAGCGCTCCCGGTCAGCGGAACCGACCGGGGCGCTGCAGGGAGAGAGACGCCGTGAGCGCTCCGGGGAGGAGCGGGGACCCGGAGCGCTAGGCGTAACAACAGTGGTGTCATTGAAAACTATTGTGGGTACATATTTTAGTAGCATTATATTAAAAGCCAATAACCGGTTGATTTTCAGGGTATGATCCAACAATATGGACAGTGCATCCAGACAACACCGTGGGGGCCAATGGCTGCACAATTTTACCTGTAAAACTGACATATTACCAGCAAACTCACACAGCCATTGGTCACACCATGAAACAGTAGGAGGGATCCCAGATAGGAGCAATCCCTATGATCCAGCCCAGAAGGTGAACATAAATATTACTAAGGCTGGGTTCACATCACGTTTTTGCCATACTGTTTTTTCAATCAGTTTTTCTAAAGAAAACCGTATGGCAAAAAAAACGGATGGAACAGTATGGGAAAAAGTAAACCATATGCGTTTTTAAACTGTATACTGTTTTTAAAAGTGCATACAGTTCCGTCCGTTTTTATAAAAAAAAAAACATAAGTTTTTGATCATTTTTAATGGGAGGGGTGTTGGGTGGAGACTTTAGGATGCAAATGTGTATGTTCAAAGTAAAAATCGTATACGGTTTCCCGTATGGAACTGTATACATGTGCGTTTCCCATTGACGTCTATGGTAAAAGAAAACGTATGCGGTTGCAGTACGGTTTTTAAAGTCAAAACCGTGGTTGACCACGTTTTTGACTGCTGTTTAAAAACCGTACTGCAACCGCATACTTTTTTTTTAACATGGACATCAATGGGAAACGCACATGTATACGTTCCATACGGGAAACCGTATACGGTTTTTACTTTGCACATGCGCATTTGCATCCTAAAGTCTCCACCCAACACCCCTCCCATTAAAAATGGACAAAATCATCAAAAACGTATGTTTAAAAAAAAAAAAAACAGACGGAACCATAGGCACTTTTAAAAACAGTATACAGTTTAAAAACGCATACGGTTTACTTTTTCCCATACTGTTCCATCCGTTTTTTTTTTGCCATACTGTTTTCTTTAGAAAAATGGATTGAAAACAGTATGGCAAAAAACGTGATATGAACCCAGCCTAAAACAGAAATAAATCCATGACCATGGAGTGTTAGGTATGGACACTCAGCTCTATGGGGCAGCCATGTTTATATCATCCGCTTTAACTCTTTATGACCAGTGCTGGACCACGAAGCAAGAAATTTACTGCATTTTGTCCCCAATAGTAAGTCATCCTGTCTAGTAAAGCGGATGGATAAATACGTAAAGCACTTGGATCTAGGTTCAGAATTTATGATTTCTGCCACAGGACACATGAATTACAGAGGCAGATGGAAATGAACAGAGGAAGAGATTAAATAAAATAGCTGCAGTATCCAGCGGAAGATTGAGACGAACGCTGTATGAGAGGATCAGGAGCGGCAGCGACACTGGATTGTTCTTTTTTTCAGCTTACATAATATAATGTTTTATTTTGATTGTTCTGAAAAAAAAAAAAAAGCTTAAAAGGGATTTTCCAGAATTAGAAAAAATGGCTCTGGTTTTTCTTTTCAAGAACAGTGGTGTGTGTGTCTATTGGCCTACGGACAGACATGGTGGTTGTTTTTTCAGCTCTGTTTTAGGCTGTTCTGAGACCTGATCCACCGGTGTCCTCCATGTAGGAGCCTCAAGTCCATTACTTAGCGGTGAGGGTAGGATGCTTTGTGTCTAGTATCTTTATGCATTATCTGGAATGAAGTACAACATTTCTTAAGCAAATCCAAGGTATTGAAGGGGTTCTCCACCATAAGGTGATTTTAGTACATACTTGGCAGACAGTAATGGACATGCTTAGGAAGGATCTGCGCTTGTCTTGGGGCTAAATGGCTATGTCATGAGATTACCATAACGCTGTGGCTAGCTTTTTGTGAACTTGTATTTCCTGTTTGACGTATGTTTTTTTTACTACAAATCCCACAATGCCATTTTCCTCCCTCTCACACATCAGTCACCCCACCCATTGAAACAAAAGACCAGTGGTTTTCAATCAGGGTGCCTACAGCTGTTGCATTAGTTGCAGATTGATCCCTCCACCCATTGAAGCAGACAGGCTCCATGTCATCAGCTAACTAGGGAGTCAGGTCTCGGCCGCATTGCAAGCTGGGAAAAATCCGAGACAACAGTCATTTTGTATGCTGGTAAAAATAAATAGTGAGGTGAAAATCACAGAAGAATTGTTAGAAAACCATCACACACAGGTACAGACACTATATTATGAACTGCACTAACTTTACAGTGTAGCATGTAGCATAGTCAAATAAAAAAAAATCCTGGAATACCCCTTTAAGAACAAGTTGCTCATTGCGTTATTTCCTTAAAAAAGTCAATGTTGTTGAGCAAACATTCACTTGTTTATCTATCATTGCCTACACAGACTTCACATAAGCACGTCAGACATTCTAAGCATTCTAGGCTGGAGGTGCTAACTATCTCTGGAACATGACTATCTCAACATTCCAGATCAGTAAAGAACACTGGCACTGGGCACACGTCTTCTGGAAATACTCTGTCAACTAATCCTTAAAGGGGTACTCCGCCCCTAGACATCTTATCCCCTATCCAAAGGATAGGGGATAACATGTGAGATCGCCGCGGTGCCGCTGCTGGGGAGCCCTGGGATCCCCGCTGCGGCACTGTGCTATCATTACAGCACAGAGCGAGTTCGCTCTGTGCGTAATGACGGACAATACAGGGGCCGGAGCATCGTTACGTCATGGCTCCGCCCCTCGTGACATCACGGCCCTTCCCCTTAATGCAAGTCTATGGCAGGGGGCGTGACGACTGCCGCGCCCCCTCCCATAGACTTGTATTGAAAGGGGCGGGCTGTGACGTCACGAGGGGCGGAGCCGTGATGTAACGATGCTCCGGCCACTGTATCGCCAGTCATTACGTGCAGAGCGAACTCGCTCTGTGCTGTAATGATAGCGCGGTGCCGCAGCGGCGATCCCAGGGCTTCCCACCAGCGGCACCGCAGCGATCTCACATCTTATCCCCTATCCTTTGGATAGGGGATAAGATGTCTAGGGGCGGAGTACCCCTTTAAATGTCTCTTCACAGTCCAAGAACAAAATAGAAACTGTCCCTACCACCTTTCCATACATCCAGCAGGTCTTCTGTATTATGTTCTAGAGCAGTGGAGTCCAACCGGCGGACCTCCAGATGTTACAAAACTACAACTCCCAGCATGCCCGGAGAGCCGTTGGCTGTCCGGGCATGCTGGGAGTTGTAGTTTTGCACATCTGGAGGTCCAAAGGTTGAAGACCACTGTTCTAGAGTATTGAGGGAGTGTGGTCTTGTCTGTAGAACATGACTGTTCAGAGTATTAAGGGATCTTGGTTTAGAAAGTCTGTGAAACAAGACTGTCCGAACCTTGCACCAACACCACACATCCTTTTTAGTTGTGTCAAAAATAGATCGATAGGTCCACCAGTAAGAGACTTATGGATGCGATGTTTCCCGGGCAAAAAAAAAAATATATATAGGTACACACATATATATATATATATATATATATATATATATATATAAAAATTGAAAAAACAGCAGCACTCCAATAACATGAGAAAGTAATTTTTTATTCACTCAAACATGAGGCAATGTTTCGGCTGGCCCACGCAGCCATTTTCAAGCCAAAAAGACTTGAAACGTTGCCTCACGTTTGAGTGAATAAAAAAATCACTTTTTCACATTATTGGAGTGCTGCTGTTTTTTCGATTTTTCTACTTCTGAGGGTCCTGACCCGGAGGATCAGGCACAGCGGGCACCTAGGCACCTTTTTTACAGGTGTGCAGCTTTCCTGGAAGACATTATATATATATAAAATATAAGATCCAACGACAACGCAGCACTCCAAAAAAACGGTGAAAAAAGTGTTAATTTATTTCTGTCACATCAGTACAAGCAACGTTTCTGCTCCTATGGAGCCATTTTCAAGCTAGAAAATGGCTCCATAGGAGCAGAAACGTTGCTTGTACTGATGTGACCGAAATAAATTAACACTTTTTTCACCGTTTTTTGGAGTGCGGCGTTGTCGTTGGATCTTATCTAAACTAGGGACTTGGGTCAAGAAGTTTTGGACGCTGGCACCCACACATTGAGGCTGAATAGTGCTGCAATATTTTTTGGTTTATATATATATATATATATATATATATATATATATTTATTTTTTCAGGGAGGAAGCTGAGGGAGCCCTGCCTTCCACCCAGCTTTCCTAGTCTCCCAAATAAAATATCTGTCTGGTAAAGCAGACGTATTGGAGCTTTTTTGAAGACTGGGAAAGCTGTGTGGCACGCAGCATGCCACCCAGCTTTCTCAGCCTCCGGAAGTCCCAGCAGTGATCGGCTGCTTGTCCTCTGGATGCAACCAACATTGTACTGACCTGTGTTATATGACTGTTCCTTATTCAGAAAATGGTAATGCAGTATACATGAAGCATTACAGGTAAAGCTGCAACATTATATTTGCTTCCAAAAGGCATTAAAATGGAATCTGTCAGCTGCAATTCATGTTCCAAACTGGTGACACAGTAAGATAGCTATTAGGACAAGGTAACTTTTATTTATCTGTCTGTGCTTTCATGACTTAAAAAAAAATGTTTTTATTATCTTTTGTGAAGTGTCAAATAGGCGTTTCCAAGCCCCTGAGGTGCTAATCGCTGGAACCCCTCCTCCCTCCCTTACCTGTTCCTGCTTGATTGACAGTCAGCTGGAAACCGGGCCCTGTTTCAAATCTCACACCTGAGCACAGTGCAGGACCGGATCCAAAAATGGATCCCCGTGAAATTTTTATGTTGCCCAAGAGTTGGCAGTGAAGGTTACCCAACACATAGGGGTAATTTACACATAGTATATAGATTGGTTCTGTATATTGATATACAACCAGTTGGTTGGTTTGATATATTGATATACCATTCCTATATTGTATATCTTTTGTCTCGCTGTGAATAGTTCCAAAAGTGTATAATACAAGGTCTGTTATACGTACATGGCTCTGAAATATGCTGCTTCTATACAAAATAATGCTACTTAGGAAGGGTTATTCCAAAAAAAAGTAATAGACAGGGAACGAATACAAACCCACTGCAATGTCCAGCAAGGACAGGATGCAGGAACAGACATTAAACTACAGAATAGTTCATGGAATTTATGGAATTTTAAAGATACAAAATAAACACATGTTGACTGCATTTACATATCCACCCTGCAGCAGTAAAAAGATCCAGAGAATGGACATTCTGTACCATAATGTACCAGAGCTAAGCTTCCTTTATACTGAGATTTAAAACCAGACCAATATCCATTTATCTGTGCACTAGTTATAAATGCAAAGCACAAAGATATATAATATTGTAACGGCTGGTGAAGGAGAAGTGGATCTGCTGGACGTATGTGAATGATGGCTTGGGTCTTACCAGGGAGCAGAGTCTAAGGTGCCGCTGGTTTTCACCAGAGCCCACCGCAAAGGGGAATGGACTTGCTGTGGCAGGCGGCACCCAGGTCGCTACCCCTGATATGACTCGTCCACACAGGCTGCCGAGGTGTAGCGTGGCACAGGAAGGATAAAGCAAGCTCGTAGTCAGGTAAGGCAAAAGGTCAGCGCTGGCGGCACAGGAGCGTGGTCAGGGACGTAGCAAGGTGGTCAGAGGCTGGCGGCACAGGAGGAAGGTCAGAAACTTAGCAGTAAGGTATGGTACACGGATAATCAGAACACACAGAAAATGCTTTCTCTAAGGCTCTAGGAGACACAAAGATCCGGCAGGGGTCAAGGGGAAGTCAGTCCCCTTTATAGGGTCAGCACCCAGCAATTACCAATTACCAGCTGTCACGATCACACCCTATCGGTCCAGCCAAGACATTAGAGAGAGTGTGATGGTGCAAGGGTTAAAGCCGCCAGACCTCTGGGTATCCACTACTAGTCCCAGCAAATCACCAAATTAACCCTTAGATAAACGTGTTTCCACCAGAGCTGCCTTCAGAAAGGTGAGCTCATATATTTAGAGATCAAAGACCAGAGCTGATTATGAAATGACATACAGGTACAAAAATATATAAAAGAGTTTTGCAAGACAAGTTCAGAAAACAAAAGATGAAGTTCTTACAGCATGATGATATAGCAGTCCATGAGAGTGAGTTCCAGCTGTTCTTAGGATGGTCTTGTCAGCTTGTTGCACAGCATTGAACAACCTGAGTCTAGCATTGTTAAAATATTATATATCTGCCTTTTTGGAGGGAGACTCCATTGCCCCATCCCCGCTGATCCCACCAGGGGGGGCATCTCTGTTCCTGGCCCTCTTATCTGGTTGAGTATATGATGGGACCAGAGTGCCCTTACATCCTGCTGCTTCAAAAGAGCCTCTGACTTCAAAGGAGATGTAAACAAACAGCCAGACCCCCAATAAAATGCAATACACAAACCCAGAGTCTGAATGACCTCTCACCCCCAGGTTTTAGGTTATACACAGATACAATAAAAATACATGTATGTTTCCATAATCAGGCCTTGGGGCTGACACCAGCGCACTGGCCCTTTAAACCTCAGAGAGCCTGCGCACGCGATGAAAAACAGAATGCATAGGAGCGTGGAGAGGTGAGTAGGGGCAGGGGACACAGCAATGCCCGCGATCAGTGCCTGTGGCCGGGACACCAGACTGCAGGAGCGCTCGTAACATATATAACCATCATAAAAATCCTATTTACATCAGAATATAAGGATTTTATGATAGGCTGTATGAGGTTCTGATGTCTTATTCTATATGATGTATGATTACATGTCGTACTTAATTATTAAAAAAAATTATGTATGGCATAATATTCTATGATAAAATGTTTCATTTGATATTGTGATGTACTGTATTTCTCTATAATACAATATATCATTCTATATTGTGATGTATTATTCTATGATATATTATATTGTGATGTATTCTATGATATATTATATTGTAATGTATTATTCTAAAATATGATGTATGATTTTATGTTGTGCTGCATTACTCTATTATGTGATGTATAATTCTATAATGTGATGTATTTCTCTATAATATGATGTATGATTTGATGTTGTGATCATTCTATGATATGTTACGGTTCTATATTGTGATGTATTATTATTCTATGATGATTATTCTATATTGGGAAGTATTATTCTATATTGTGATGTATTATTCTATGATATGATGTATGATTCTATATTGTGATGTATTATTCTATTATATGATATTATTCTATATTGTGTTGTATTATTCTATTATATGATGTATAATTCTATATTGTGATGTATTATTCTATGATATGATATTCTATATTGTGATGTATTATTCTATGATATAATGTATGATTCTATATTGTGATATATTATTCTATGATGATATTATTCTATATTGTGATATATTATTCTATGATATGATGTATGATTCTATATTGTGATGTATTATTCTATTATATGATATTATTCTATATTGTGATGTATTATTCTATTATATGATGTATGATTCTATATTGTGATGTATTATTCTATTATATGATATTATTCTATATTGTGATGTATTATTCTATTATATGATGTATGATTCTATATTGTGATGTATTATTCTATGATATTATTCTATATTGTGATGTATTATTCTATTATATGATATTAATCTATATTGTGATGTATTATTCTATTATATGATGTATGATTCTATATTGTGATGTATTATTCAATGATATGATATTCTATATTGTGATGTATTATTCTATTATATGATATTCTATATTGTGATGTATTATTCTATGATATAATGTATGATTCTATATTGTGATATATTATTCTATGATATGATGTATGATTCTATATTGTGATGTATTATTCTATTATATGATATTATTCTATATTGTGTTGTATTATTCTATTATATGATGTATAATTCTATATTGTGATGTATTATTCTATGATATGATATTCTATATTGTGATGTATTATTCTATGATATGATATTCTATATTGTGATGTATTATTCTATTATATGATGTATGATTCTATATTGTGATGTATTATTCTATGATATGATGTATGTTTCTATATTGTGATGTATTATTCAATGATATGATATTCTATATTGTGATGTATTATTCTATTATATGATATTATTCTATATTGTGATGTGTTATTCTATTATATGATATTATTCTATATTGTGATGTATTATTCTATGATATGATGTATGATTCTATATTGTGATGTATTAGTCTACGATATGATATTATTCTATATTGTGATATATTATTATTCTATGATGATATTATTCTATATTGTGATATATTATTATTCTATGATGATATTATTCTATATTGTGATATTATTATTCTATGATGATATTATTCTATATTGTGATGTATTATTCTATGATCTGATATTATTCTATATTGTGATGTATTATTCTATGATATGATGTATGATTCTATATTGTGATGCATCTTTCTATGATATAATTATTGATTTAATATTATGATGTATTTTTTTTACAATATTATATTTACGATTCTATGAAGTTATGTATTCATTCTAGGATATGATATATGCATCACTGACCAATAAGATGTGTCTATATTATTTGGTGCGTTATTCTTTGATGTATGTATAATTTTATGAAATGATTCATCTATTATTCTATGTTGTGATGTTTGTATACTTCTATATATAATTCAGTATGTATGATTCTCAGAAGTTCAGAATTCTATTATTCATTGATAAAACATGTATGTATATCTATGAAATATGTATCAATCTAATGTATGTATGATTCTATGATTTATGTATAATTCTTTGATGATGCATGTATTATTCTTTAATGTATGTATGATTCTATTATATATAGACAAAACTCTAGGCTATGATGTAAGCCTCATTATATTATATCCTATACATATGAATCTCTGATATAATGTATTACTGTTTAATGTATGTTGGATTCTGTGATGTAATGCATGTATTATTCTATGTAGTGATGAGTGTTTGTATAATTCTATAATGTAATATAGGCATGCATTAGTTTACGTAGTGATGTATATACGTATCATTTTAGGATGTAATGTTGGTATGTTTGTATTAGGCTATGAGATGGCACAGGTATGATTATGTGATATGATGTATTATTCTATGTAGTGATATATGTGCGGATAATTCAATGTAATGTATAATTAAAGGGGTACTTCGGTGGAAAACTTTTTTTTTTTTAAATCAACTGGTGCCAGAAAGTTAAAAAGATTTGTAAATGACTTCTATAAAAAAAAAAAAAAAATCTTAATCCTTCCAGTACTTATTAGCTGCTGAATACTACAGAGGAAATTATTTTCTTTTTGGAACACAGAGCTCTTTGCTGACATCATGTCCACAGTGCTCTCTGCTGACATCATGAGCACAGTGCTCTCTGCTGACATCTCTGTCCATTTTAGGAACTGTCCAGAGCAGCATATGTTTTCTATGGGGATTTTCTCCTACTCTGGACAGTTCTTAAAATGGACAGAGATGTCAGCAGAGAGCACTGTGGTCATGATGTCAGCAGAGAGCTCTGTGTTCCAAAAATAAAATAAATTTCCTCTGTAGTATTCAGCTGCTAATAAGTACTGGAAGGATTAAGATTTTTTTTTATAGAAGTAATTTACAAATCTGTTTAACTTTCTGGCACCAGTTGATTAAAAAAAATAAAGTTTTCCACCCGAGTACCCCTTTAACATGACAGAAAGGCTGGTATATCCTAAAGGTGACAGCCTATTGCAACTCAACCCCTAAGACAGTCTTTTCCAACCAGTGTGCCTCCAGCTGTTGCAAACCACAACTCCCAGCATGCCCGGACAGCCTTAGGCTGTCCGGGCATGCTGGGAATTGTAGTTTTGCAACAGCTGGATATAGATCAAAGACACAGGATCTTTCTTAAAGGGGTATTCCGGTGAAATTTTTTTATATCAGAAAGTTAAACAAATTTGAAAATGACTTAAATGACTATTAAAAAATCTTTACCCTTCCAGTACTTTTTAGCAGCTGTATACTAGAGCAAATTCTTTTCTGTTTTAATTTCTTTTTTGTCTTGTCCACAGTGCTCTCTGCTGACACCTCATGCCCGTATCAGGAACTGTCCAGAGCAGGAGAAAATCCCCATTGCAAACCTATGCTGCTCTGGACAGTTCCTGACACAGACAGAGGTGTCAGCAGAGAGCACTGTGGACAAGACAAAAAATAAATTTTAAAAGAAAAGAATTTCCTCTGTAGCATACAGCTGCTAAAAAGAACTGGAAGGGTAAAGATTTTTTAATAGAAGTTATTTACAAATCTGTTTAACTTTCTGGCACCAGTTGATTAAAAAATAATAATAATAATAATAATAATAATAAAATGTTTTCCACCGGAGTATACATTTAACTTCTATGTAGCAGTAGACGCAGTCTATGGTACACGGATTAACCCTTCTGTCAAATTACACAGGAAAGCATTCGGACATGGTCAAAACATTTATATGGAAACTATGCAGAAATGATGTTAAATACCTGCTGAAAAGATAAAAAAAGACAAAAATTAAAGTATGCCCTTCATATGAGGGAGGCTGGGTTCACACATAGGAGTTTGGTTAGTATTTTTAGCTGTATTTTTAACCAGGAGTGGGTCCAAAACACAGAAGAAGGTGCAAATATTTCCATTATTGTTTTCCTCTCTGTCGGTTCCACTTGTGGTTTTGGCTGAAAATACTATCCAAAATATTAAGTGTGAACCCAGCCTAAAAGGGTGAACATTAACTTGCCACTGCTCTCATTGAAACTGGTCAAGGACATACAAGGTTTATCTGCAGATCGGCAGCAGAACCCATTTTATTAATAAATATCTTGTGTATGGGCAAATATACAATATTAGAACGTCTGTATTAGAGATGAGCGAACTTACAGTAAATTCGATTCGTCACGAACTTCTCGGCTCGGCGGTTGCTGACTTTTCCTGCATAAATTAGTTCAGCTTTCAAGTGCTCCCGTGGGCTGGAAAAGGTGGATACAGTCCTAGGAGACTCTTTCTTAGGACCATTTCCACCTTTTCCAGCCCACCGGAGCACCGGAAAGCTGAACTAATTTATGCAGGAAAAGTCAGCAACCGCCGAGCTGAGAAGTTCGTGACGAATCGAATTTACTGTAAGTTCGCTCATCTCTAATCTGTATGATCACAGGCATCATCTTAAGCGCCCGAGCCCCCAATGCTAAATCTGTATAAGCTCCCCCCCCCCCCCATCAACCATATAACACTGGTGTGAACCTTTTGGGACCCCTGAAACTTGGTGCAACTATGTCCATTAACACTGAGTGAATTATTTCTTAAATATTGCAAAAACATAACTGCATTTTTTTCTTCAACTTGATCCATTTTTGGGCAACTTCAATAAACCCTTAAAACTAGCAGAAAGGAAAAGTAGAGTAGAGACGAGTCCAGTGTTTCCCAACCAGGGTGCCTCCAGCTGTTGCAAAACTATAACTCCAGGCATGCTCATACAGCTGTTGGCAGTCCGGGCATGCTGGCAATTGTTGTTTTGCAACAGCTGGAGGCCCCCTGGTTGGAAAACACTAGATTAGATAAAAGTCATTTGAATTGAGAACGATCAGAACCTCATGATATTTGTCATTTTGACCAGAAAGTAATTTTCCGTAAAGGCGATAGAGGCCTGGGCCTATGGGTGACCCTGCGGGGAAGGACGTCTGCTTCCCAAGGGCAGGGATGGAGTAGAGTATCTGCACTCATTTGTTGGAGTCTTCAGTCAATACTTAAATACGCACACTTTATAGCTCTAAACTACAGTGTTTCCCAACCAGGGGGCCTCCAGCTGTTGCATAACTACAACTCCCAGCATGCCTTAGGCTGCGAGTTGTTATTTTGCAACAGCTGGAGGAACCCTGGTTGGAAAACACTGCTATACTATGTAAGAAAAATAGCAAAGAATAGCTTTGCTCTATATAAGCAGCATGGAATTAATAACACTGTAACACAACCATCACTGGTATAAGTCTTAACCCAGTCAGGTTTATCCTGGTGAATCAGAATGTTACCAGGGAGCATTTTGTGCCAACATGCGAGACCTGAGATATAATTCCCAAATAGCTTCAGACTGCAAAATGGGAAGAATTATTTGCTGTCTATAGTCGCCAATCATTAGGATGGTTTCAGTTCTGTTACTGAATTTTCAAAACTACAACTCCCAGCATGCCCGGACAGCCTTTGGCTGTCCGGGCATGCTGGGAGTTGTAGTTTTGCAACAGCTGGAGGCACCCTGGTTGGGAAACACCGATCTAGATCCTATAAAGGATCTATAAAGAACAGTACATTATCCCTCTTGTCTGTTTACCTATAGACAGCAGACCCCATTACTGTGATAACCTGTCCAGACATGCTGGGAGATGTAGTTTTGCAACAGCTGGAGGCACAGGGGTTGGCAAAAACCAATCTAGATCCTATAGAGAACAGTACCCCCTCCCTTTTGCCTGTCTACCTATAGACAGCAGACCCCATTACTGTGGTAACCTGCCCAGGCATGCTGGGAGATGTAGTTTTGCAACAGCTGGAGGCACAGTGGTTGTGAAATAGTAATCTAGATCCTATAAAGAAGCTATAGAGAACAGTACACTATCCCTCTTGTCTGTTTACCAATAGACAGCAGACCCCATTACTGTGGTAACCTGTCCAGGCATGCTGGGAGCTGTAGTTTTGGAACAGCTGGAGGCACAGTGGTTGGGAAATAGTAATCTAGATCCTATAAAGAAGCTATAGAGGACAGTACACTATCCCTCTTGCCTGTTTACCTACAGACAGCAGACCCCAATACTGTGGTAACCTGTCCAGGCATGCTGGGAGTTGTAGCTTTGCAACAGCTGGAGGCACAGTGGTTGGGAAATAGTAATCTAGATCCTATAAAGAAGCTATAGAGAACAGTACACTATCCCTCTTGTCTGTTTACCTATAGACAGCAGACCCCATTACTGTGGTAACCTGTCCAGGCATGCTGGGAGTTGTAGTTTTGCAACAGCTGGAGGCACAGTGGTTGGGAAATAGTAATCTAGATCCTATAAAGAAGCTATAGAGAACAGTACACTATTCCTCTTGCCTGTTTACCTACAGACAGCAGACCCCATTACTGTGGTAACCTGTCCAGGCATGCTGGGAGTTGTAGTTTTGCAACAGCTGGAGGCACAGTGGTTGGGAAATAGTAATCTAGATCCTATAAAGAAGCTATAGAGAACAGTACACCATCCTTCTTGTCTGTTTACCTATAGACAGCAGACCCCATTACTGTGGTAACCTGTCCAGGCATGCTGGGAGTTGTAGTTTTGCAACAGCTGGAGGCACAGTGGTTGGGAAATAGTAATCTAGATCCTATAAAGAAGCTATAGAGAACAGTACACTATCCCTCTTGTCTGTTTACCTACAGACAGCAGACCCCATTACTGTGATAACCTGTCCAGGCATGATGGGAGTTGTGGTTTTTCAACAGCTGGAGGCACAATGATTAAGAAAAACTGAAATAGATCCTATGGAGAACCCATAGAGAACAGTACAGCTTCCTTATTGCCTATCTACCTATAGACAAGACCCCATTATCTGGTGCTTTCCCTCTCCAAGCAATTGGATTGATTTGTTCATAAAGTTCGCAGCAGGTGTTCTGTTACCCTGTAGCATCTTGGGGGAACAATATATCATAGATTTGAATACACACATCCTCGCTTAACCTAAACATTTTAACAAGTGACCAACCTACAAGCAAAACTTCCACCCTTGGCCTTACACAGACAGTAATAAAAAACAATTACTGGGCATAATATTAAAATAATAAAAAAAAAGTGTTCAGCAAACTGCACCACACCCAAGCATTTTTAATAAGTTAACGCAATGCTAAAAATAACTTTGCATGAAATGATGACACCTCTTCCCTTACAGGAACAATGTAGAGAACATCCTAGAGATACAATGTGTAACAAGTAAACAAACAACACACACACATACACACTCAAACCTATATACAATGCATCCATTCTGTTTACATAATACACTATGTTTCTGTTTGCAGCCCAGGCTGCTTTCATCTTCCCAGCCTGACACAGCAGATTGACTCAGTGCCTATATACATCTTATTACCCAGCATACACCTATGATTCATATAAAAAAAAGGGAAGAGAGGGTTAATTTCATGGTAGGGGCAAATAAAGGATTAATCCAGCCTGTACTCACTGCTGCTCCAGGATTTCAGCAAATACTTGATACTGATCTCAAAGAACCCCGAGTCCTGCTGGCTGGCCATGTCTTCTGTAATGCAGGGTAGGGTTCTTCTCCTGCACCTCCTCCTCCTCCTCCTCAGGTACAGCTTATATCTATGAGGAGGTGACTGACACCAAAACTAGAGGTCAGCAAGGGAAATGAAGCCTGCAGATGGGTTTCACCTCTTCCTGCTAGGTAGAGCCCTCATTAAATAGACATGAGATGCTTCTTCTTCCAGGGTGCTCCCTCCTCCTTTCACCCTGTGAGGAGGAGGATGATGATGATGCTTCACTGCAGACTCTCTCTGGCTGAGAAGGATGATGATGGTGATGGTGAGTTTGGCATTGCAGGGTGTACAGGGGGTGAGCACTTCTCAGACACCTTTTGTTCCATGTATGCAGCTCTGGCTACATGCACATTGCTGGGAATGGCTCCTTTCCTCTTGGAGCTGCTTGCCTGTGTCTGCTTAAATCCTATAGCACTGGGGGCTGGCAGGCAGATAGGCTGCATGTGTATGCACCTCCTCCAGAAGACGCAGAGAGCTGGTTCTGCAGGGATAGGTCACTGTGTAGCTCCACTGACTGTGATTGCAAGCTCTGCAGCCCAGGATCCCCCAGCTACCAGGCTGCCTTCCCCAGACTGCATCATGCTGCGGTAGCTGCACCCATAGATCTGCTGCCAGTGACGTCCATGGGCAGCAAGCAGCAGTCAGCACAGTCGCAGAAGGGGAAGCACTTGGCTTTGTGCTCTCATTTGCCAGCTACTGTAAACACATTACATGTTCCAGGGGAAGGGGGTGGACTGATAAAGCTTCTCTCTGCCAGTCATGCTCATTGCTGCCCACCTTAATATTGAATCAACTCTTCATTTCCTGACTCATTGCTATGTCTACATGTCTAATGGAGATGAATCAGAGAACAAGCCCTGGACTCTATTCTGCACTGTATACAGTAGCACAGGAAGAAGGTGCTAGATGAAATACTAACATGAGATGATATACAGGCTGATATGGTCCACTGAGGTCTAGCAATAACTCATACACTAGTAGAGAAAAGTGTGGATGAAAGTGACTAAACCCTATAAGATAAGAAACATTTTTATTGGTGGTGTAAAATAAACATTCTCCTAAGACAGTGGTTTCATGGGGAATGCAGACAAAGAAAGAAGACAGAGAAGTTTTTATTTGCATATTTCAAATAATATAAAACAGTGGTCTCCAAACTGTGGACCTCCAGCTGTTGCAAAACTACAACTCCCAGTATGCCCGGACAGCCAACGGCTGTCCGGGCATACTGGGAGTTGTAGTTTTGCAACAGCTGGAGGTCCAGAGATTGAAGACCACTGTCCTATGACAAGTCCATTATTTATGGATCAAATAATATTTAAACCAACTACATAAACTTATACCATGCATATTAGAAACTATTATTTGAATATTTGATTCACAAATAATGGACTTGTCATAGAACAATGGCAACAGCTGGAGGACCAGAGATTCAGAGACCACTGTCCTATGACAAGTCCATTATTTATGGATCAAATAATATTTAAACCAACTACATAAACTTGTACCATGCATATTAGAAACTATTATTTGAATATTTGATTCACAAATAAAGGACTTGTCATAGGACAATGGCAACAGCTGGAGGTCCAGAGATCGGAGACCACTGTCCTATGACAAGTCCATTATTTATGGTTCAAATAATATTTAAACCAACTACCTAAACTTGTACCATACATATTAGAAACTATTATTTGAATATTTGATTCACAAATAATGGACTTGTCATAGGACAATGGCAACAGCTGGAGGTCCAGAGATTCGGAGACCACTGTCCTATGACAGGTCCATTATTTATGGATCAAATAATATTTAAGCCAACTACCTAAACTTGTACCATACATATTAGAAACTTATTTGAATATTTGATTCACAAATAAAGGACTTGTCATAGGACAATGGCAACAGCTGGAGGTCCAGAGATCGGAGACCACTGTCCTATGACAAATTCATTATTTATGGATCTAATTATATTTAAGCCAACCACCTAAATTTGTACCATACATATTAGAAACTTATATTTGCATATTTGATTCACAAATAATGGACTTGTCATAGGACAATGGCAACAGCTGGAGGTCCAGAGATTGGAGACCACTGTCCTATGCCAAGTCCATTATTTATGGATCAAATAATATTTAAACCAACTACATAAACTTGTACCATGCATATTAGAAACTATTATTTGAATATTTGATTCACAAATAATGGACTTGTCATAGGACAATGGCAACAGCTGGAGGTCCAGAGATTCGGAGACCACTGTCCTATGACAAGTCCATTATTTATGGGTCAAATAATATTTAAGCCAACTACCTAAACTTGTACCATACATATTAGAAACTATTATTTGAATATTTGATTCACAAGTAAAGGACTTGTCATAGGACAATGGCAACAGCTGGAGGTCCAGAGATCGGAGACCACTGTCCTATGACAAGTCCATTATTTATGGATCAAATAATATTTAAGCCAACTACCTAAACTTGTACCATACATATTAGAAACTATTATTTGCATATTTGATTCACAAATAATGAACTTGTCATAGGACAATGGCAACAGCTGAAGGTGCAGAGATTGGAGACCACTGTCCTACGTCCATTAATTATGGATCAAAAATGTTTTAATCCAACTCCTAAACTTGCACTATACGTATTAGAAACTGTCATTTGCAGATTTTATCCATAAATAATGGACTTGTCATAGGACAGTGGCAAAAGTTAGAGGTCCAGAGATAGGAAACAACTGTCCCATGATCTATTATTTATAGATCAAATATGCAAATAAGAAAGTTTCTAATACACATGACACAGTTTAAGGTGTTGGAGAAAACATTATTTGATCCATAAATAATAGACTTGCTAAGGATAGTGGCAACAGCTGGAGGTCCACAGATTGGAGACCACTGTCCTATTACAAGTCCGTTATTAATGGATCAAAAATACAAATATATGATTAGAATAGATATATGTATTAGAATCAGATATATGTATTAGAAACATATCTTATTTGCATATTAAATGCATAAATAATGGATTTGCCATAGGCTAGTGGGCTTCAATCTGTGGACCTTCAGCTGTTGCCACTGTCCCATGACAAGTCCATTATATATGGATTAAATAATATTTTATCCAGCCCCTAAGATTGCATCATAGGTATGAGAAGCTAAGAGAATTTTAGGAGTTGGATAAAAATTTGGATCCTTAATTAATGGACTTGTCATAGGACAGTGGCAACAGCTGGTGGTCCACACATTGGAGACCACTGTGTCCTATGACAAGTCCAATATTTATGGATCAAATATGCAAATAAGAGTTTCTAATACATATGATACAATTTTAGGAGTTGGAAAACTATTATTTGATCCCTGAATAACGGAATTACTAAGAAAATGCAAGAGGAGAGGGGGAGCACCATGCAAAAGGTTTTAGGGGGTCCCAGCGATCTTATCCCCTATCCAAAAGATAGGGGATACATTTTCTTAGCATACATTGAGGTATTCCAGAAGTGAAAGGGTTTAAAATTTGCAAATGTCCAAGTCTGGAGGATTTCACCCAAATGTTGTTTCCAGTCTACATTGTGAAGGCAAAGTGTTTCAGCCCCAAGCAGGAATATAAATTCGCCAAAAGAGAAGAAAGCTGAACAAGGGTCCCTCTGCTTACACTAATCTCTTCAGTGACCTACTGTTGAAGTTAGTGTTGTGTGGCTAAATATGTCAAAGACGTTTTCCTGTGTATTTGCACCACAGCAAGCCAACCTGTGTAGGCCCATCACAGTAGAGTGCAAGCTGATTGGACTGTATCCTGTCCGCAGCTGCATCTTAAAGGTACAGTTACAAATCATTCATTCATCTGCTTGAAAAGTATAACCTAGATGACCCATTGGTTGTACCTTGCAATAGGTCATCTAGAGTGGAAGCCTTCCTCTGCCCTTAGTGGTGGGTGCTCTCTGTGATGCCCATATGCCCTAACAGACTGTATACAGGGACTAGTATTATACAGAAGCACCTTAGCATTCATATTATGGCCACAAGTCCTGACTGTCTCATCCATTGATTGATTGAGCAGTAATGTATTGACCTCCAGCACCAGGAAGTGGGGCCAGAAAGTTAAACATATTTGTAAATTACTTCTATTAAAAAAATCTCAATCCTTCCAGTACTTATCAGCTGGTATATGACACACAGGAAGTTATTTCCTTTTTGAATTTCCTTTCTGTCTGACCACAGTGCTCTCTGCTGACACCTCTGTCCATGTCAGGAACTGTCCAGAGCAGGATAGGTTTGCTATGGGGATTTGCTTCTACTCTGGACAGTTCTTAAAATGGTCATAGGTGTCAGCAGAGAGCACTGTGGCCAGACAGAAAGGAAATTCAAAAAGAAATTAGCTTCCTGTGGAGTATATAACATCTGATAAGTACCAGAAGAATTAAGATTTTTAAATAGAAGTAATTTACAAATCTGTTTAACTTTTTGGCACCAGTTGATTTAGAATTTTTTTTCCAGTGGAGTACCCCTTTAAAGCAGGTAGCCTGGCCATGTGTGTAGAAGTGATGGGGGTGTACTTGGAGGAGACAAGGGCAGGGACAGGACAGTACTGGGCAGATCTCAGAGCAGAGACTAAATCCTCGCCTCTAGGCATGCTGGGAGAAAAGTCAGGAAGAGGAAGTAAAGCATTTACACATACAGGGCGGAACTGCTCAGAGATGTAACTTTGCAGGAGACTATGAAAATCTTAATAACGTGCATAGGGTGATTTATCTAGGCTTCTGCTATACTGCTGGATGTTATTTTCTATATTCATTTAGGTCCCGAAAACCCCCTTTAAAGAGTACCTGTCATCAAATGAAACTTTTAATATATTCTCCCTTATGTAATTATAATACAATTTCAAAATCACTTTTTTTTAAATGTTAAACCTTTATGTGTTTAAAATGCAATAAAAAAAATGGCCACTAGGTGGCTCTGTTCTGTTCCCTGACACAACTCATAAAGTTAGTTTGGTCTCCTCCCGGCCTGGCAGGAGACCAAACTCAGGAAACGCTTTGGGATAGCGCGGCACAGCTCTCGCTCACTGCCTGTCAATCAGGGAGGGAGTGCTGCGCCCACTGCACTCTTGACATGGTCGCGTCACCTGTGAAGGAGAGCTACGGGGAGATATTGCTCATTCATCGTTGCTACTCGGTTCAGGTGGACACATTTCACTATATGTACAGCAGAGAGGAGAGGGTGGAAGCGGTCCCCCAGCAGGCTTCAGTGACACTGCACCTGTTGGGGAACGCCCACTTCCTCCTGCCGGCAACTCACACTATGTGAGCAAGAATAAAGGTAGGCTACAGAGCTTTTTAAAGCTCAAATTTTTTTAAGGGCAGGAGGGGTGTTAGGAGTAGTTAGGGAACATTTTGTGAGTTAGTTTAGGATAGATCGTTTGGTGACAGGTACTCTTTAGGGCTTTGCATGCATACAGGTGTTATTTATTTATTTTTACAATATAAGACTGCGCTTAGAAAGGTAGTATATATTGGGGAATGCCCCAACATTGTCCTTTTGCTTTGTTTTTTAGCAGTGATCGGTGTCACTTGACAGCCCAGCTGTGAACCAGAATATGTAAGGGAATCAGGAAACTTTTTATCCCACGCTTATGGCAGGGCCTCAGGCATGGAGTCTGTATGACAGTGCACAGTGGCCATATGGCTCATTTGTACACAGCCGTACAGCCTCCCTAAGCAAATGTAAATATAATTATCATCATCATCATCAACAAAAAACATTATTATTAATATTATAATTATTAATAATAATAATTTATTGATGTTGTTATTATATTATGTATTATTATTAATAATAAAAATAATAATCAGAAAGAGTATGCCACAGATTTTATACATGAAATCTAAAAGCATACAGAGGTCCTTCTATGGCAGTCCTAAAACAGAGCTATAATACGGCTATGTGCTTGAGGCCTGTCAATTGCGTGAGCATAACCAGAACACTCCTACACCCAAAATAAAAATAAAATAATGGCGACAATAATTGAATTAGAATCTAAGCATTTATCTGGTATCTTATAACAATCTTCACTTCTATGTAAAAAAATAAAATAAAAAAGACTATTTGAGGGGTCAGGCTACAACCATTTAATAAAATGAAAATACAAGAATAAAACACATTCAGAACATCATGTCTTCCTTTAGAAGACAGGGCGATTTGATTTTTAGGTTCTAGGTTTTTAATTTTTTTAATTTTTTGTAATTTTTTTCAGATAAAGAACTTTAAAAATAGAACCTGTAGATTATCAGGGAGAGAGAAAAAAAAAAAACGCCAGATGAGATAAGAGACTTAACATAATAAAGCGCGACTCCTCTTGATTTAAGAATTTCTGAAGATTACATGATGGTTGAACAAGTTCTAAGAATGCTGAGGGGCTTTGAAGGCTTTCATCAGCGATTACTGAGTCGGGCAGGATACTTCAGTACATGGCACAAGAACACATCACATAGGTCTGGTCCTGACAGTATGACCTGGAGCACATGTCCACCATGTTAGGTAATGTTTGCCGAGGTCTAGGGTAACATTTAGAAGTGCAGCCAAGCATTTCAGGTGGTTCTTCATAGAGCAGCATATTTCATAGACACCCGGCTTATACACCATGACTGATGAGATCTCCCTAATGATCAGTCGCCCATGCGTTAGTGTGTGGGGGCAATAGGATGAACTCTAGTTCAGGTGGTGGAGGACACAGGTGAGCGGTACCAAGCTAGTGGGTGGTTGGGGTCAGCCACCCGAATCTCAGCATCATACCACAAATGTAGCAAGGAAAATACAAGCTAGAATCTGGTTGACCTTTTTTTTTTTTTTTTTTGCACTGGATTATTTACTGGTCACCTTTGCATTTTTTTGTGCCAAAATTGTCCCAGTTAGGCGCCAAATCGTTCACTACGTTTTCCCCCATACGGGAGCGCATACGGCAGGGGGGAGCTAAAAGCTCGCGCTCCCGTATGTCACCGTATGCGCTCCCGTATGTCATTCATTTCAATGAGCCGACCGGACTGAAACGTTCGGTCCGGTCGGCTCATTTTTGCGCCGTATGCGCTTTTACAACCGGACCTAAAACCGTGGTTGACCACAGTTTTAGGTCCGGTTGTAAAAGCGCATACGGCGCAAAAATGAGCCGACCGGACCGAACGTTTCACTCCGGTCGGCTCATTGAAATGAATGGCATACGGGAGCGCATACGGTCACATACGGGAGCGCGAGCTTTTAGCTCCCCCCTGCCGTATGCGCTCCCGTATGGGACAAAACGTAGTGTGAACTCAGCCTAACATGGTTACACTTAGAGATGAGCGAACTTACAGTAAATTCGATTCGTCACGAACTTCTCGGCTCAGCAATTGATGACTTTTCCTGTGTAAATTAGTTCAGCCTTCAGGTGCTCCGGTGGGCTGGAAAAGGTGGATACATTCCTAGGAAAGAGTCTCCTAGGACTGTATCCACCTTTTCCAGCCCACCGGAGCACCGGAAAGCTGAACTAATTTATGCAGGAAAAGACATCAACTGCCGAGCCGAGAAGTTTGTGACGAATCGAATTTACTGTAAGTTCACTCATCTCTAGTTACACCCTAGGTAGTGCCCAGACAAGCAGAAACTCTGTGGATGAAACATAGACAAACGGAAAAAAGATATAAATATCAGTACTGATCAGAGTGGCTTAAAGGGGTATTCCAGGCCAAAATTTTTTTTCATATATCAACTGGCTCCGGAAAGTTAAACAGATTTGTAAATGACTTCTATTAAAAAATCTTAATCCTTCCAATAGTTATTAGCTTCTGAAGTTGAGTTGTTGTTTTCTGTCTAACTGCTCAATGATGATGTCACGTCCCGGGAGCTGTGCAGTTCCTATGCGGATATTCTCCCATCATGCACAGCTCCCAGGACGTGACATCATCATTGAGCAGTTAGACAGAAAACTTCAGAAGCTAATAACTATTGGAAGGATTAAGATTTTTTAATAGAAGTAATTTACAAATCTGTTTAACTTTCCAGAGCCAGTTGATATATAAAAAAAGTTTTGGCCTGGAATACCCCTTTAATGGCTGAAATTAGTATGTTTGCTGATGTCCAACATTAGTGGCGGGTCCCGGCTGCTGTCAGCAGCCGGGACCCGCCACTAATGTTGGACATCAGCAAACCTACTAATTTCAGCCATTAAGCCACTCTGATCAGTACTGATATTTATATCTTTTTTCCATTTGTTTTTGCCTTCTATAAATTGAGCGTAGCTCCAGCATTTTTATTTCTTAGCCAAGTGTCAAGGAGGTGGGGTTGAGCGGCTCAAGTGCCACAGTCTGGCACACCTCTTTGCTGACCCTTACCTCACAGATCTCCCTTGATTGATGTTAAAGGAAGGGGCGTGGCATGACATCACGACCATCGCCATTCATACCCACAGTCTTGAAAAATGCGGAGTGCTGCAGGGAGCTGGGGAGTACTCCTTTAAGAGCCTTATTTTGTAAGTCAAGGAGAGCAGTAGGCTTTAGGTGGTGGGGGCCCATCTTATTTTGCTATAGGACCCAATGAATTCAAGTTACACTGCTGTTAGGGATCTACGTGGTGCAAAAAAAAAAAAAATATGGACTTGTAGAATTTTAAATCCAAATGTACCTTCAGCTCTAGATTTTATACGAGGGACCGTGGACATGTTATACTCGCTATATATCTTTTTAATTTTTTCAAAGTAAAGTTTTATTGAAATATTGCAATATCACATACAATACAGAAAAAAAAAGAAAGGAAAAACATCCCGGGTCAACCCGCTATACTTGTGCAAACATGTATAAGAGACATTATCTTTCCGCTATTTGTCTCACGCGACCATATATTCCACTTCTAAGTATAATTTGAAGCAACAGCTATTCGGGTAATGTCAGAAAGAGATGTCACCATGGGTCTCTATGCAAGGGGACGTACGGTTGGGGAAGAAGTGATGAAAAGGAGAGGATAAGAGACGGTAATACAGGAAAGAGAGAGAGTCAGAGGGAAGAGATACAGGCAGCTAAGGAAGAAGAAGCAGGTACCTACCTCGCGGACCACACCAACCACGACCACCGTCGTCAACCCCAGACCAAATTACAAATCAAGGCGTATGGGCAGTCCCGAATACTCACTATATATCATTGCATGCCGCATTATGAATGTTTGGGTAAGATATGGTCATGAAATGATTTCACATGGTGTTATATAGGCTCTATCAACATGACATCGCTATGTGTATGTAAAAAAAACACAACCCAACCCTAAAAAACTGTTTCCGAGCACACATTTCACCCATGGGGGAAAGAACTGGGGTTCTATGTTTAAAGGGGTACTCCGCTGCTATACATAAGATGTCCACTGCTGGGGCCCCCCATGATCTCCCGCAGCACCCAACACAAATTGTCCAGCGCAATACAGTATAGAAAGAATCGAAACTATTGTGCATCAGAGCAACTTTACACCCAGGTTGTGCACTGTACAATGTTTTGCCTTGTGATATTTCCCTGTATGCCGTATTTACTGTATTGCCCTAATCCTATTTTCTTCTAAAATGAAATTTATAGTGATAGCAGCACATTTTTGGCATCATTTGGAAACATTCCTTAGACAGCTGTAGCTGGCCGAGCAGTTTCAACAACATGCAGCCTTTTATATCAAGGGTTGTCAAATCTGTCTGGTGCCTTAACCACTGCTGAGCTGGCAATACCGGGGCCCACTTCATATCCCATATTATCTCCCTTCATATTTCTTTGGAATTATTCAGAATTTATTACAGTAAAAAAAAAAAAAAAAAGGTTCACACAGCATAGAGCCAGAGGCAGGGTAAAACATCCCCCTATGAGGCATGAGGCTTAGTCCATACAGCACATGGGGTGAGTGCGGGACACATTGATGCAGAGAAAAGTAAGTGAAGGAAATGCTTCCACAATACGGCTCATATAGTGCAATTTATATTCTTCTGTGCTAGAAAATAAATAAATAAAAAATAGTTATATATATATATATATATATATATATATATATATATATATTATAGTAAATTTGAGTAGCCATATTAGTCCAGTAAGCCAGTAGCCAAGCTACCAGGTATCATCGCATCTGCTCCAGCCCTGATGACAGAGACCTGCACCTACAAACACTGTCTGAGAAATTCAAACAAAAAGGATACAAACCAAGGACCATCAATAGGAAAATACACTCCGCCCTTCAAACACCACGGGAACACCTTCTACAATACAGAGAGATACAACCATCACCACGCGTACCACTGGTAGCCACATACAATCCAGCTCTTGAAGAAATACACAAAATCATCAAGGACCTGCAGCCAATATTGTCGGAAGATGAGATGCTAAAAGAAATCTTACGAGAACCTCCCATCTTGGCCTTCAGACAACCACACAATTTACAACAAAAGCTGGTCAGCCGAAAATTACCTACAGAAAGAACAGACACAGACAATGGGACCAAACCCTGCACCAAACCTCGCTGTAAACTCTGCCAACATATCTGCACCAAGATGGAAGCCACCCACAACAACAGGACATATAACATTAGGGGACTATACTCCTGCACATCCCCAAATGTGGTCTACATGATACAATGCACCAAGTGTGACATGGGATGCTACATTGGTGAAACCAGCCGGAAACTCAACGGAAGGATGAATCTACACAGACATTCCATCAACCGCCATAAAGAAAATGACTACTGCACCCCAGTTGGACACCATTTTACCCAAACAGGCCCCTCCATACATGACCTTACAATCAGGATACTGAGAGGGAACTTCAAAAACACACAAGAGAGAAAGACATTTGAAGACAAAATGATACTGTTTTTTACTCGAGAAACAGGGAACTCAATGTGGATTTGAGCTTCTTATTGTCACGATGCCGGCTGGCAGGAGGTGGATCCTCTGTGTCAGCGAGGGATTGGCGTGGACCGTGCTAGTGGACCGGTTCTAAGAGGCTACTGGTGTTCACCAGAGCCCGCCGCAAAGCGGGATGGTCTTGCTGCGGCAGTAGCAACCAGGTCGTATCCACTAGCAACGGCTCAACCTCGCTGACTGCTGAGAAGGCGTGGGACAGAAGGACTAGGCAGAGGCAAGGTCAGACGTAGCAGAAGGTCGGGGCAGGCGGCAAGGTTCGTAGTCAAGATGGATAGCAGAAGTTCAGGTAACACAGGCTTTGGACACACTAAATGCTTTCACTGGCACAAGGCAACAAGATCCGGCAAGGGAGTGCAAGGGAGGAGATCAGATATAGCCAGGGAGCAGGTGGAAGCCAATTAAGCTAATTGGGCCAGGCACCAATCATTGGTGCACTGGCCCTTTAAGTCTCAGAGAGCTGGCGCGCGCGCGCCCTAGAGAGCGGAGCCGCGCGCGCCAGCACATGACAGCAGGGGACCGGGACGGGTAAGTGACCTGGGATGCGATTCGCGAGCGGGCGCGTCCCGCTGTGCGAATCGCATCCCCGACGGCCATGACAGTGCAGCGCTCCCGGTCAGCGGGACTGACCGGGGCGCTGCAGGGAGAGAGACGCCGTGAGCGCTCCGGGGAGGAGCGGGGACCCGGAGCGCTAGGCGTAACACTTATCTCATTATCAGAATTTCTTATAACCTGTGCTATACTGGATTCTCTTTTGCATCTCAATTTGTCCTGCTTAATTATCTGTCTCTCCCCTGCTCCCCCCTCCCTCCCCCTTTTTCTCATCCTTATCTATTTAGTCTATGTTCCTATAGCTGGACAATTTATGGCCCATCTTAGTGTGAATTCTCCACATCTATTGTCTTAACCCCTGCATATTTGTGAGATGTAACCTGTGTCTTCTACTTGTGAGCTTAGATTTGCTTTGGACTTGATAAAGGGAGGAATCCCGAAAGCTTCTCTACAAAATGCTGTTAGTCCAATAAAAAAGGTATTACAAGATACTGCACTATTTTATGATTTGCATCCATATATAATATACATACATAAATACACACACACACACTTTTTTTTGGATCTTTCTACAGAATTTTTTAATGCAGTAAAGTTTTCAGTTTTCACAGAACCAGAGTACCAAGGAATCTTCAGATGGATCACGTTTCTCCCAATATACAAAAATACGAAAAATTTTTATATTGTGCAAAAGTTCATTTATTTCAGTAATGCAACTTAAAAGGTGAAACTAATATATGAGAGACTCATTACATGCAAAGCAAGATAGATCAAGCTGTGATTTGTCATAATTGTGAGGATTGTAGCTTACAGCTCATGAAAACCCCAAATCCCCAATATTATATGATTTGGGGAGCCATGTAATCTGCTGGTGTTGGTCACTGTGCTTCATTAAGTCCAGGGTCAACGCATCCGTCTACCAGGAGATGTTGGAGCACTTCATGCTTCCTTGGACCCCGCAACCTAGTATTCGCCACCCACCTGTTTGAGCTGCACGCCAGCTCACAAACAGCCGGGTGGCGACCACGGGGCCGCAGTATCGTGATGTCACGACTCCGCCCCCGTGTGACATCACCCCCGCTATGCAAGTCTATGGGAGGGGGCGTGACGGCCGTCACGCCCCCTCCCATAGACTTGCATAGCGGGGGCGGGGGGTGATGTCCCACGGGAAGCGAATACAAGATTGCAGGGGTCCCCAGCGGCGCAACCCCGGCAGTGAGACATCTTATCCCCTATTCTTTGGATAGGGGATATGATGTCTCAGGGCTGGAGTACCCCTTTAAGTGTATGTTCACATGTTCTGTATAGATGGTGGCTTTGCCCAGCACCAGTGGTAAGGATAGGACCTCCAGACCCACATGGGGTGTATAGTATCCCTGGTTGGGGAGGTGTGAAGAAAGGGAGGACACAAAGTCTTGCTGCAGAAATAAAAGGCTTTTAGTGGGTCACTTCAAACAAGACAAGTTTAACATTAAAGTTCGGGGCCATAACACCCATGGAAGGGATACAAGCTGACTTATTATTTTCTTTGCAAGGACTGTCACTCAGTCTCTCTCTAGGGCAGCGATCCTTGACCTCTGGTCTCAATTTCTCCTTGTCACACTGCTCGCCCAGTCACTAAGCACCCCCGTCACCTCTCCGATGGCTGACTCTGGCCTTTCACTTGTGATACATTACACCTTGTCTCAGATCTTAGCAAGGCGTTAGCTCCTGCAACAGAGTGACACAAATTGTGGTGTACGAATACAGCACCACATGTCACCAGGCTACTGAAGGGATAGGTACAAAACCTACAAAGTTCTGTGTATCAGCCAAAGACTGACACTCCACGAAATGTCCAAAATACTAAATCTTTATTGAACTGTCAAGATAACATGTTAAAAGACACATTAAAAGCTCCACCCTTAAAAACCTAAAACCCCAAAGAATGGTGGTGGACATCCATCTGATACCCCAGGATGACTGTAGCCCCTACATATAGGTATACATGGAAGGCAATGAACACTATGCAAGATGAGGTTTATTTGTAATGGATGCTCATTTTGCATAGTGTTCGTTGCCTTCCATGTATATTTGTATGCAGAGGCTACAGTCGTGCTGCAGTATTAGATGGATTTACCCCACCACTTTCTTTGGAGTTTGGGGTTTTAAAATTCTGTTGGCTGAATGTCCGCAGTGTGAATGTGCCCTTACTTTATTGAGAGAGTAGTGGATGCATGGAATAGCCTTTTTGTAGAAGTGGTCACTGCAAATACAGTAAAAGAGTCAACGCATGCATGGGATAGGCATAAGGCTGGCTATCCTTTATATAAGATAGAGATAGGTATAAGGCTATCCTTCATATAAGATAGAGATAGGTATAAGGCTATCCTTCATATAAGATAGAGATAGGTATAAGGCTATCCTTCGTATAAGATAGAGATAGGTATAAGGCTATCCTTTATATAAGATAGAGATAGGTATAAGGCTATCCTTCATATAAGATAGAGATAGGTATAAGGCTATCCTTCATATAAGATAGAGATAGGTATAAGGCTATCCTTTATATAAGATAGAGATAGGTATAAGGCTATCCTTCATATAAGATAGGGATAGGTATAAGGCTATCCTTTATATAAGATAGAGATAGGTATAAGGCTATCCTTCATATAAGATAGAGATAGGTATAAGGCTATCCTTCATATAAGATAGAGATAGGTATAAGGCTATCCTTTATATAAGATAGAGATAGGTATAAGGCTATCCTTCATATAAGATAGGGATAGGTATAAGGCTATCCTTTATATAAGATAGAGATAGGTATAAGGCTATCCTTCATATAAGATAGAGATAGGTATAAGGCTATCTTTCATATAAGATAGAGATAGGTATAAGGCTTTCCTTCATATAAGATAGAGATAGGTATAAGGCTATCCTTCATATAAGATAGAGATAGGTATAAGGCTTTCCTTCATATAAGATAGCGATAGGCATTAAGGCTATCCTTCATATAAGATAGGGATAAGCATAAGGCTATCCTTCATATAAGATAGAGATAGGTATAAGGCTATCCTTCATAGAAGATAGAGATAGGTATAAGGCTATCCTTCATAGAAGATAGAGATAGGTATAAGGCTATCCTTCATATAAGATAGAGATAGGTATAAGGCTATCCTTCATATAAGATAGCGATAGGCATTAAGGCTATCCTTCATATAAAATAGGGATAAGCATAAGGCTATCCTTCATATAAGATAGAGACAGGTATAAGGCTATCCTTCATATAAGATAGAGATAGGTATAAGGCTATCCTTCATATAAGATAGAGATAGGTATAAGGCTATACATCATATAAGATAGAGATAGGTATAAGGCTATCCTTGTTATAAGATAGAGATAGGTATAAGGCTATCCTTCATATAAGATAGAGATAGGTATAAGGCTATCCTTCATATAAGATAGAGATAGGTATAAGGCTATACATCATATAAGATAGAGATAGGTATAAGGCTATCCTTGTTATAAGATAGAGATAGGTATAAGGCTATCCTTCATATAAGATAGAGATAGGTATAAGGCTATCCTTCATATAAGATAGAGATAGGTATAAGGCTATCCTTCATATAAGATAGAGATAGGTATAAGGCTATCCTTCATATAAGATAGAGATAGGTATAAGGCTATCCTTCATATAAGATAGAGATAGGTATAAGGCTATTCTTCATATAAGATAGGCCTCGGGACTAATTATAATATTCAGAATATTGGGCAGACTATTTGCCGACACATTCTATATGGTTTTAAACTGGGTTCAGACCCGTAGAATCTGAGATTCTAGGACTAGGACCACGCAGACATTGCCATCCCCATAGACGGCAATGTATTTGTGCGCTATTCCGCTAAAAAAATTACAGAGTTAATTTTTTTCTGCAGATGAATCTTAGCGTTGAAATGCTGTCACATCAACTGTGTAACCAGAGATGTTTTAGTGTGAACCCAGCCTTACACATCCTTTCTCCTCAGGCTTTGTATCTGGAGCTCCTTGTGTTTCAGGGTGTCCTTGTGTATTTATCTGTTCTCTGCTCTCAGGTCAGTGCTGACAACTATAAAGGCTGTGGCTGAATCTTTAGCACCCATCAGGGAGTAACAAGGGGACCCAGGCACAGCTAGCAGATAACAGGGGCTATTCACACAGCAGAACTTCCGCACAGATTTCACCTCAAATTAAAGCCCAATAGACTTCTATGGGATTCCGAACTCCCTTTCACACTTCTGAATTTCTGCATGCGGATTCTGCACCAATTCCGCACAAAATCTGCACAAGCCCAAAACCACCCAAATAAATGCGGAAGCAGAATTGGTGCAGATGTACGGAAATTCTGCCGTGATATTACAGTCTATCTTGGCTGCTTTCTTAAATTAAGGGCCCTATAACATGGGACAATGGAAGTTTTAGTGAGCCTAATACAAGCCTTGTTGGCTGCACATTTCCTATTAGGCCGGGTTCACACAGTGGAAAATGTGCGAAATGCCCGCATGGAAAACACGTGCAGACATTCTGCACATTTGACTTTTCTGTCAGGCGCAGAAATGCGTAATCTCATAGATGGCATTCCCTTGCAGAATCCGCAGAAAGAATAGACATGTCTGCGGACACCATAATAGGAATTTCCGCCACCAAAACATCTGGCACATAAATTCTGCCGTGTGAACAGTGCAGCAGAATCCCATTGAAATCAAAAGGACTCTGCTGCAATGGAATGTTTGTGCAGAATATTTTGTGCGGACATTCCACACATTTTCAGTCGTGTGAACATACCCCTATACAGTGACCCCCCGACCTACGATGGCCCCGACATATGATGAAATCGACATACGATGCTTTTTTATGTCGGGGCCATCGCTTAAGCTGCTGTCGGATAGCAGCTTAATGTTCCCCGTGTTGTGCGGTAAGTATTACTTACCCCTCCACGATGCTCCGGGGTGCCCTCCGAGTCCAGCGCTGGTCTTCCAGCGCTGGTCTTCCAGTTTCTTCTCTCAATACGTCAATACGCTGCTGCGCACGTCATCCAATAGGAATGGCGTACGCAGCGGCGTAATGACGTCGCTACGCAGGCCCAGTAAGGCCTTGCGGAACAAAGTAGAGGACCGGAGAAGACAGCGGAGGATCGGAGAAGACAGCAGAGGACTGGAGAAGACAGCGGAGAGCCCAGCGGAGGCCCGGGGTAACCATCTCGAGCGGCGGGGACAGGTGAGTACAGCTTCCTATACTTTACATTGCACGAATCCCTCAACATACGATGCATTCGACAAACGATGGCTCGTTTGGAACGAATTACCATCGTATGTTGAGGGACCACTGTACTATGAGAAGTGCGGGCGATGAGCAACATTTTTTTTTGACAGGTCAGAATGAAGGGTTCAGCCGATGAACAAGCAAATCACAGGCTGATCACTGGCCTTATCACTCAGGCCATAACTGATCTATGTAAGGCTGTGTTCACATATATCAGGTGTCCGGCACAGTTTCCCTCTGGCGTGCACCGGAGGGAAACTGATGCTAGAACTGATCCCATTCATTTGAATTGGACACTTCACAATCATCCAGTGTCTCAATTTTGACACCGGATGGTTGGACACGCTGGACGGCACCGGATAGGGACTTGTCTGCTGTGCATAAACAATAGACGCCGGACGCCATAAAACTGACGACAACTTGTCATCAGTTGTGGCATCAGTTGCGTCTAGATTTAGGCTGAGTTCTCCTATGCCGGATGCCGAACATATGTGAACCCGGCCTTAAAGGGTTCTTAACAGGGCCAGGAGCGCCCAGTAGGGGGTGTGGATGGCCATTAGAGGCTCTAGGGCAGTGGTCTCCAAACTGAGAACCTCCAGAAGTTTTGCTGTTGCAAAACTACAACTCCCAGTATACCTAGACATTCTGGATTCTGGGAGTTGTAGTTTTGCAACAGCTGGAGGTCAACAGTTTGGAGACCTAGGCTATAGTGGGACATATATATATATATATATATATATATATATATATATAAAACTAATTTTTATTTCTTACATTTATAACAATGTAAAAAAAAAACAGGTGAACTGACTTTACCAATTCAAGCCTAATCCAGGTTGTCCCTGTGTCTGTTAGATGAATAGCCATTTCTTATATGAGAGGCAGCAGGTATGTTCGGCTTTACATATAAAGTTTGCCGGGCTGGTGGCATTTACAACAGGATATCAATATTTTTAAAGACGACAAAAGAACGCAAGAAAATGCTGTGAGTGTTGTGTTTGGCTTCCCGCCCAGTCCAAATCACTATTGTCATATTATTTAGGACACTTGGCAAAGCAAAATGCTTCTTTGTATTATGGGAAGGAAAGTTAATGTATGTTCAGAGTAAATCTTCAGGTATTACTACAAGTGTTTCTTAACCAGGGTGCCTCCAGCTGTTGCAAAACTACAATTCCCAGCATGCCCGGACAGCCAACGGCTGTCCGGGCATGCTGGGAGTTGCAGTTTTGCAACAGCCAGAGGCACACTGACAGAAAAACAATGGTCCATGTATAAGGGCACAGATACACCCGTCAGATTTTTATTTATTTTTTGAACAGAAGTTTCGGGGGGAAAAAGACCCATAACATTTACAGTAAGAGCAAAGTGGATAACATTTCCAAAATAGGAACCATATTCTCCTTAAGAAAAATAATTTTTTTTGAATCCCCACAATGCTACTTGTTGTCGGATCTGCTACAGATTTATTACAGAATTTTCCCATTGACTACTATGGGGAAGTTAAAAAAAAAAAGAAAAAAAAAAAACTGCATAAATCTGCAGATCTGAAGCAAAATCAACAACTATGCAATGAAGATACATTGTCTTGATATTAAAAATATTTGTTCACAAAGCTTCAGCAGAAAATCAGCTGCACATTTTCTGCAGCAAGCGCATCTGTCATATCACAGAAAACAACAATAATGCTTCTATATTTCACTCGCTAGGTCTTGCGGATGCTTTCCATGTCTATTTTATACATCTAGCTTCTGTATTTGACTCACAAATCCCTCTGTTCTGCTGCTCACTCATTCTGACATCCACTGCTCAGGAAGGGGTGTGTCTGAGATAAGCACAGAGCCCGCCCTCACTCACCATACATTCACTTCCTCCCTGAGTCTGCTGTGCTGGGTCTCTTCATCCAATCACTGCAGGCTGCTCTGTAACCCCCTCCTCTCTGCTGTCATGCTGCAGTGTGACAGACAGGACAGGAGTGAACACAGAGGATTGCTAGTCCTGCCCTCAATCCCTGGACTTTGTTAAGCCTGTGCTTCAGCTGGGACAAAAGATGAGGCTGCAACCAGACAGGATTGTGTTCTGGATGGTATGGGGGCCCCCTATTGGTCTTTTTTTATAAGCCATGATTTCTATAAAAAAAAAAAAAGGGTGATACATTTTTTTTAATGAAGTATATCAGAATGGTTAATGTTTTGCCAAGATGTACAACATATAAAAAGTTTTTGATTCTGACAGCGCCCATTTTAACACTATTATATCTACTATAGTATGAAGTAAGATACTCGGCTCCCTCTAGTGGCAGCTGCAGACAACCAGAATTTTGTCTTCTATCTTTGTCTATGCAGTATATATTTGGCGCTCTGTACAAAAAAAAAAAAAACTCTGAAGCTCTCACCACTATAAAAATATTAGGGATCGACAGATATTTTTTTAGGGCCGATACCGATAATCGGTGGAGGTTAGGGCCGATAGCCGATAACTTATACCGATATTCCGGTATAAGTTATCGGCTATTTATCCCCCCTCGACACCGCTGCAAGTCATTGATTTAAAGCGGGCGCTTTAAATCAATGCACTGCAGTGGCTTTTGTGGTGCCATAGGCCACCGCCACCACCCGCTTCTCTCCCATACCTGTCAGGGTGGTCCGGGCCATCCATCCTTCCTTCCTGTAGTGTCCGGCGGCATTCCGGGTGGAGGGTGCACCGGTCCGGGCTGTCCTTCTTCTCCGGGGGTCCTCTTCTCCACTCCGGGCAGGCTCCGGCCTAGTAGCGCAGCATATACGCCGCTGCGCAGTGGCGCCCGTGCGCAGCGACGCACCTGACGTCACGGCGTAGCGGCGTCTATGCAGCGTACTAGGCCGGAGCCTGCCCGGAGTGGAGAAGAGGACCCCCGGAGAAGGACAGCCCGTACCGGTGCACCCTCCACCCGGAATGGCGCCAGACACTACAGGAAGGAAGGATGGATGGCCCGGACCACCCCCATTACGGGTAAGTTTATATATATATTTTTTTTATTGACTCAGAGGGTGGGGGAGTGGCCCATCCGGTATAGCGGTATGGGCAAAAATCCATACTGGTATACCGCCCAGCACTACGGTGGGGGGTGCGACGCGGTGGGTCGGGGGGGGGGGGGGGCGGTCGCGGTGCGGCGGGTCTGGGGCGGTCGTGGTGCGGTGGGGGCGGTGCGGGGGGCGGGGCATTATCAGCTTATCGGCAATGTAATTGGCGATACCGATAATGCCCAAAATCGTGATTATCGTTCGATAATATCGGCCATACCGATAATCGGTCGATCCCTAAAAAATATATTCACAAATTGATCATAACAAAACTTTGGGCCTTTTATAGATCTAGCCCATATGGACGTTGTGTGAAAATTGCCAAATTTAGAGAGTTAGAAAGGTACCTATATATATACTTTAACTGCCCCCCTAAAGAAATGTGTTCTGGTAGAACCGCTCATTACCCCATTACATCCTATTATCTAAAATTGCTCCCATTAGTTGCTTAAGTGGACTGAGGCTGACGTTAAACATTTTATGCTGGAGATACCAATAAGTGGATAATGCAATGTTATTTCATAAAAGCGTCTCCAATGTTTTCACTAACTACTGCTGTAAAAATAGATCAAAAAAGAAAAGATCATTTATAGCAGCAAATTAGACACAGGAAATATACTGAACCGGGTTCTGTTTATTCACCGCCGCCATGTTTCCTGAGCTGGTGAATGTTCTCTATACATACACAATTATTTCCTAGGAATATTAGGTTTGTTATTATTTGCAGGCATAATTTACACAAATTATGTGTCATTAAAGGGAAAGGGTTGTTAAAATATGTTCAACATAAAAACTCGATTTAAAGAATTTTTGGTGATTTTTTTTGTCTAATTTTCCACTTTTTTCTATGTTAATATATTACTATATTATTTTATCTTTATTATAAAATATTCATCCAGTCCATCGACCTCTCTTCTTTCAAGACAAGAACTTATTGCAGGACCTGCCAGCTCATCCAATCACTGGTCAAGACAGGACACCACTGCGGCCAGTGATTGGCTGGAAGGTCATGCCCCAAGAGCTCATCTCCGAAGAAGGAAGAAGAGAGATTGGGGGACTGGATGGAGGGGAGCAGGAGCTGTGGGGGACTGGGGCAAGCTGCGTACATTTTTTTTTCTATTTCTTCCCCTTGTCCCAGCACCATGTTATGTTTTTTAATAAGACACAGGATAACCCCTTTAATACATAGGATGGTCCAGTGGTTCACAGGTTGGCATTGCTGCCTTGTAGCGCTGGGGTACAATGCAATATCTGCAAGGAGCTTTTATGTTTTCCCGGTGTATGCATATGTTTCCGCTAAAACATACTGATAGGTTAGGTTGTGAGCCCTATATGGAGAAGTCCGATGTGATATTGTTGGCTTTATATGAATTTAAAAAAAAGAAAAGAAATTCCCAAGTGTTATCACAAGAGATGGTTTATCAGCCTCCATCATTTTGGACCCTGTGGCTTTGTGCACAGTAAGTTCATTGGACCCTTTTTTGTTCTGTTATTGAATGTTATATGAAAATTAAAGGGGTATTCCTGGATTTTTTTTATTTGACTATGCTACAGGGGCTGTAGTTCATAATATAGTGTCCGTAACTGTGTATGATGGCTGGTCTTCCAATGTAATTTTTGCCCCAACGTTTATCTTTAACAGCAAACAAAATGATGTCTCAGGTTTTCCCAGGTTGCAGTGGGGCCCGAGACATGACATTACTAGTCAGGTGTTCAGAGGGAGCCTGTTTTTGCTTCAATGGGTGGAGCGACCGCTGGATGGGAAGGAGATCGTTCTGCAAGAATTCTAGTTTTGCAACAGCTGGAGGGATCCTGGTTAGAAAACACTAGTCTATTGCATTGAAGGGAACACAGGTGTGTTTCAATGGGTGGGGTGTCAGCTGTGTGGGAAGGAGAAAAGTGACCTCACACTTAGAAACAAGGAATTATGGGACTTGTAGTTTAAGGGAACAAACTCCAACAGAAAATAGTTCACAAAAAACTAGCCACAGTGTTATGGTAATCACACAGCATAGCTATTTAGCCCCAAGACAAGCGCAGATCCTTCCTAAGCATGTCCATTACTGTCTGCCAGGTACGTACTAAATCACCTTATGGTGGAAATCCCCTTAAAAAAAATTGGCAAAATTCTTCATGCACAATTGTTAACTGCTCATTAAAGGAGTAGTCCAGTGGTGAACCCAGTGGTGAACAACTTATCCCCTATCCTAAGGATAGGGGATAAGTTTGAGATCGCGGGGGGGGGGGGTCCGACTGCTGGGGCCCCCTGCGATCTCATGTACGGAGCCCCAACAGCCCGCGGGAAGGGGGCGGGTTGACCCCCGCACGAAGCAGCGGCCGACACGCCCCCTCAATACAACTCTATGGCAGAGCCGAAGCGCTGCCTTCGGCAATCTCCGGCTCTGCCATAGAGATGTATTGAGGGGGCGTGTCGGCCGTGCGTCGTGCGGAGGTCGACACCCGCTATCTGGCTGGAGAGCCTGGCCCCCGTACAGGAGAGATCGCAGGGGGCCCAGCGGTTGGACCCCCCGCGATCTCAAACTTATCCCCTATCCTTAGGATAGGGGATACGTTTTTCACCACTGGACTACCCCTTTAATGTTGCAACATAAAAGTCTCAAATAAAAAAGGGCAAATTAAAAAACACTTTCCAAAACAACATTTTTTTCAATCTTAAAAAAGGGCCATAAAAATGAGCTTAGTTGTACGGTTGAGTTTCTGCTGACAGCTTCAGATGTTCATATGAAAAGGTCTTAATATTTTAGTAACATTAAGGGTCTGTTGCTTTCTATCAAGTCCAAGCATCCCAATTTTTGGGATGTTCTACAAGTGGGCCAGAATTTCCCAACCTGTGGTTCCCCAGCAGAGGGAAAACTACAACTACCAGCAGTAAAAGTATTATAGGACTGACCTGGTTGTAAAAGGGTCATAGAGGATTAGTGGGGCTGAGCTGCAATACCGGATACAGCTTATGGACATGAGTGCCTTTTTTTCTTTATAAGCCTGTCCGAAATATAATCTGCAGAGGGACTCGAATGATACCACATTATTATGCTGCAGAAAATGATTCACAAACAGAACCCTCAGTTCTGGAGGTTTTTTCCCCCACTATGTATACAGTGGTCCCTCAAGTTACAATATTAATTGGTTCCAGGACGACCATTGTATGTTGAAACCATTGTATGTTGAGACCATAACTCTATGGAAACCTGATAATTGGTTCTGAAGCCACCAAAATGTCATCCAAAAATAGGAAAAAGTGAGGATTAAAGAAAAATAAGTAGATAAATTATATAGATAAAACAAATCCTTACATATAAAAGTAAGAAAGATCTGCTGGGAGCTGTAATCACTGTCTATTTAAGTGTTTCCCAAAGAGTGTGCCTCCAGCTGTTGCAAAACTACAACTCCCAGCATGCCCGGACAGCCTTCGGCTGTCCGGGCATGCTGGGAGTTGTAGTTTTGCAACAGCTGGAGGCACCCTCTTTGGGAAACACTGGTCTATGTAGAGGACAGAAGCTTCTTCAGGGTCCTGTACAGAACACCCAATGTCCTAAAAAAAGGAAAATGGAGCCGCCCTCAGCTGGTATCCAAAGGAGCAGCTAACCCTGGCACAGGTAAAGAGTAGAGAACATGTAATACCACCCTGTACTGTAGGGGGCGCTATCAGACACCAGTCAGTGCATGCACTTTAGGAATACAGGGGTTTTACCAGTGAATGCCCATTCTGATTGGTCGGTTCTTCCAGCCATTGACACGTTTCGCAGATTCCATAGCATTGTATGTTGAGTCTGGTTTCAGGTTACAATGGTCCAGAAAAGACCATTGTATGTTGAAACTATTGTATGTTGAGGCCATTGTAAGTTGAGGGATCACTGTATTGCCGTTCCCCTGTCATGTTTTCCACATAGAAATATATATGGAAGACTTTCCATCCTGTCAGAGGAGAGCACTTCCATTCATCTGGTCAAACAAACCACGAGCTGCAGACATGGTAATCGTCTAAGAGGCATCGGTAACAGATTCTCCTGTATTCTCAGGCACCGTTATATACTTTATGCATTTTTGCAAGAATTTAACCCCTTAAGGGTACGTTCCCACACGGCGTATTTTGCTGCGTATTTGGTGCTGCGTATTTTCCTACCCATTGACTTCAACAGAGAAAATAAAATACGCAGCAGCAAATACGCAGCAAATACGCCGTGTGGGAATGTACCCTAAGGGTACAGTTATTTTGGGCCTTGAGGACACAGAAATAATTCCATTTTTTTCATCAGCGCCCTTTTCTCTCATCCTAACCATACGGGTGCAAGTTATTGCTGGACAAATTGTATTTTTTAATAGCAACTTAGTGGGGTGCATATGATTTTTTTTTTTTTGGGGGGGATTAACCCTTTACAGACACAGAGATTTTAAAGTTTTTGCTTTATTTAATTGTTTCCTCCTCGCTTTCTAATCCAGTAGCCATAAGACTTTCAATTTCCCCCCTACAGACCCCTTTAAGTGCTTTTTTTCTGTAATGAGATCACTTATTTTACCACAAAATCTGGGGCGAAACAAAAAAAATAAAATTTGTGGGGCAAAACTGATTAACCAAAACACCATTTCGCAACTTTTGGGGGGGGGGGGGGGGGGGGTTCTTTTCGAGGCAGTGCACTTTTTGGCAAAACTAACATGTTATCTTTATTCTGAAGGTCATTACGATCACAATACCCAATGTATATACTGTAGGTTTTATTTTAATAATTTTTTAAAATTTTATTTATATTTTAATATAAAATGCTATATTTATATAAAATTGGATACTTTTTTTTTTCTCCAGTTTTGACAGCTGAGAGGTTAATTTCATCCCAGCATTATGTTACGTTACACCATTCTTTCAACCTGCTGAGGCTCTCAGAATTGGGTTATGGTTAGAATGAATAGAGAACATACCTCCTACATAGAAGCACGGTCAGACTGACCCACTAAAGGTTATGACAAAATACGAGGCCAGTGTTTACCAACCAGGGTGTACCTAGCTGTTTCAAAACTACAACTCCCAGCATGCCCGGACAGCCAAAGGCTGGGAGTTGTAGTTTTGCAACAGCTGGAGGCACCCTGGTTGGGAAACACTGGCCTAGGCTCTAACATGCTAGCAGAAAACAACCCCTTTAGGAGTGGACACTGGACTAGGGTCTAAGGGGAAATTTATCAAAACCCTTCCAGAGGAAAAGTTGCTGAGTTGCTCATAGCAACCAATCAGATCGCTTCTTTCATTTTCCAGAGGCCTTTTCAAAAATGAAAGAAGCAATCTGATTGGTTGCTATGGGCAAATCTCTCTATGATAAATCCCCCTCTATGTCTTAGGCTGCATTCGCATCTCATTTTTGCAATACAGTTGCCGTATCCGGTTTCATTGAAAAAAAACGTATCGAACCGTATTGCAAACCGTATATATAGACATTTCATCGTAAACCGTATGCCAACCGTAGCATCAGATTGTGTACGTTTTGCATCCTTTACGTGTTTATATGGTTTTTAACGGTACACCAAAACATAGTCTACTACGGTTCTGTGTCCCGGTCAAAAACCGTATCCAACCTGTATATGGTTATTTTAAAATGGAGTTCGATGGTAATCGTATTGAACCGTATGTGCGTATGGTTACATCCGGTTTGCACAATACTGTTTTTCTTTTCCTTTTTTTTATTTTTTTATTTCTTTTTTATTTTTTTGGGGGAAAAAAAAAAAAGAACTTTATTTAAAATGTTGACAAATGTAAAACAATATCTGTTTTTTTTCAATGAAAATGTATTAAAACGTATGCAAACAGACATCTGTTTTCAAACCGTATATGGTTTAAAAATGTGAGGATGCATATACGGTTGCATACGTTTTGGTCCGTTTTGGAGACATACGTTTTTTGTACAGTAACGGGATACGGGACCCGTATTGCAAAAACGAGATGTGAATGCAGCCTTAGCGTTTGTTCACACGTTCAGGTTTTTAATTGCAATCGTTGAATACAAAGCCAGGAATGGATGTGAATAAAAGAAGTCTTAATTCTTAAGTCTGAATTCAGCGAGCGGAGATTCCGTCTGGCGGCTGCTGCCGAAAATACTCAGGCGCCAAGGCCGCGGGGCACTGAGCCGTCACCATTGACGACTATGCAGTGCTCGCGGAATCCGCGCAAAGAATGAACATGTTCTTTCTTTGCGCGGAGCAATTTCCGCGGCGGAATTGTCTGCCGCTGAAATTCCGCAGTTTGCACAGGTCTCGCGGAGACCCATTCACACTAATGTTAAATTCGCACTGCGGAATTCCTCTCGCGGAATTCCATAGTGTGAATGTACCCTTAGGAGATTTATCAAAACCTGTCCAGAGGAAAAGTTGCTGAGTTGCCCATAGCAACCAATCAGATCTCTTCTTTCATTTTTTAGAGGCCTTTTCAAAACTGAAAGAAGCGATCTGATTGGTTACTATGGGCAACTCAGCAACTTTTCCTCTGAACAGGTTTTGATAAATCTCCCCCATAATCTTTCCTGTATGGTTGTCCTTCATTCATGATCTATTCCTGGCTTATTCAATAACTGCAACTAAAAACCTTAATGTGTGAACACAGCCTTACGGTATGATCACAAATATCCTATGAGAAGTTATACATGATAAGCAATGATAGCAATAAAGAAAATGGCGCTGAGTAGGTGGGCCCTAAAGTCTTCTCAGCTGGTCCTAACCTAACATCCTGATCCAAAGCTACACAGAAGCACGAAAAAATAGTTGAACACAAAAAAATGAAATAAGAAAATAATGATATAACTATATGAAAATGGGATGAAATGTCATGTGGGTTATGTATTCCGGGGTATATTATAGCTTACAGATATGCACATAGGACACACATAGCTCCCAGGAGGCTTCAAGGCACACAGTTCTATTTATACGATATCCAGCCTGTGCTTCAATGTTTTGCTTTAGGTTATTTTTCTTGTACTTTGTGCTTTCAAACATCAAAATATTTACTTCTGGGCAAAGTCATTTATCATATGAAAATTACCAAAATGCATTAATGCCATAAGAGGCGCACGAGACATGACAGCAAAACCTCTGGCTAACACGTTCCCCAAGAGACATTAAAGGGATTATCCAGGAAAAAACTTTTTTTTTTTTTTTTTTTTTTTTATATCAACTGGCTCCAGAAAGTCAAACAGATTTGTAAATGACTTCTATTAAAAAATCTTAATCCTTTCAATAATTATCAGCTGCTGAAGTTGAGTTGTTTTTTTTTCTGTCTGGTAACAGTGCTCTCTGCTGACATCTCTGCTTGTCTCGGGAACTGCACAGAGTAGAAGAGGTTTGCTGTGGGGATTTGCTTCTAAACTGGGGACACACCATCTCTCTGAACCTGGCCAACCTGCTACTGATGAAAGCTTAAGATTTATAAATAGAAATCATTTACAAACCTGTATAACCTTCTGACACCAATTGTTTTGAAATTTTTTTTTTCTTCTGGAGTACCCCTTTAATACATATTATTAGAAACCTTTCTGTCTTGGGCAAAATGAGACACCATAAGGGTCTATTCACACGGCAGAATTTCTGCTTGCGGAATTCCGCCTCAAATTAAAGCCCATCGACTTCTATGGGACTCCGAATTCCCATTCACACTTCAGAATTTCTGACATTCAGATGCACCAACATGCTTCAGGCGGAAATGTGAAAGCAAATTTTCTGTTCACAAATTCTGCTTCAAAAATTACGAAGTGTGAATTGGTGGACGGAAAACCCATTGACTCGCTTGTACATTTTAGTAAGCAGAATGTCTGTCTGCAATTTCAGTTCCGTAGTGTGAACCTAGCCATAGAGGTGTTGATTGTACCAGAACAGAGCGGGGAGGTATGTATCTTCACCTGTAAGAAGCCTGAATTCTCACCATTGTCTGCTCTGAACATTGTAGAATACTGCATTGTATGTGTTCATATGTATAACTAGTTCATATGTATTCATATTTGGAGCACATCTGTCTTCCTGTAGAGCAAATTATTACAGGGTCCATTGTGGAGAGCAGCAGGAGGCAATAGAGAAGGGTCAGGAACTTGTAGCACAAAGAACAAAGCGGCTTCACTTATTCTATTGTAGTTCATAATATCTAGATTTATTTATTTTTTTTACCTTTTTTCTTTTTTTATATAATAGTTGTTAGTTAACTGCTAGATGTTTTATGGTGGGTAAAGCATAACATGCTCTTATTAATGCAGAAATTAGTAACTTCCCTTCCGCCCCTTCCTCAATGCCGCTAATATCAGTCTCCCATCCTCCGACCCCGGTCCTCTTCTAGCTTATGGGGCCAGACAAGTAACACTGCGGCTCAGCCAATAGTCAGCCACAGCAATGTGTTGCCTCGCCCGGTGAGCGGCTATGTCATAACGGGCCAGGCCTTTTTCCTCGTGGCCGGGCCTGTTACATCACATGGCGGCTAAAATAGCTGGTTGACTTTTGATTTTACACCAGAAGAGGAGAATATTGATAATTCTTTTTTTACTTTGAATTTTCACAGTCATAACTTTTGCACAGTATATTTAGTCCATATAGCTGTCAGTAGCCATGTTTTTCAGTTGTATAAATTGTACTTTTTGTAGGTGTCGTTCTCTGGTATATGCATTAGTGTTTAACTTAAAAGGGTTATGCAGGATAATAACAGCCAATAACACCACCATACTTGTCCTCAGGGGTTGTGATGTATTGCAACACAATTTTATCTCTCATTTTTAGTTGTCCCTTAGCTTGTAGATGAAGACTAGTCTCTATGATGTCTCCCATACACTGCACAAACACAGATGAGTCTCTAGCTCCCATATATATCTATAGCCCACCCCCAGAAGAAGCAGCAGCATGGAGGACAATACAGAGCAGTACAAGTTGTGACTCCAGCACTGAAACATGAATAACACTTACTAGCTCATGTTTGAGTCTCTCTCTCTCTGGACAACCCGTCCTCCCCTTTCCTCTCCAGAGAATTATACAGCAGCTGTAAACAGACACCACCTCCCAGCTGCTGTAGTGTAAGGTTGACATGTGATTAGGGAATCTCTCTGCAAATATCTAATTCTTTATCTGGGTATTGTCTCACTTGTATAACTTGTCATTTTGTCTGTCACACTTCGAAATACTACAGTGTATGCAGGACTGATCTGCTCTTTACTGCCATTACTGGGGAATCACACGGGAATGCTGGACAACATCCCTAGTGGGTATTGTGCTGCCAGCTACACTGTCTCCCTGCTTTCTTGGAAACCAGATTGTGTAATTTGAGGCTCAAAGTGCATTTTTATTTGCAAGCTGAAGGAGCCTCTAATTTTCAATACATTTTTAAACAACATTTTTTTTTTTCAACATTTGATCCATTTTCTCTTTTTTATGATGCATGTAAAATGTTTCTGCATTCTTTACAGGACAATTTTCTACCTATTCAGGCCTTGCTCAAACTACGTATGAAATGATGCTCCATAATACACATGTGAAATGTGTCATTTGTTTTAACAGCCATAAAAAAATTTTTTGGAAAACATTAAGGGTTAAGGGTGGAGAAGATGGGTTCAGTGTATCCATGATCATCACCTGAGCCAATCAATGAGGCATAATACAGATCTTTTACACTTAAAAATAAAAACAAAAAAAAAACCTGTGTGAACGTAGCCTAATACTGTATTTCTCCAGATTAATTCCCCCTAGCACGCTTTTGAGCAATACTCAAATAAAATGTCATCTTCAGCAAAAATAGATTTAATGTAAGACAAAAGCATAAATATAAGAATTTCATGTGATTTATAACATCAACACATACATAATACCTGGAAATCACGTTCCAAACACCCCAGGATATCAAAGAACATAGAAGTAAAATATTACGATGGTGAATTCTTCACCTTTGTCGATTCTCAAAACAAAAGCTGAATGATAAAAGGAATGTTTTCTAACTCAGAATTCCAAAAACTTAAAAACTATAAATCCTTGGAGACCTGTATTTAAACATATAGAATTATCCCTACTGTGCAAGAGTATTTATCACCTCAGGGCTGCTCTTATGGTGCCATGTGCTAAAGAACATAAATTATGGCCACCGACAAAACTCACCGAAGTCACATGATGCTTTGGTTACAACATGTCAAGGTAAAATCTACAGAGATCCATCTTTTCTAACTCTTCTATTAGATCTTTATGGGAAACTGTATCAAAGGCTTTGCTTAAAGGGGTACTCCAGCCCTTAGATGCCTGATTGCGGGGGTCCTGCCACTGGGGACCCCTGCAATCTTTCATGCAGCACCCTGCTATCATCAGCCTCCGGTGCTAACATCGCTCCGGGTCTGATGTATCACAATCAATGGGCCAGAGTATCATGACATGATGTCACATGGGGGCGGAGCCATGACGTCACGACTCTCCAACCCCGTGATCGCGATTCATCAGACCCGGAGCGATGTTTGCTCCGGAGGCTGATAATAGCAGATTGCTGCATGAAAGATTGCGGGGGTTCCCAGTGGCAGGACCCCTGCGATCAGGCATCTTATCCCCTATACTTTGGATGGGGGATAAGATGTCTTAGGGCTGGAGTACCCCTTTAAAGGGATACTTTTGTCCCTTGACATTTTAACCCTCTATTCAAAGGATAGGAGATAAGATGTCTGATCACACGGGGGGGGCACCACTGGGACCCCCTTCACGATCTCTGGCCCGGTGCCCTGGCGTTCTGAGTATTTATGTTCAGAACGCCAATTTTGGGCGGCTGTGACGACACGCCACCTCCATTCTTGTATTTTTGTCTATGGGAGAGGGCATGATAGCTGTGGTCACTCAAGCACAGCAATCATGCCCTCTCCCATAGACATGAACGGAGGGGGCGTGATGTCACAACCACTGCTGCCCAAAACCAGCATTCTGAACATAAATGTTCAGAATGCCAGCGTGCAGGGCTGGAGATCGCGGGGGTCCAGCCACTGGGATAGGGGATAAGATGCCTAGCGGCGGAGTAGACCTTTCAGTCCAGGTAGGGGATATCCACAGCATCAACTGTCACCGTGGTTGTGGACCCGTCACCTAGGGCGGGTAAGCAAGTAGGAAGGGCAAGTGGGAGCGGGTGAGTTTAGGGTTCCACTCTTCCCTGCCCATACGTGACAGTGTGGTTTCCATATTCATAGGGCCAGAGGAATAAATTGCTATTTGGCTAAGTTTCTTCTTTTTTTTATTTCCAAAACCACTCAAAAACACAAAAAAATGCCACACTGCGTATTTTTTGTAAATGAACTTCATAGCCAGATGTCAGCTGAAAGTCAATAGGAATTTATAAAATGCCATACCCACTTGGTATTTTTTCTTTGGTGTTTTTTCACTCCACTTTGGCTGTTTTCGTCATTTTTTTTGGGCTCAGTGGGTGATTTTTAAAATCACTTGTTGAGACAATGGCATATTTTTCACATTGCTGTTTTGTTACTTTTTTTTAAAGAGTAAAATAGGGAGTGGACACAGGAACAGGAAAGAGCTGCCAAAAACTAACAAAAAACCCTGCAAAAATGTGATGGTAGTTTTTCCTGCATTTGGAAACTTAGCCTTATGGAACCTGAGCTCATCACCAAGGTCTCTTTATCTCTGGGTTTACATCAATATTTTTTCCAGTTGAGAGTTTATATACAATATGATACCTGATATTTGACTTTGTTTTGCACACAAAGGCTAGAGCCAAGGAAGGAACAGCACTCTAGTATATTTAGAGGCCAAAAATATCTAGGACACATTACCCTGACCACATCCACCAGAATCTGAGCACATTTAGACCAGGGACGCACAATGGCTTATTTAGCTTTTTATGTACATTTTTATAAATACAATCACAAAACCTGCCAGAACGAGAGGAGGAAAAATAACAAAGCTACAAACATAACAAAAAAAAGAAATAAAAAAATTATATATATATATATATATACACAAAAAGAAATACACGCGGTCATCCAGTCCGTTTGTTGCAATACTTTTTGTGGATTTTACAAATCATGACTCACATAGTTTAGAGAGAGACTCTAACCTGTACAGGGATTAGGATTCGCTGAGTAACTATAAATAGGATCATTACTGAACTCTTCATCATCTTCAAATGGTTTCCATATTATCCAAAAGTAAAAAATGATCTGGCTTACTATAACTAGTATAACATTCCCGAGTTCACCATTAATGCTCTCATATCCTAAAAGCCAAAAATAGATGTAGTAAAAAAGAAATATAATGGGGCTCAAGGATATGGACAATAATAAGATAAAGTAATATAAATGTATTAAAAATATTAATTAAAAAGAACATCCAATCAATATGTCATATGTAAACAGGACTCCACACCACAGGGCCCTTGTGAGTGCAGAACCTGACTATTTTACTTAATCAGACAGTAAACAGTAATGTACAATGAAATAATAAACGCCTCCCAGTAGGAAATTTCGAAGCCGTATATGATACTAATGTACTGGATATTAATCAAAATGTAAGCTTGCAATAGTATAAAGCTGAATCACATAGTTTCCATATTATAGTGAGTGTGACTGGACAAACTCCCTTACATACGACACCCCTAAAATAGTCCACTAAAGAGGAAGTGTGGTAGCCATGGAGATGTTAGTAGAAATACCGGATCACTTTGTAACGCCAGGGCACTGTTATCCTATACACGGTCCGAGGTTGGAGACAGCTTCACCTGGGTCAGACACGGGGAGCAAATGAACCCACTGATGTCAGGTTACGGATAACTGTCTTTACTGGGCAGGGTGCAGATGGTATTACACAGACAGTTGGTATTGGGTGAAAGGATGCAGTGTAACCCCTTGGGAGCCCTGTTGCCTCGCTTGGACTTGTGGTGCTTTCACTAGACAGATTAATACAGTTCTGCCTTGTAAGATGTGTAGATGAAACCTGGTAGGTAGGGTTCTGTCAAGGTATTGAAGCTTTCTCCGCCGGGGTATGAACTTCCACCATACAGGAGATCCTTGAAGAATGACCAGAAGAAGTAGATTGGATTTGGGCCTTCCCTTGAGGTTTCTACACACAGAACACCTGAACCACATTGTGGCTCAGCTTAAGCTGGACTAGAACTGGAACTGGGGAAACTCCTCCCCCTACTACTCTATATGGGCTGGAATTTAGGGGTTCCCATTGGCAGGCAGGGTCACAACGTGTTTACACTACTCTCTCTTAAGGGTACAGTAACACAGGAATAACTTTGCAGTATACAGATAACAACAATAGAATTAATTTGAAAAATATATTACTTCTCAATAATGTGCAATCACCTTTGGTGGGCCCAGCACCTTGTGCCGCAAAGCTGCCCAAAGCAGTCCGAAGTCACAGGACAGCTATTGGTGCTGGGACACCACAGGAGGGAGAGAGAGACAGAGAGACAGAGAGACAGAGAGAGGAGAGAGAGAGAGAGAGAGAGACACACAGAGAGAGACACACACAGAGAGAGAGAGAGAGAGAGAGAGAGAACTTGTTCATTCTTCAAACAGAATATGCTCAAAAGACAATAGAGACGGTAATGTCTGTGCGGTCCTAGCACCCACCGATTCACTTGGAATCTACGGCCAGATTTTGACTGGCTGGAAATTCCAAAGTGTGAACTTAAAGGGGTACTCTGCCCCTAGACATCTTATCCCCTATCCAAAGGATAGGGGATAAGATGTCAGATTGCCGCGGTCCCGCTGCTGGTGACCCCCGGGATCGCCGATGCGCACTGCGCTATCATTACAGCACAGAGCGAGATCGCTCTGGACGTAATGACAGGCAATACAGGGGCCGGAGCATAGTTACGTCATGGCTCCGCCCCTCGTGACGTCATGGGCAGCGCCTATAAAAGTTTATGGGAGGGGGCAAGGCAGTCGTCACACCCCCTGCCATAGACTTGCATTAAGGGGACGGGCCGTGATGTCACGAGGGGCGGAGCCATGATGTCGAGCAAACTCGCTCCGTGCAGTAATGATAGCGCAGTGCCGCAGCGGCGATCCTGGGGGTCGCCAGCAGCGGGACCGCGGCGATCTGACATCTTATCCCCTATCCTTTGGAAAGGATAGGGGATAAGATGTCTCGGGGCAGAGCACCCCTTTTAACCCCTTAAGGACCAAGGACGTACCGGTACGTCCTTGGTCCTGCTCTTCTGATATAACGCGGGGTTACACAGTAACCCCGCGTCATATCATGGCGGGCCCGGCGTCATAGTGAAGCCGGGAGCCGCCTCTAATAGCGCGCAGCGCCGATCGCGGCACCGCGCGCTATTAACCCTTTAGCCTAAAAGTGAACCCTCACCCTAAAAGTGAAAGTGAAAGTTCCCGGCTAGCTCAGTCGGGCTGTTCGGGATAGCCGCGGCTAATCGCGGCATCCCGAACAGCTGACAGGACAGCGGGAGGGCCCCTTCCTGCCTCCTCGCTGTCCGATCGCCGAATGACTGCTCAGTGCCTGAGATCCAGGCATGAGCAGTCATGCGGCAGAATCGTTGATCACTGGTTTCTTATGAGAAACCAGTGATCAACATAGAAGATCAGTGTGTGCAGTGTTATAGGTCCCTATGGGACCTATAACACTGCAAAAAAAAAGTGAAAAAAAAAAGTGAATAAAGATCATTTAACTCCTCCCCTATTAAAAGTTTGAATCACCCCCCTTTTCCAATAAAAAAAAAAACACAGTGTAAATAAAAATAAAAATAAACATATGTGGTATCACCGCGTGCAGAAATGTCCGAATTATAAAAATATATCATTAATTAAACCGCTCGGTCAATGGCGTGCGCGCAAAAAAATTCCAAAGTCCAAAATAGTGCATTTTTGGTCACTTTTTATATCATTTAAAAATGAATAAAAAGTGATCAATAAGTCCTATCAATGCAAAAATGGTACCGTTAAAAACTTCAGATCACGGCGCAAAAAATGAGCCCTCATACCGCCCCATACACGGAAAAATAAAAAAGTTATAGGGGTCAGAAGATGACAATTTTAAACGTATTAATTTTCCTGCATGTAGTTATGATTTTTTCCAGAAGTCCGACAAAATCAAACCTATATAAGTAGGGTATCATTTTAATCATATGGACCTACAAAATACATATCAGGTGTCATTTTTACCGAAAAATGTACTACGTAGAAACGGAAGCCCCCAAAAGTTACAAAACAGCGTTTTTTTTTTCAATTTTGTCGCACAATGATTTTTTTTCCCGCTTCACCATAGATTTTTGGGCAAAATGACTGACGTCATTACAAAGTAGAATTGGTGGCGCAAAAAATAAGCCATCATATGGATTTTTAGGTGTAAATTTGAAAGAGTTATGATTTTTTAAAGGCAAGGAGCAAAAAACGAAAATGCAAAAACGGAAAAACCTCCGGTCCTTAAGGGGTTAAAGGGCTACTCAGATGGAAAACATTTAATTTTTTTTTTAAATCAACTGGTACCAGAAAGTTAAACAGATTTGTAAATTACTTCTATTTAAAAATCTTAATCCTTCCAGAAAGTTCATTTCTTTTTGAATTTCTTTTCTGTCTATCCACGGTGCTCTCTGCTGACACCTTTCCTGCTCTGGACAGTTCCTGACATGGACAGAGGTGTCAGTCGAGAGCACTGTGGTCAGACAGAAAAGAAATTCAAAAAGAAAATAACTTTCTCTGTATTATACAGCAGCTGATAAGTACTGGAAGGATTAAGATTTTTAAATAGAAGTAATTTACAAATCTGTTTAACTTTCTGCCACCAGTTGATTTATAAAAAATAAAAAATTACACCAGAGTACCCCTTTAATCTCTCCTTTAGAGGAGATTCTACTCTGAGCTAAAGAGACCATATTGCATTTGAATTTGCACAGAAGGTTCAGTAAAGTGTTGAAGTTGTTTTCACATAATCTTGATGTTCAGAGGTCTTATTACTATATATTGCACTAGACGATAAATTATTTGACAAAAAACATTGTCAGGCTCACAGGTTGGCTACTGTACACCACCTTGTCACGTGACATTACTACATGCTTGCCTATAGGACTACTACTCCCAGCTAGCCTGCACAACAACACTTATCATCAACGTGGGTACCACAACTAAGAATTCTAGTTTTTGCTACAGAAATGCTATAATGCAATTTGCAAACCAGCTACCATCTTGGAGTAAATAAGAAGCACTCAAAGGAGCTCAGGGAATGTGGTTGCAGGTTAGGAATATGGGGGTAGGTAGACAGTTTATTTGCTCAGGTGTCATCCATGTACACAGAGCACATACTTGTATATATCCCCGGTCCATGAAGACGTGTTTGTCAAGAAACTGAACACTCAAGAAACCAGTTTTACAAGAGCATCGAGAGCAGACAGAGTGGTCTGGGCGGCTGGGCCCATTATCAGGAACTAATAATATAGACTTCAGTTACATTTACCTCACTTTTCCTGCAAACTCGGCACTAAAGCTTTAGCTCCTCTAATGGCCAAAGACAACCCCCCCCCCCCCCCCCCCCCCCCCCCGCATGATCATAATGCCTATATTGTCAGTTCACCTTCAAAAATTAAGATAAAGTAGAAAAAAAATATCTTTATAGTAATACTCTACAGACCGAATAATTGCCCAAAACATAGAAACAAAGAATGTGTCGGCAGATAAGAACCAGTTGGCCCATCTACTCTGCCCAATATTGTGAATACTATGAATAGTCCCTGGTCCTATCTTATATGAAGGATAGTCTTATACCTATCCCTATCTTATATGAAGGATAGCCTTATACCTATCCCTATCTTATATGAAGGATAGCCTTATACCTATCCCTATCTTATATGAAGGATAGCCTTATGCCTATCTCTATCTTATATGAAGGATAGCCTTATACCTATCGCTATATTATATGAAGGATAGCCTTATACCTATCTCTATCTTATATGAAGGATATCCTTATACCTATCCCTATCTTATATTAAGGATAGTCTTATACCTATCGCTATATTATATGAAGGATAGCCTTATACCTATCTCTATCTTATATGAAGGATATCCTTATACCTATCCCTATCTTATATGAAGGATAGTCTTATGCCTATCTCTATCTTATATGAAGGATAGCCTTATACCTATCTCTATCTTATATGAAGGATGGCCTTATGCCTATCCCTATCTTATATGAAGGATATCCTTATGCCTATCTCTATCTTATATGAAGGATAGCCTTATACCTATCCCTATCTTATATGAAGCATAGCCTTATACCTATCCCTATCTTATATGAAGGATAGCCTTATACCTATCTCTATCTCATATGAAGGATAGCCTTATACCTTTCTCTATCTTATATGAAGGATAGCCTTATGCCTATCCCTATCTTATATGGTGGATAGCCTTATGCCTATCTCTATCTTATATGCAGGATAGCTTTATACCTATCCCTATCTTATATTAAGGATAGCCTTATACCTATCCCTATCTTATATGAAGGATGGTCTTATGCCTATCTTTATCTTATATGAAGGATAGCCTTATACCTATCTCTATCTTATATGAAGGATAGCCTTATGCCTATCTCTATCTTATATGAAGGATAGCCTTATACCTATCCCTATCTTATATGAAGGATAGCCTTATACCTTTCTCTATCTTATATGAAGGATAGACTTATACCTATCTCTATCTTATGTGAAGGATAGTCTTATGCCTATCTCTATCTTATATGGAGGATAGCTTTATACCTATCCCTATCTTATATGAAGGATAGCCTTATACCTATCCCTATCTTATATGAAGGATAGTCTTATGCCTATCTCTATCTTATATGAAGGATAGCCTTATACCTATCTCTATCTTATATGAAGGATAGCCTTATGCCTATCCCTATCTTATATGGTGGATAGCCTTATGCCTATCTCTATCTTATATGAAGGATAGCCTTATGCCTATCTCTATCTTATATGAAGGATAGCTTTATACCTATCCCTATCTTATATGAAGGATAGCCTTATACCTATCGCTATCTTATATGAAGGATAGCCTTATACCTATCGCTATCTTATATGAAGGATAGTCTTATACCTATCTCCATCTTATATGAAGGATAGCCTTAAGCCTATCTCTATCTTATATGAAGGATAGCCTTATACCTATCCCTATCTTGTATGAAGGATAGCCTTATACCTATCCCTATCTTATATGAAGGATAGCCTTATACCTATCGCTATATTATATGAAGGATAGCCTTATGCCTATCCCTATCTTATATGAAGGATAGCCTTATATCTATCTCTCTCTTATATGAAGGATAGCCTTATACCTTTCTCTATCTTATATGAAGGATAGTCTTATGCCTATCTCTATCTTATATGAAGGATAGCCTTATGCCTATCCCTATCTTATATGGTGGATAGCCTTATGCCTATCTCTATCTTATATGAAGGATAGCTTTATACCTATCCCTATCTTATATTAAGGATAGCCTTATACCTATCCCTATCTTATATGAAGGATAGTCTTATGCCTATCTTTATCTTATATGAAGGATAGCCTTATACCTATTTCTATCTTATATGAAGGATAGCCTTATGCCTATCTCTATCTTATATGAAGGATAGCCTTATACCAATCCCTATCTTATATGAAGGATAGCCTTATACCTATCCCTATCTTATATGAAGGATAGCCTTCTACCTTTCTCTATCTTATATGAAGGATAGACTTATACCTATCTCTATCTTATATGAAGGATAGTCTTATGCCTATCTCTGTCTTATATGAAGCATAGCCTTATGCCTATCCCTATCTTATATGGTGGATAGCCTTATGCCTATCTCTATCTTATATGAAGGATAGCTTTATACCTATCCCTATCTTATATGAAGGATAGCCTTATACCTATCCCTATCTTATATGAAGGATAGCCTTATGCCTATCTCTATCTTATATGAAGGATAGCCTTATACCTATCTCTATCTTATATGAAGGATAGCCTTATGCCTATCTCTATCTTATATGAAGGATAGCTTTATACCTATCCCTATCTTATATGAAGGATAGCCTTATACCTATCGCTATCTTATATGAAGGATAGCCTTATACCTATCGCTATCTTATATGAAGGATAGCCTTATACCTATCGCTATCTTATATGAAGGATAGTCTTATACCTATCCCCATCTTATATGAAGGATAGCCTTAAGCCTATCTCTATCTTATATGAAGGATAGCCTTATACCTATCCCTATCTTGTATGAAGGATAGCTTTATACCTATCCCTATCTTATATGAAGGATAGCCTTATACCTATCGCTATATTATATGAAGGATAGCCTTATGCCTATCCCTATCTTATATGAAGGATATCCTTATGCCTATCTCTATCTTATATGAAGGATAGCCTTATACCTCTCCCTATCTTATATGAAGCATAGCCTTATACCTATCCTTATCTTATATGAAGGATAGCCTTATACCTATCTCTATCTTATATGAAGCATAGCCTTATACCTATCCCTATCTTATATGAAGGATAGTCTTATGCCTATCTCTATCTTATATGAAGGATAGCCTTATGCCTATCCCTATCTTATATGGTGGATAGCCTTATGCCTATCTCTATCTTATATGAAGGATAGCTTTATACCTATCCCTATCTTATATTAAGGATAGCCTTATACCTATCCCTATCTTATATGAAGGATAGTCTTATGCCTATCTTTATCTTATATGAAGGATAGCCTTATACCTATTTCTATCTTATATGAAGGATAGCCTTATGCCTATCTCTATCTTATATGAAGGATAGCCTTATACCTATCCCTATCTTATATGAAGGATAGCCTTATACCTATCCCTATCTTATATGAAGGATAGCCTTATACCTATCCCTATCTTATATGAAGGATAGTCTTATGCCTATCTCTATCTTATATGAAGGATAGCCTTATACCTATCTCTATCTTATATGAAGGATAGCCTTATGCCTATCCCTATCTTATATGGTGGATAGCCTTATGCCTATCTCTATCTTATATGAAGGATAGCTTTATACCTATCCCTATCTTATATTAAGGATAGCCTTATACATATCCCTATCTTATATGAAGGATAGACTTATACCTATCTCTATCTTATATGAAGGATAGTCTTATGCCTATCTCTATCTTATATGGTGGATAGCCTTATACCTATCTCTATCTTATATGAAGGATAGCTTTATACCTATCCCTATCTTATATTAAGGATAGCCTTATACATATCCCTATCTTATATGAAGGATAGCCTTATGCCTATCCCTATCTTATATGAAGGATATCCTTATGCCTACCTCTATCTTATATGAAGGATAGCCTTATACCTCTCCCTATCTTATATGAAGCATAGCCTTATACCTATCCTTATCTTATATGAAGGATAGCCTTATACCTATCCCTATCTTATATGAAGGATAGTCTTATGCCTATCTCTATCTTATATGAAGGATAGCCTTATGCCTATCCCTATCTTATATGGTGGATAGCCTTATGCCTATCTCTATCTTATATGAAGGATAGACTTATACCTATCTCTATCTTATATGAAGGATAGTCTTATGCCTATCTCTATCTTATATGGTGGATAGCCTTATACCTATCTCTATCTTATATGAAGGATAGCTTTATACCTATCCCTATCTTATATTAAGGATAGCCTTATACATATCCCTATCTTATATGAAGGATAGCCTTATGCCTATCCCTATCTTATATGAAGGATATCCTTATGCCTATCTCTATCTTATATGAAGGATAGCCTTATACCTCTCCCTATCTTATATGAAGCATAGCCTTATACCTATCCCTATCTTATATGAAGGATAGCCTTATACCTATCCCTATCTTATATGAAGGATAGTCTTATGCCTATCTCTATCTTATATGAAGGATAGCCTTATGCCTATCCCTATCTTATATGGTGGATAGCCTTATGCCTATCTCTATCTTATATGAAGGATAGCCTTATACCTATCCCTATCTTATATGAAGGATAGTCTTATGCCTATCTCTATCTTATATGAAGGATAGCCTTATACCTATCTCTATCTTATATGAAGGATAGCCTTATGCCTATCCCTATCTTATATGGTGGATAGCCTTATGCCTATCTCTATCCTATATGAAGGATAGCTTTATACCTATCCCTATCTTATATGAAGGATAGCCTTATACCTATCCCTATCTTATATGAAGGATAGCCTTATGCCTATCCCTATCTTATATGAAGGATATCCTTATGCCTATCTCTATCTTATATGAAGGATAGCCTTATACCTCTCCCTATCTTATATGAAGCATAGCCTTATACCTATCCTTATCTTATATGAAGGATAGCCTTATACCTATCCCTATCTTATATGAAGGATAGCCTTATACCTATCCCTATCTTATATGAAGGATAGCCTTATACCTATCTCTATCTTATATGAAGGATAGCCTTATGCCTATCCCTATCTTATATGGTGGATAGCCTTATGCCTATCTCTATCTTATATGAAGGATAGCCTTATACCTATCCCTATCTTATATGAAGGATAGTCTTATGCCTATCTCTATCTTATATGAAGGATAGCCTTATACCTATCTCTATCTTATATGAAGGATAGCCTTATGCCTATCCCTATCTTATATGGTGGATAGCCTTATGCCTATCTCTATCCTATATGAAGGATAGCCTTATACCTATCCCTATCTTATATGAAGCATAGCCTTATACCTATCTCTATCTTATATGAAGGATAGCCTTATACCTATCGCTATCTTATATGAAGGATAGTCTTATACCTATCTCCATCTTATATGAAGGATAGCCTTATGCCTATCCCATGCATGCTTAAACTCCTTCACTGTATTTGCAGCGACCACTTCTGCAGGAAGGCTATTCCATGCATCCACTACTCTCTCAGTAAAGTAATACTCCCTGATATTACTGCAGAAACACCTTTCCCTCTATTATAAAGCTATGCCCTCTTGTGGTAGTTTTTCTTTTTTTAAACATACTCTCCTCATTTACCATATTGGTAAACCATGTTTTTCAGCTGGAGTCCAAAGTCAGAGGTGCTCGGAAAATGACCTGAACATAGTCACTGACTACACTAGGGCCTGTGAGGGCCATAGAAGTGAATGCAGCCGTACCCAGATAGGTTTGCAGACGGTTGGAGCTTTAGAAATTGTATCCGTGCCATGGAGTTATCGTGATGTGAACGTGGCCTAAGATTCGCCAAATTTCTTTGATCTTAAAAACGGATCGGAATCTCAGCACTTGGTAAGATGAACTTATTTCCCATGAAAGGAATCGACAGCCTCTTCATAGGATTTGCTGAATGTTATGACATCTATTTATTCCCTATTCACAGCAGCAAAGAACTGTCAGATTAAAGGTTCCTCTCTATGTGTCACAGCAACTAAAATTAACCTTTTTCTAAAACATATATACTTTAATGATATGCTTTAAAATAAGAATAACTAAAGCAAAAAAAAAAAAATTTTAAACTATAATTAGTGACCTATAGGTGAATAAATATGTCAAAAAAAGGAGACACAGGTCCTATTGGTAAATGGGCAGCCCCCTATGAGAGAGACAATGTACCACATCCATCGATCACTACGGATATATCAGTGGTGCAATTAGATACATTCTCATATATATACAATGGTGCTACTCATTATTTAGGACCTCTCCCCACACCACAAGTGGTGTGGGGAGAGGTCCTAAATAATGAGTAGCACCATTGTATATATATGAGAATGTATCTAATTGCACCACTGATATATCCGTAGTGATCGATGGATGTGGTACATTGTCTCTCTCATAGGGGGCTGCCCATTTACCAATAGGACCTGTGTCTCCTTTTTTTGACATATTTATTCACCTATAGGTCACTAATTATAGTTTAAATTTTTTTTTTTTTTGCTTTAGTTATTCTTATTTTAAAGCATATCATTAAAGTATATATCTATTTATTCCCCTCTAGTTCTAAAATAGGTGAATCTGATATACAGTAGAAGTATGCCATGCTGGTTCCAGTCATCAGTATATTCCTAATATCCTGACCTGTTATCATTCACCATGATGTACAGTGATCCCTCAACATACGATGGTAATCCGTTCCAAATGGACCATTGTTTGTTGAAACCATCGTATGTTGAGGGATCCCTGCAATGTAAAGTATAGGACAGTGGTCTACAATCTGCGGACCTCCAGATGTTGCAAAACTACAACACCCAGCATGCCCGGACAGCCAACGGCTGTCCGGGCATGCTGGGAGTTGTAGTTTTGCAACATCTGGAGGTCCGCAGGTTGAAGACCACTGGTATTGGAGGTTATACTCACGTGTCCCCGCCGCTCTGGACCGTCACCGCTGCCCTGGATGTCGCCTTCCATCGCTGTCGCCGCGTCCCCGGGGTGTCCCAGACGCTCCGGCAAGGCCTCTGCTTCCCCGGCATCCTCGCTCTCCGTCGCCGCCATCATGTCGCTCATGTCGCTCCGTCGCCGCCATCATGTCTCCTATTGGATGACGGGACGGCGTGCGCAGTGACGTGATGATGACGATGGAGAGCACCGACAATGCAGGGGATCCCAAAGAGGAGCCCCGAGGATAGGTAAGTGATCGTCAGCGGACCACACGGGGCACCGTAAACGGCTATCCGGTGGCAGCTGAAGCAGTCTGCGCTGCCGGATAGCCGTTTATGCGATGGCCCCGACATACAAAAGCATTGTATGTTGATGCTGCCTTCAATATGCGATGGCCTCTGAGAGGTCATCGTATGCTGAAATGATCATATGTCGGGGCCATCGTAGGTCGGGGGGGGGGGGGGGGGTCACTGTATATGTAACAGGACTGCACATTTCCAGCCTTATGTAACACCTTTGTGTCATTCCAATTAGAGATGAGCGAACTTACAGTAAATCGATTCGTCACAAATTTCTCGGCTCGGCAGTTGATGCCTTATCCTGCGTAAATTAGTTCAGCCTTCAGGTGCTCTGGTGGGCTGGAAAAGGTGGATACATTCCTAGGAAAGAGTCTCCTAGGACTGTATCCACCTTTTCCAGCCCACCCGAGCACCTGACAGCTGAACTAATTTATGCAGGAAAAGCTGCCGAGCCGAGAAGTTCGTGACGAATCGAATTTACTGTAAGTTCGCTCATCTCTAATTCCAATTTGTCATCTTAACCTAAATGACATCTCAAACCCATAAAAATAAGAACATGACAAGGAATTATTTCAATTACAAGGAACTATTTCCCCTCGCCATTGAATCTATCCAGGGCAGCTCAGGTTATGTGCGCTGTCCAGGATACAATACACCAATACATGTGGGCACACTATGAGGCTATGTTCCCCTGCCTGAATTTCCCCATAGATATCTGCATGGGAATTTTGCATGTGTTTATAGCCTTAGGCTAGGGTTCAGACGGCAGAATTTCCGTGCTGGATTTCACATTGGAATCGGGCATGGAGATTCCGCGGCAACAGAGTCCTGTTGAATTTAACGGAATCCGCACAAAATGCATAGCTGTCTATGAGACGGCAAATAGAGTTGCTGGGATTTTATGCAGGCATTAAATAAAAGGTATCATATAAATAACAACTCCAATGATGGCTTTGGTGGCAGGATACACAGAATGTTTACATTTTCACGCCACCGTCCAAGACTTGCGCGAGACAATGGCGTTCAATCTACTGATTTGGTGAAAGTCCCATAGATTTGCATAGATTGAACGCCGTATTCTCACACAAGTCATGGGCCATCACCTAAGTTGCCCTTTAAGGCATGTCTAGTCTTCGTATCATTTTGCTATATATATATGTATGTATGTATGTATGTATGTATATATATATATATATATATATATATATATATATATATATGTATATATGTCTTCAAAACTATGTCCAGGCTGATACTGGATTTAAAGGGGTTCTCCACCATAAGGTGATTTTAGTACGTACCTGGCAGACAGTAATGGACATGCTTAGGAAGGATCTGCACTTGTCTTGGGGCTAAATGGCTATGCTGTGAGATTAACATAACACTGTGGCTAGCTTTTTGTGAACTGGTATATCCTGTTTCAGTTTTCTTTTTTTTAACTACAAATCCCATAATTCCATTTTCGTCCCTCCCACACATCAGCCACCCCACCCATTGAAATATAAATGAGCTGCATCCATTAAAAAGACCTGTGGTTTTCAATCAGGGTGCCTACATCTGTTGCATTAGTTGCAGATTGATCACTCTCCCACCAAGCGATCGCTCCACCCATTGAAGCAGACAGGCTCCCTGTCATCAGATGACTAGTGAGTCAGGTTTCGGCCACATTGCAACCTGGGAAAAATCTGACACAACAGTCATTTTGTATGCTGTTAAAAATAAATATTGGAGTGAAAAATCACCGAAGAATTGTGAGAAAACAGTCACACACAGGTAAAGACACTATAATATGAACTACACAAATTTTACAGCCCCTGTAGCATAGTCAAATAAAAAAAAATTCCTGGAATACCCCTTTAAAGAGGTTTTAGAGAATTGGAAAAACATGGCAGCTTCCTTCCAAAAAAGTGCTACCCCTATTCACAGGTTAGGTTTTTTTCACACTGCATTTTGAATTGCGGTATATTTTGGGGAAATTCTCCAACCTAAAGAATAAAACTAAGCAGCATCCATCATACATAGGACTCCCAAGTCACAAAGACATACACCATGCAGAATAGAATTTACTGCTTCCAGCTCTATGGAACAGGACAAATAAACATAAATCACAACAGAAACAACCTGAACACAGGCCAAAATTACTCTCTTAGGTGACGGGGATCTATGGATACCTTAAAGGAGAACTAGAAAAATTATCCTCCATACTGCCAGCAGTAAAAAAAATAAATAGGTACACACCTTTGCTCCCCCGGTGCCTCCGGTAACCCACTCCGTCTCCGCCGCGATCCTCTTCCTATTTGTCGGTGGTCGGCGAGTCATACCGCACTCAGCCTGTCACCGACCACAGCGAAGTCCCGACTCGGACGGCGATAGGGTGAGCGGCAGTATGACGTTTTCGGCCCCGGCAACAGGCCGGAGTGGGTTACCGGAGGCACTGGGGGAGTGAAGGAAGGTGTGTATCTATTTATTTTTGCTGCCGGCAGTATGGAGGACAATTTTTCTATTCTGGAGTTCTCCTTTAACCGTATGACAGTGGTCTCCAAACTGTGGATCTCCAGCTGTTGCAAAACTACAACTCTCAGTTTTGCAACACCTGGAGGTCCACAGTTTAGAGACCACTGTCTTAAGTACTGGGAGATTTCTGCATACGGCAAAGGTGCCCCATAAATGTGGTGTAACTCCATTGAAGAAAACGGTGCTGAGCTGCAATACCACGCACAACCTGTGGACAGGTGTGGTGCATTTAAAAAAAAAGACATTTTATATTTAAACAGCTACCAATTTACTATACTTGATCTGCATTTTTTTATAATTATTATTTCTTTTTTATTAATAATGAACAGAAGCCCATTCATTACTATCCAGGAGACCTAAAATGACTCTTTTTTTTTTACACCCAATAGGACCTGCCTGACAATACACATTTTCCAAAGGTCAAATTGTTCTCAGTCACTATACCTGCAATTATTGTCAAAAGACAATGGCTACAGGTCATTTGCATATACAATGTTTATACCAGAGTCATTCAGCCTGTGGCTCGCCTGTGTTTCCCAACCAGTGTGCCTCTACCTGTTGCAAAACTACAAGTCCCAGCATGCCCAGACAGCTAAAGGAATCTCCCGTGTTCTGAGCTGATGACATAATTAAACCTTATGATGCTATCAGTTTACGTCAGTTGACCTGCCATCGGACTTGCGGCTTTATTACGTGCATAAAATGCGTCCTCACCATGCTCATTCAGAATAAGGCCAGCCTTACCTTGGGTCTTACGACTGAACAGACAGCTGTCACGGCCATCAGACTGCATACACCCCATTAGGGTCATTTTCTAAGCATTGGAAATTTTTTCATGCAGATCTGTCAGCAAAAACTGCATGGGTCCTACTAGGTTCACACAACAGAATTTCTGGATTTCTGGCCAGAGATTCCTTGTGCAGCTGGCACCAAATTGATCCCATTTCCGTCCCCATAGATAGTCAGGGGCGGACATAACGCCTGTTCAACCGGTTCAGTTGCACAGGGGCCCAGTGTGTGAGGGGGCCTGTCGTCCTTTCAAGGGCCGGCCCTACCATGGAACCCGGTGGGACCATTGGTCCCAGGTGGCACTTTTCAGGGGCAGCACTTTGCTGCTCCTTTTCGGCCCTTTAGACAGTGAGTCTGCAGCCGGCCGCCCCGGGTATGATGAGGGATGTCGCGCAAGTGATGTACCTCCGCAGACCCGTGCAGGAGGACATCAGTGACGTCACTTTTCAGGCCGCCACCGGAGAGGAGAAGCGATGCACAGGCCATAGTGTGTCTATGTGTGTGTCTGCATGTGTGGGTCTCTCTGTGTCTGTCTGTGTGTGCGTGTCATGGAGGGGGGGGGGGGGCGATGCTACCTAATGTAGGGAAACTGCTACCTAATGTGGGGGAAACTATGCTACCTAATGTGGGGAAAACTATGCTACCTAATGTGGGGGAAACTATGCTACCTAATGTGGGGGAAAACTATGCTACCTAATGTGGTGGAAAACTATGCTACCTAATGTGGGGAATCTAGGCTACCTAATGTGGGGAATCTATGCTACCTAATGTGGGGAAAACTATGCTACCTAGTGTGGGAAAACTATGCTACCTAATGTGCGGAAACTTTGCTACCTAATGTAGGGAAACTATGCTACCTAATGTGGGGAAACTATGCTACCTAATGTGGGAAAACTATTACCTAATGTGGGGAATCTATGCTCCCTAATGTGGGGAAACTATGCTACCTAATGTTGGGAAACTATGCTACCTAATGTTGGGAAACTATGCTACCTAATGTGGGAAAACTATGATACCTAATGTGGGGGAACTGGTGCCTTCCTAATGCTGCAGATTAATGTCAGTTGCAGTGCTTAGTACTTTATGGCATAGTATTTTATGGCATAGTTCACCAGGAAGTGGTGAAGCCGTCACTAATTTACAAAATAATAAGCAACTGCAAATCTGCAGGGAAAACTCTCAGCAGCTCTGACCCATGTGGATTCCACCAAAGGGGACATTTTTCTTTGTTCTTCGTAGCACAGCATGGCGGTGGCAGCAGCAGCAGCAGCTATATCATAAGTATTTTTTTTTACCCACTAAAGTGCTGCCCACCCCCTCAATATTGCTGTCCTAGGCACAGGCCCCTATAGTAAATACAGCCATGACAGCTGTCAATCAGGGGTCTTCAGATCCATGGTCATGCCAGGACTTGAAGTGATAATACGGATACAAAAATGTGCCTGCATTATGCTTATTTGAAACTATAGTAGATTATATAGCAATCTATAGTCGACTATAGTGGGTTATATAGAAGTCTATTCATCAACTAGGCATATGCATACCCTATACGGGGCAAAGGATAGAGCTATTAACCAGCTGCATCTCTCGCTCTCGGACCATCATATATAAATAATTTTTATATGCCGTTATTTTTTTTTATAAACAAAATTACAGCAAAACGCCATGCTTTTGTTATGATCAAAAAAATTAAATAAAAAATTATATATATTTTTTTATTTTTATTTAAACACCGCAATACAACATATCCCCTGAAGCAACCAGGCTGGGTATAGGGTCTCCAGAGCAAGATTTCATATCAGTGGTATTGTCAGTGTTATTGTCAATGACAGTGTTTCTCAAGAGGGTGCCCCCAGCTGTTGCAAAACTAAAACTCCCAGTCTTTGGGAAACACTGGTCTACGATGAGACAGATCAGACCATATATACACACACATTATATATATATATATATATATATATATATATATATATATATATGTGTTTCTGATCAATCATAAAGGCATAAAGGCGTCTGTTGGTCTTACCTGGGATAATAGAAGGTCTCTTCTTAGTCCGCCTGATAGGATCCAAAATTTTGAAGTTTTTTGCAACCTTCCCCTTCCCATCAATCTCAGAGAGCAGCTCCGGAGGAAAGCTGCTCCGTCTTGTGAGTGCATTGTCACCTAGGTTCAACCAAAGCTTAGTCCTGGCATAGAGGCTGCTGTCATCCAGGGCCATGGTGGCCGGCTCACGAATAGGTCAGCAGCATGAATTACAATTTCGGTATAAATAAAGGCATTTCCCCTGGTGTGCTGTCTGAGTTCTCATGCTTGTCTGTGCACTTGTTTAGGAAGTTTAACATGGCGATAGGCGTGGACTCCAGCAGGTGTAGGATTACTAAGCAGCACCTCCCTGAACCAGGTAAAAGCTCCAAGCCGGAGGAAGAGGGGGGAGGACAAACGAAAACCATTAGATCGAGACAAAGATTTGCACTGACTTCAAAGGCGTAGATAATCTTCCATCCGGCCACACAAACACAAATAAATGATGGCTTCTTCCCCAGGTGTTGCGTATCGTGTCATGTGACCTGCTAGAAGGCGTTTCAGGTAATCACTGCTGTCATTCAGGATGATGGAAAAGACACCAGAAACCATAAAAATGAGCACCAGAAAAGAAAGGACGCTCCATAGTATGTCAATGACTTTGTTCTTTCCTCTGTTAAATTGTTTATAATGGTTTCTAAAAACTTTTGATATTGTGCTGACTAAATGATAACATTACTTTTTTAAATATATAGTTATTAAAAAAGAGTCCATTTTACCTTAAAAGTTTTAATGAAAAATTGCCACCACTAGGCGTTATCTATCTTCCTCCGCACCGATGACTCTGTATTTTACAGCACTTTGGATACCAGCCATAAAGCAAACCGGTATACAGTAAAGGAGATCTGTGCTGAGCAGACGGACTGCTCTTCAGTGTATGATTGTCCCTAATTGGCTGAGGCCGCGCACACACCTCTCTCATCTATATTCACTGCTCCCTAACCATGTGACCTCAGAGAAGCCAGCAGCTTAGAGCATGAAGGCACAGTTCTTAACTGAGTGTCTAAGCATATGTGTGCTACAGCCTGCAGCCTTGTATGTTAAATACTGCCAGCTCTCATAAGAGGATCTACGCATAATGGGGAAGATTCATCAAAACCTGTCCAGAAGAAAAGTTGCTGAGTTGCCCATAGAAACCAATCCGATTGCTTCTTTCTTTTTTGAAAAGTCCTATGGAAAATGAAAGAAGCAATCTGATTGGTTGCTATCGACAACTCAGCAACATTTCCTCTCGACAGGTTTTAATAAATCTTCCCCTTTATGTGTGACATTGCCTGCAGTCTAGTATGCGTGATACTGCATGCTCTCAGCTGTGTTTTACAACAGTGTTAGTCAGCTGCTTTGCCATTCAGAAGTCTGAGAAAGCTGGATGACACAAGAAGATCTAATTTTATTTTTACACATTTTACTCTGTTATAAACTCGCCATAGTGTCCTAGGTATACTGCAGGCAAACTCCAAAAGCCCCCTCAAAAGCACAGAATGACAGACCAAGTGAGCAACAGAAAGAACGTATTTGTGAGAGAAATATAGGTGCTAGACACATAAATTATGTGTACATGATCAGGATTTGGTACTGAGGTGCAGCAAAGGCTATTATTACGGAAAAATGTGGAGCTTCTTGTGTATGCCTTTTTCATACCTCTTTTTTACTTATGTGCCAGGTATGGGATATGCTCCATTTAGGTTTACAAATGCACAATGATGCAGCCTACATTTGCCATGAACTATCTTGCTTTGGCTGGGGAGTTTCATTATAGGGTGCTAGTGCTCGAGGTCACCCAGCTCATAACTCATAAGTAGATTGAAGTCAGTTCACAATGTGTAGTTTTCTTACACAAAGTGCATTTTTTTAAAAGAACAGCCAAATATGATTAGACATATTTAGGCTGTGTTTACATGTTGAATTACAACATTTTGTCTACTATCCTGATCCCATACAGATATAGCTGGAGGGGAGGTGTATATTCACTATATATCCTGATCCCATACAGATATAGCTGGAGGGGAGGTGTATATTCACTATATATCCTGATCCCATACAGATATAGCTGGAGTGGAGGTGTATATTCACTATATATCCTGATCCCATACAGATATAGCTGGAGTGGAGGTGTATATTCACTAGATATCCTGATCCCATACAGATATAGCTGGATGGGGAGTGTATATTCACTATATATCCTGATCCCATACAGATATAGCTGGAGGGGAGGTGAATATTCACTATATATCCTGATCCCATACAGATATAGCTGGAGGGGAAGTGTATATTGTTACGCCTAGCGCTCCGGGTCCCCGCTCCTCCCCGGAGCGCTCACGGCGTCTCTCTCCCCGCAGCGCCCCGGTCAGTCCCGCTGACCGGGAGCGCTGCACTGTCATGGCCGTCGGGGATGCGATTCGCACAGCGGGACGCGCCCGCTCGCGAATCGCATCCCAGGTCACTTACCCGTCCCGGTCCCCTGCTGTCTTGTGCTGGCGCGCGCGGCTCCGCTCTCTAGGGCGCGCGCGCTCCAGCTCTCTGAGACTTAAAGGGCCAGTGCACCAATGATTGGTGCCTGGCCCAATTAGCTTAATTGGCTCCCACCTGCTCCCAGACTATATCTGTTCACTTCCCCTGCACTCCCGTGCCGGATCTTGTTGCCTTGTGCCAGTGAAAGCGTTTAGTGTGTCCAAAGCCTGTGTTACCTGAACTTCTGCTATCCATCCTGACTACGAACCTTGCCGCCTGCCCCCGACCTTCTGCTACGTCTGACCTTGCCTCTGCCTAGTCCTTCTGTCCCACGCCTTCTCAGCAGTCAGCGAGGTTGAGCCGTTGCTAGTGGATACGACCTGGTTGCTACTGCCGCAGCAAGACCATCCCGCTTTGCGGCGGGCTCTGGTGAAAACCAGTAGCCTCTTAGAACCGGTCCACTAGCACGGTCCACGCCAATCCCTCGCTGACACAGCGGATCCACAACCCGTAAGCCGAATCGTGACATATATTCACTATATATCCTGATCCCATACAGATATAGCTGGAGGGGAGGTGTATATTCACTATATATCCTGATCCCATACAGATATAGCTGGATGGGGAGTGTATATTTACTATATATCCTGATCCCATACAGATATAGCTGGAGGGGAGGTGTATATTCACTATATATCTTGATCCCATACAGATATAGCTGGAGGGGAGGTGTATATTAACTATATATCCTGATCCCATACAGATATAGCTGGATGGGGAGTGTATATTCACTATATATCCTGATCCCATACAGATATAGCTGGATGGGGAGTGTATATTCACTATATATCGTGATCCCATACAAATAGAGCTGGAGTGGAAGTGTATATTCACTATATATCCTGATCCCATACAGATATAGCTGGATGAGGAGTGTATATTTACTATGGATCCTGATCCCATACAGATATAGCTGGAGGGGAAGTGTATATTCACTATATATCCTGATCCCAAACAGATATAGCTGTAGGGGAGGTGTATATTCACTATATATCCTGATCCCATACAGATAGAGCTGGAGGGGAAGTGTATATTCACTATATATCCTGATCCCATACAGATATAGCTGGAGGGGAAGTGTATATTCACTATATAGCCTGATCCCATACAGATATACCTGGAGGGGAGGTGTATATTCACTATATATCCTGATCCTATACAAATAGAGCTGGAGTGGAAGTGTATATTCACTATATATCCTGATCCCATATAGATATAGCTGTAGGGGAGGTGTATATTCACTATATATCCTGATCCCATACAGATAGAGCTGGAGGGGAAGTGTATATTCACTATATATCCTGATCCCATACAGATAGAGCTGGAGGGGAAGTGTATATTCACTATATAGCCTGATCCCATACAGCTAGCAGATGGAGCTGGGAGCTAGAAGAAGTGGATCAGGTAAGTGATGATGTCATCCTGTAGTCTGCAGGAAGTCATAATCTGACATCTTGTTGTACCCATTAGGTACTGGAAGATTTAGATAGACACGTGATCATATGACCAAGTTAGAGTATTAAAACACATAGATGTAGCTGTGCTGGAATAAAACAAATAGCGCTGTAGGACTAGTGATGGTGAGTGTGCATGATATAGGCAAAAACCAAAAATCGGAGTGCTTCTTCAAACAGCTTTTACAGAATCCCAAAGAACCAAAAAGGAGAATGTTCTGATGAATGAGATAAAGGCTTCATACTACTTTCCATTACAGTGTGACTTGTGGTGAATGGCATTACAGCGGCCATATTGTAATCTCAATTTTACCAGTGTTTGTGGGAAACCAAATGTCACCATGTAGCCCTAGCCTAATGCTTGCCTTCTGGGGGTCTTGGAAAGCCAGCGCCAAACTGTGCCAGAGTTGTGATATTGTAATATTGTAATATGTTTGTCGTCCTCTACTGTAACGTCACAAGTGGATCTCTGTCTATTGAACTCATGTGACATCACAAATGGGTTGACACTAGGTAAGCTTACTTGTTATCATGATAGTGTTCCAGTCAGATCCGCAACAGTGACATCACAAGTGTGCTTCCAAACGGTAAGACACTCTGACATCACAAGTGGGAATGAGTCCGGTGAACTGCTGGGACAGGTAAGTTGCCGTAGTCTTAGGAACGTGTTGTGAGGGGTAATGATGAGAGTAGTAGTCCCTGATGTGACTCTTGGCTGAGTGGTATAACCCAAAGTTCCTCGTTAGACCCCACAATAAAGCTGTTGCCCATACACCCTTGTTTCCCAAGAAGGGTGCCTCCAACGGCTGCAAAACTACAACTCCCAGTATGACCGGACAGCTGCTGGCTGTCCGGGGATTCTGGGAATTTAAGTTTTGCAACCGTTGGATGCACCTTCGTTGGGAAACACTGCCTTACACAAAGCCCAGGGAAAAGACACCTGATGGCTTAAATGGGCACTGTCATGAACTTTTTTTTTTTTATATGTTGTAGTACTGATATACTACAACATATTTCTAATATACTTTCATTATTATAATTTTTTTAAATTAAAATACTTTATTTAAATGTTTAAATCCGGCCACTAGGGGTCTCCCTCCTAGTGGATGGCTGCAGCCTGCTGTGACATCACAGATGAATTTGGACCGATCCCGGCCGGGCATTGGTCCGACAGGTGGGAGCGAGCGCTTTGAACTATAAGGATGCGCGCAGGCTAAATGGCCTTGCACGCCGGCCCCGGCTCCCGGCGTGAGTGTAAACCCTGCACTTTAGTCTTTTTTGGGGGGAGGGGGGTGGGGGATAGTGGGTTGCATGGCGGGATTCAGGAGGGGATAGCGGGTTGCACGGCGGGATTCGGGAGCGGATAGTGGGTTGCACGGCAGGATTTGGGAGGGGATAGCGGGTTGCACGGCGGGGTTCGGGAGGGGATAGCGGGTTGCATGGTGGGGTTCGGAGGTACTCCAGTTTTTTCTTCACTACAACTCCCAGCATGCCCTGACAGCCAATAGATGTCAGGGAAAGCTGGGAGTTGTAGTGGTGAAACAGCTAGAGGCACCCTGTATAGATGAGCTAAGGGCGGAAGTGTCGGCCCCAGCAGGCATCAGTGATGTTGTGCCTGCTGGGGAAGTCTTCCTGGTAGTGAGCACACCACCAGGCAGACAAAAAGGCATTTTTAACATAGTAGAACATTTTTTTAAGGCAGGGAGTGGGTTAGGGATAGATGGGCAATAGGCAGGGGCAGAAAAAAAAAGAAAAGGATGGTGGGAGCTACCCTTTAAAGCAGTAAAATACAATGAGGGAGATTTATCAAAACCTGTGTAGAGATAGAGCAGTGCAGTTGCCTATGGAAACCAATCAGATCGCTTCTTTCATTTTTAAAGAGACCTGTGAAAAATGAAAGAAGCGATCTGATTGGTTGCCATGGGCAACTGCACCAGTCTTCCTCTACACAGGTTTTGATAAATCTCCCCTAATGTTGTTTCAGGAGAAGCAGAATTCTAGTCCCTGTCCCTTTTAAGATTCTGCTTTGCACGTGTCCTTGTATATGTCTATTGTAGATGTAGACTAACTTTCTGATACGCTAGCTTGGTGTCCTAATTTCTTAAAGAAGCACTCTGGGTTATTATTTTGTTTTGTTTTTTTGCCCATGGAATGCATGCTCCTTATCCATAGGACTACAGCCCCATTTATTATTCCAGCACAGCTGAATCTATGTGTTTTATTACTCTAACTTGGTCATGTGATCACCAGTCTCCCAAAACATTCCATTGCTTAAAAGGGTACTCCGAAAGAAAAAAAAATTGTTTTAAATCAACTGGTGGCAGAAAGTTAAACAGATTTGTAAATTACTTCTGCTTAAAAATCTTAATTCTTCCAGTACTGCTACAGCTGCTGTATGCTCCAGAGGAAGTTGTGTAGTTCTTTCCAGTCTGGCTACAGTACTCTCTGCTGACACCTCTGTCCATGTCAGGAATTGGCCAGAGCAGGAGCAAATCCCTATAGCAAACCTCTCCTGACACAGAACAGAGGTGTCAGCAGAAAGCACTGTGGTAAGATTGGAAAGAATTACACAACTTCCTCTGTAGTATTCAGCAGCTGATAATACAATACGTATATAAAATACATATGCAATGTAAAAACTTTAATTCTATAGGCCTTACATGGATGACTGAGCGATAATTAGGTTTGTTGGACAATGTTCAGCAAAGCAGCTAACCCTGTGACATCAACTGTTACTAACAAATAAGCTACTTTGACATCACAACTGTGTTTCCACAAGATAATCTGCCATGACATCACAACTGTGTTTGTACCAGGTAACCTGCTGTGACATCACAACTGTGTTTCAAGCAGATAACCTGCTGTCACATCACAACTGCGTTTCCACTAGATAACCTGCTGTGACATCACAACTGTGTTTCCAACAGGTAACCTGCTGTGACATCACAACTGTGTTTGTTCCAGGTAACCTGCTGTGACATCACAACTGTGTTTGTTCCAGGTAACCTGCTGTGACATCACAACTGTGTTTCAAGCAGATAACATGCTGTGACTACACAACTGTGTTTCTACCAGGTCTGCAGGGACATCACAACTGTGTTTGTACCAGGTAACCTGCTGTGACATCACAACTGCGTTTCCACTAGATAACCTGCTGTGACATCACAACTGTGTTTCCACCAGGTAACCTGCTGTGACATCACAACTGTGTTTCCACCAGGTAACCTGATGTGACATCAAAACTGTGTTTCCACCAGGTAACCTGCTGTGACATCACAACTGTGTTTCCACTAGATAACCTGCTGTGACATCACAACTGTGTTTCTACCAGGTAACCTGCTGTCACGATTCGGCTGGCTGGAGGTGGATCCTCTGTGCCAGAGAGGGATTGGCGTGGACCGTGTCGGTGGACCGGTTCTATGTTGCTACTGGTATTCACCAGAGCCCACCGCAAAGCGGGATGGTCTTGCAGCGGCGGTAGCAACCAGGTCGTATCCACCGGCAACAGCTCAACCTCTCTGACTGCTGAGATAAGCGCGGTACAAGGGAGTAGACAAGAGCAAGGTCGGACGTAGCAGAAGGTCAGGGCAGGCAGCAAGGATCGTAGTCAGGGGCAACGGCAGGAGGTCTGGAACACAGGCTAGGAACACACAAGGAAACGCTTTCACTGGCACAATGGCAACAAGATCCGGCGAGGGAGTGCAGGGGAAGTGAGGTATAAGTAGGGAGTGCACAGGTGAGGATACTGATTAGGCCTGCTGCGCCAATCAGTGGCGCAGTGGCCCTTTAAATCGCAGAGACCCGGCGCGCGCGCCCTAAGGAGTGGGGCCGCGCGCGCCGGGACAACACAGATGGGGAACGGGTCAGGTACAGGAGCCGAGATGCGCATCGCGAGCGGGCGCGTCCCGCATCGCGAATCGCATCCCGGCTGGGAGCAATATCGCAGCACACTGTGAATAAGAGAACGCTGCGAGCGCTCCGGGGAGAATCGGGGACCCGGAACACTCAGCGTAACAGTACTCCCCCCCTTGGGTCTCCCCCTCTTCTTGAAGCCTGAGAACCTGAGGATAAGACTTTTGTCCAGGATGTTGTCCTCAGGTTCCCAAGATCTCTCCTCTGGGCCGCAATTCTCCCAGTCAACCAAAAAGAATCTTTTACCTCTGACCGTTTGGATGCTAGAATCTCCTTCACCAAAAAGACGTCAGATGACCCGGAAACTGGAGTGGGAGAAACAACTTTGGGAGAGGAGCGGTTAAGGATGAGTGGTTTAAGGAGAGAGACATGGAAGGCATTGGGAATACGGAGAGAAGGAGGAAGAAGGAGTTTGTAAGAGACAGGGTTGATCTGGCACTTGATTTTGAAAGGACCAAGATAACGTGGTCCCAGTTTATAACTGGGGACACGAAAGCGGACATACTTAGCTGAGAGCCATAACTTGTCTCCGGGAGCAAAAATGGGAGGAATTCTTCTTTTCTTATCAGCAAATTTTTTCATCCGGGATGAAGCCTGTAAAAGGGAATTTTGGGTTTCTTTCCATATGGTGGAAAGGTCTCGAGTCACTTCATCAACAGCAGGCAAACCAGAGGGCATGGGAGTGGGGAGGGGAGGAAGAGGGTGACGGCCGTACACCACAAAGAATGGGGATTTAGCAGAGGATTCGGAGACTCTGAAATTGTACGAGAATTCGGCCCATGGTAGAAGATCTGCCCAGTCATCCTGGTGGGAGGAAACAAAATGTCGCAAATAGTCACCCAGGACCTGATTAATTCTTTCTACTTGCCTATTGGATTGGGGATGATAAGAAGAAGAGAAGTTTAATTTGATCTTGAGCTGCTTACAGAGGGCCCTCCAGAATTTAGACACAAATTGAACGCCTCTATCTGAGACGATATGCGTGGGCAACCCGTGAAGGCGAAAAATGTGTATAAAAAATTGCTTCGCCAACTGAGGCGCCGAAGGAAGGCCTGGAAGAGGGATAAAATGTGCCATCTTGGAGAATCGATCAACGACCACCCAAACAACTGTGTTGCCATGGGATAAAGGCAAGTCAGTAATAAAGTCCATACCAATCTGTGACCAAGGTTGTTCAGGAACAGGCAGAGGATGAAGGAGACCAGCAGGCTTCTGGCGAGGGGTCTTATCCCGGGCACAGACAGTACAAGCCCGCACGAAATCAACAACATCAGTCTCCAGAGTAGGCCACCAATAAAATCGAGATGAGTTGGATGGATTTTTTGATGCCAGCATGGCCTGCGAGGTGGGAGGAGTATCCTCACTTGAGAATCCCGAGGCGCTGGCGTGGAGAAACGAAGGTCTTCCCTGGAGGAGTTTGTCTGATGGAAGCTGGAGAAGTGGAGATCAGACAGTCCGGAGGAATGATGTGTTGCGGGGAGGCTTCCACTTCAGAGGCATCTGAAGAACGAGAGAGGGCATCGGCCCTAATGTTCTTGTCAGCAGGGCGAAAATGAATTTCCAAGTTAAAACGGGCAAAGAACAACGACCACCTAGCCTGGCGAGGGTTCAGCCGTTGGGCAGACTGGAGATAAGAGAGATTCTTGTGGTCAGTATATATAATAACTGGATATTTGGATCCCTCCAGCAGGTGCCTCCATTCCTCAAGTGACAATTTTATGGCCAGTAATTCTCGATCACCAATGGAGTAGTTTTTCTCCGCCAGAGAGAAGGTCCTAGAAAAAACCCCACAAGTAACAGCATGCCCGGAAGAATTCTTTTGTAGAAGAACTGCTCCAGCTCCCACCGAGGAGGCGTCTACTTCCAATAAGAAGGGTTTAGATGGGTCAGGTCTGGAGAGTACGGGAGCAGAAGAAAAGGCAGACTTGAGATGTTTAAATGCGTCTTCCGCTTGAGGAGACCAGGACTTAGGATTGGCGTTTTTCTTGGTTAGAGCCACGATAGGAGCCACATTAGTGGAAAAGTGTGGAATAAATTGTCTGTAATAATTGGCGAACCCCAAAAAACTTTGGATAGCACGGAGTCCGGAGGGGCGTGGCCAATCCAATACGGCAGATAGTTTATCTGGGTCCATTTGTAGTCCCTGGCCAGAGACTAAGTATCCTAGGAAAGGAAGAGACTGACATTCAAAGAGACATTTTTCCATTTTGGCATATAATTGATTGTCCCGAAGTCTCTGAAGAACCATGCGGACATGCTGGCGGTGTTCTTCTAGGTTAGCAGAAAAAATCAGAATATCGTCCAGGTAAACCACAACACAGGTATATAGAAGATCACGAAAAATTTCATTTACAAAGTCTTGGAAGACGGCAGGGGCGTTGCAAAGGCCAAAGGGCATAACCAGATATTCAAAGTGTCCATCTCTGGTGTTAAATGCAGTCTTCCATTCGTCCCCCTCCCTGATGCGGATGAGATTATAAGCACCTCTTAAGTCCAGCTTGGTAAAGATGCGGGCGCCTCGTAGGCGGTCAAAGAGTTCCGAAATAAGAGGTAGGGGGTAGTGTTTTTTTTACAGTGATTTTATTAAGTCCGCGGTAATCAATGCAAGGGCGTAGGGAGCCGTCTTTTTTGGAAACAAAAAAAAATCCAGCTCCGGCAGGAGAGGAGGACTTGCGGATAAACCCCTTTTTGAAGTTCTCCTGGATGTACTCCGACATGGCTTGAGTTTCCGGAGCAGACAGAGGATAGATTCTGCCCCGGGGTGGAGTAGTACACGGGAGGAGGTCAATAGGACAGTCATAAGGCCTGTGAGGAGGCAAAGTCTCTGCTTGTTTTTTGCAAAAAAACATCAGCATAATCCAGATAGGCCTTGGGAAGACCAGATACCGGGGGAACCACAGGGTCTTGACTGTGAGTACTGGGAGCCGGTTTAAGACAGTCCTTGTGGCAAGAAGTACCCCAGTTCTTGATTTCCCCTGTGGTCCAATCAAGGGTTGGGGAATGGCATTGAAGCCACGGTAATCCAAGGAGAATTTCTGCAGTGCAGTTAGAGAGGACCAAAAATTCAATTTTTTTCGTGATGGGGCCGATGCACATTAAGAGAGGTTCCGTGCGGTAACGCACGGTACAGTCCAATCTTTCATTATTAACAGAGTTGATGTAGAGGGGTCTGGCGAGACTGGTCACCGGGATGTTGAACCTGTTGATGAGAGAGGCCAAAATAAAATTTCCTGCAGATCCGGAATCCAAGAAGGCCATAGCAGAGAAGGAGAAGGTAGAAGAAGACATCCGCACAGGCACAGTAAGACGTGGAGAAGCAGAGTTCACATCAAGAGCTGTCTCACCTTTGTGCGGAGTCAGCGTGCGTCTTTCCTGGCGAGGAGGACTGATAGGACAATCCTTCAAGAAATGTTCGGTACCGGCACAGTACAGGCAAAGGTTCTCCATGCGGCGTCGTATCCTCTCTTGAGGTGTCAAGCGAGACCGGTCAACTTGCATAGCCTCCACGGCGGAAGGCACAGGAACGGATTGCAGAGGACCAGAGGAGAGAGGAACCGGGGAGAGAAACCGCCTCGTGCGAACAAAGTCCATATCCTGGCGGAGCTCCTGACGCCTTTCGGAAAAACGCATGTCAATGCGGGTGGCAAGATGAATAAGTTCATGCAGGTTAGCAGGAATTTCTCGTGCGGCCAGCACATCTTTAATGTTACTGGATAGGCCTTTTTTAAAGGTCGCGCAGAGGGCCTCGTTATTTCAGGATAATTCAGAGGCAAAAGTACGGAATTGGATGGCGTACTCGCCAACAGAATTACCCTGGACCAGGTTCAGCAGGGCAGTCTTGGCAGAAGAGGCCTTCGAATCTCCGTGAAGGTTTGTACAGAGGCAGTGATAGGATCATTGCGGTCCCAGAGCGGTGTGGCCCATGACAGGGCTTTCCCAGACAGAAGGCTGACTACGAAAGCCACCTTTGACCTTTCAGTTGGAAACTGGTCCGACATCATCTCCAAATGCAGGGAACATTGCGAAAGAAAACCACGGCAAAACTTAGAGTCCCCATCAAATTTATCCGGCAAAGATAATCGGAGGCTGTATACGGCCACTCGCTGCGGAGGAGGTGCTGGAGCTGGCGGAGGAGATGATTGCTGAAGCTGTGGTAGTAGCTGCTGTAGCATCACGGTCAGTTGAGACAGCTGGTGGCCTTGTTGCGCTATCTGTTGTGATTGCTGGGCAACCACCGTGGTGAGGTCGGCGACAACTGGCAGCGGGACCTCAGTGGGATCCATGGCCGGATCTACTGTCACGATTCGGCTGGCTGGAGGTGGATCCTCTGTGCCAGAGAGGGATTGGCGTGGACCGTGTCGGTGGACCGGTTCTATGTTGCTACTGGTATTCACCAGAGCCCGCCGCAAAGCGGGATGGTCTTGCAGCGGCGGTAGCAATCAGGTCGTATCCACCGGCAACGGCTCAACCTCTCTGACTGCTGAGATAAGCGCGGTACAAGGGAGTAGACAAGAGCAAGGTCGGACGTAGCAGAAGGTCAGGGCAGGCAGCAAGGATCGTAGTCAGGGGCAACGGCAGGAGTTCTGGAACACAGGCTAGGAACACACAAGGAAACGCTTTCACTGGCACAATGGCAACAAGATCCGGCAAGGGAGTGCAGGGGAAGTGAGGTATAAGTAGGGAGTGCACAGGTGAGAATACTGATTAGGCCTGCTGCGCCAATCAGTGGCGCAGTGGCCCTTTAAATCGCAGAGACCCGGCGCGCGCGCGCCCTAAGGAGCGGGGCCGCGCACGCCGGGACAACACAGACGGGGAACGGCTGGGAGCAATATCGCAGCGCACCCGGTCAGCAGGTCTGACCGGGGCGCTGTGAATAAGAGAACGCTGCGAGCGCTCCGGGGAGGAGCCGGGACCCGGAGCGCTCGGCGTAACACCTGCTGTGACATCACAACTGTGTTTCCACCAGGTAACCTGCTGTGACATCACAACTGTGTTTCCACCAGGTAACCTGCTGCAACATCACAACTGTGTTTGTACCAGGTAACCTGCTGTGACATCACAACTATGTTTGTACCAGATAACCTTCTGTGACATCACAATTGTGTTTCCACCAGGTAACCTGCTGTGACATCACAACTGCGTTTCCACCAGGTGACCTGCTGTGACATCACAACTGTGTTTCAACCAGATAACCTGCTGTTACATCACAACTGTGTTTGTACCAGGTAACCTGCTGTGACATCACAACTGTGTTTGTACCAGGTAACCTGCTGTGACATCACAACTGTGTTTCCACCTGGTATCCTGATGTGACATCACAACTGTGTTTCCACCAGGTAACCTGCTGTGACATCACAACTGTGTTTTCACCAGGTAACCTGCTGTGACATCACAACTGTGTTTGTACCAGGTAACCTGCTGTGACATCACAACTGTGTTTGTACCAGATAACCTTCTGTGACATCACAACTGTGTTTCCACCAGGTAACCTGCTGTGACATCACAACTGCGTTTCCACCAGATAACCTGCTGTGACATCACAACTGTGTTTCAACCAGATAACCTGCTGTGACATCACAACTGTGTTTGTACCAGGTAACCTGCTGTGACATCACAACTGTGTTTCCACCTGGTATCCTGATGTGACATCACAACTGCGTTTCCACCAGGTATCCTGCTGTGACATCACAACTGTGTTTGTACCAGGTAACCTGATGTGACATCACAACTGTGTTTCCACCTGGTATCCTGCTGTGATATCACAACTGTGTTTCTACCTGGTATCCTGCTGTGACATCACAACTGTGTTTCCACCTGGTATCCTGCTGTGACATCACAACTGTGTTTCCACCAGGTAACCTGCTGTGACATCACAACTGTGTTTCTACCAGGTAACCTGCTGTGACATCACAACTGTGTTTGTACCAGGTAACCTGCTGTGATATCACAACTGTGTTTGTACCAGGTAACCTGCTGTGACATCACAACTGTGTTTCCACCAGGTAACCTGCTGTGACATCACAACTGTGTTTGTACCAGGTAACCTGCTGTGACATCACAACTGTGTTTGTATCAGGTCTGCTGTGACATCACAAATGTGTTTCCACCTGGTAACCTGCTGTGACATCACAAATGTGTTTCCACCAGGTCTGCTGTGATATCACAACTCTGTTTGTACCAGGTCTGCTGTGACATCACAACTGTGTTTCCACCTGGTATCCTGCTGTGACATCACAACTGTGTTTCTACCAGGTAACCTGATGTGACATCACAACTGTGTTTCCACCAGGTAACCTTCTGTTACATCACAACTGCATTTCCATCAGGTCTGCTGTGACATCACAACTGTGTTTCTACCAGGTCTGCTGTGACATCATAAATGTGTTTCCACCTGGTATCCTGCTGTGACATCACAAATGTGTTTGTACCAGGTAACCTGCTGTGACATCACAAATGTGTTTGTACCAGGTAACCTGCTGTGACATCACAAATGTGTTTGTACCAGGTAACCTGCTGTGACATCACAACTGCATTTCCACCAGGTCTGCTGTGACATCACAACTTGCTTCATACATATAATCAGGGGTGGAAATACTTTATGTATCATCCAACTAAAACGTGGAAAATGAATGTTCTGGTAGGAGGCCGCTCTGCTGTTGATGTTCACCCTGTTTAGCCCAGCTGATGTTACAGTAGTCGGTAGATTACACCGTAGTGGGAGCGCTTATGTACTGCTAAATATTTGTTTAGGTGCATGTAAGTAGCGTAGATCAGCCTTGTCCTTATGTACCCCCTAGTACAAATCACAATACAGCAATCCAGAGCATGTTATGAAATAGGGAGGTGTTGCTTCCAAAAGCTCCATAATGCAGGTTTGGTGACCTCAGCTTCCCCTTCTTTAGGGCTATGTTCAGACATACTGTGCTGTTCATGGTACATTACCACAGCCATTGGATTCTACCTTGATGTCAACTGAATTTTAAATACTTTAATACAATGCAGCCGAAATCTGATCTGTTCCCAAGGCTAGGATGTGTTCGTTTTAGAGGCTTTTATGTAGTCCGTGATAAGGGACTGTTCACATCACATCTGTCTATCCTGTTAAAATGTTTTTTTTTTTATTGTGATATTTATTTATTTAGTGTCAAACTGTTCCGTTACTGGATCTATAGGTTGTTATAGGCTGCTGTCAGGGTTAAGTGTGTGTATCCATATGGAAAGATAATGGGGATGAAGGCTCTCATTTCTCTATCCAAACAGGAATTGGTGGATTGTGTTTTTCTTTGTACAGTAAGTCTATGGTAAAAGGGTGCTGCAGGGTAAGTAGGCGTCCTGTTGCACCATCCTAATAAAAAAAAAGTGAGGCTCAGGCTAGGTTCCGCTTTGAAATTGCAGACAGAAATTCTGCTTACTAAAATGTACATGCGAGTCAATGGGTTTTCCGTGCACCCATTCACACTTTTTTGAATTTTTGAAGCGGAATTTTTTGAGCGGAATTTTCGCTTTCAATTTTCCGCCTAAAGAATGATGGTGCTCCTACTTCTGGCAGATTTTTGCCACAGAATCCCATTGACTTCAATGGGACCCTCATTTGAAGGCAGATTTTTACCCAACGCGGAATGGAGGCAGACTGGAAGCAGATTGCAGGCGGAGTTTCCATATGGAGTTTAGTCAGAATTTTAACCTGGTTCTGGTCATGTGACCAATTGGTCCAAAAGGGGCTGAACTTTGGTCCTTAGTGCACTCTCACTGTTTTCTGCTTCAAATTTCTGTTTTGAATTGGGGGCGGAAAATCCGTCCGAAATAGGGGCGGAATACTCGCAGAAATAACAAAATTCCGCCTGCAACAAAAATAGGCTTTGGAGGCGGTAATTATCAAACTTTTACAAGCAGAAAGGCGGAATTTCAGTACTGTGAACCTAGCCTTAGGGTCTATTCACACAGCAGAATTTCTGCTTGCAGAATTCCACCTCAAATTAAAGCCCATAGACTTCTATGGGATTCCGCACTCCCATTCACAATTCTGAATTTCCACTTGCGATAAACATGAGATTTATCAAAACCTGTCCAGAGGAAAAGTTGCTGAGTTGCCTATAGCAACCAATCAGATCGCTTATTTCATTTTTCAGAGGCCTTGAAAGAAGCGATGTGATTGGTTGCTATGGGCAACTCAGCAACTTTTCCTCTGGACAGGTTTTGATAAATCTCCCAAACAGTGTGTGTCAGTGCAAATTGGCTGTAGCCTGTTCATTTTCCCAGCATTCCTTGTTTTCCCATGTATGTAATCATTTAATTAAAGAAGCAAACTACAGACCGGTGAGTACTGCATTTTTTTCTTTTGGTTTTGGCTAAAAATACTGACCAAAATACTGTAAACCTTGCCTGAATACACAAAAAGAAGGTTGCAGCAGCACTATACTTAGCCATACACCCATCCCTATCAGAGGCGGCTCCCTAATTAGGCGATCTAGGCGGCCGCCTAAGGCCTCGCGCTAAAAGGGGCCTCGTGGCCACCTAAATTGTGTAATTAGAGCAGTGATTCCCAACCGGGGTGCTGCGGCACACTGATGTGCCGTTCGGTACTGCCCGGGGTGCTGCGGGATTTTGCTGTCCATTCTTTTTTTTTTTTTCCTCCCCGTCACTGCAGGGGGAGGGAAGTTTGTGTGCGCTGTGCATGCGCCTAAGGCTCTATCTCAGATAGAGGAGCAGTGTGCTTACAGGACCTGTGATCAGTCACATGGAGGAGGAGGAGTCATATGATCAGGGGCTGCTGCTCTAGGCCCTAGAGTCCCCCTATGTCCCCCAGCGTCCCTTAGCTTCCCCCTCCCCCTGAATTCCAGAGAGGGGAAGTATGTGGAAGCTGCGCCGGGCCGGTGTAGTGACCCGTGCCCCAGCGTCCCCCTCCCCCTGTGGCGCAGTGAATCAGTGAGCTGGCGGAGCCCTGAGTTAGTGCCCTGTCGGAACCCTGAGTCAGTGCCCTGAGTCAGTGCCCTGCTGGAGAGGGGAAGAAAAATGGCTTGCTTAAGGTACTGTACCATGTCCACCTCCCCCCTCTCACCCATGTTGATCCCCCTCTCTCACCCATGTCCACCCCCCTCACCCATGTCCATCCCCCACCTCACCCATGTCCATCCCCCCCTCTCACGTATGTCCATCTCCCCTCACCCATGTTTTTCCTCCTGTCATCCATGTCCACCTTGTCCACCCCCCTGTCCATCCCCGTCACCCATGTTCAACCCTCAGTCTTCCCCCTGTCACCCATGTTCACCCACCGTCCACACCCCAGTCTACCTCCCCAGTCGACCCCATGTCACCCATGTCTACCCCCTATTCACCCCTTTGTCACCCCTTTTTATCCCCCTTGTCATCCTTGTCAACCCTCCTGTCATCCCTGTTTACCCCCATATCTCCCGTGTCCACCCTCCTGTCATCCATGTCCACCTTGGCCACCCCTCTGTCACCCCTGTCCATCCCCCTGTCCCCCATGTACAGCCCTCTGTCACCCCCGTACACTCCTCTACACACCCATCTCCCATGTACACCCCTCTGTTACCCCCTGTATTCCTCTTCACTTGTAAAAGGGGAATCTGGAGGCTGATGCTGGTAAAGTGCGGAGCCTAATAGATTTGTTTTGCAGGTTTAACGGTGAAGAGTTGTGGCTGGAAGAAATGGTCAGGACGGTCCGGACCAGACGGAGAAGAACAGGGAACGACGCTGATCAGAGAAGACGTCACATGTGAGTTGCTGTATAAAGGGTCAGGATAGGGTCAGGAATACACATTTCTGTTCCTGATTCTATAGTGTTCTTTGAATACCCTGTTGACAACTTTATTTCAGTTTTAGGAGACACCAAGAAGAATAACTGAGTAGTCAGACACATTTTTTTTTATCTATACCCAATGTTTGTGTAGATATATTTTGAAGAATAATTTAATTAGAAAAATAAGATTTCAAGAGCTGTGAATAGCGAGGTTATGATATATATTAAAGTTTGCCTTAAAATATGCAATTTATACAGTTAATTTTAATATCGCCTGCTTACTTTTTTTTTCTTCTTTTTATCGCGCTTAGGGGGCCTCAGATTTATTTTCGCCGAAGGCCTCAAAAAGTCTAGAGCCGCCTCTAATTACTATCAACACAGAGGTTTTTAAAAGGAAAGCTGGATCCTACATACACCCCTTCAGAAGCTATATGCCCAGAAAAGGTAGAGCGAGCGTGTAAGGGTCCCATTCGAAATAAGGCCACCTCAACGTGGTGGATGGGGGACCCCATTTGATCAAAAAGAGCTTTATGAATCATGATTAAATATAGAATGCTGTTGCAAACTTTTTTGTGTTTTCTGTACTTGCCATAGCGGTGTGCACCAGTGCGTTTAGTTGTTGTGCAGGCTATCTCTTTTTTTTTTTTGTGTGAACCTAGCCTGGGTGTATTCACACATAAGGAAAATTATTATTTGCTTTGTTTTTGACATCTTGTCTATCTGTAGAAGTTCCCTAGGGTATTTTTAGATTGTACACCTGAATAATAAAATAGTTTCATGTACCATGAGAAATTAGGTTCATCTGCACAAAAAACAAAGTCTGATGTGATATTTTGAAGGCTTACAGCAGATTCACTATGTCATTTGCCCTGGACTAGAGTATATTTGTGCAAAATTTAGCACCTAAATCCAATTGTCACAGTTTATAGGTTTGTCTTCCTCTGTTATGTCTGACATAAGATCCTTCATGTGCATTTTGATATATATGTTCAAAATTAATTAGATTAATTAATTGTATTTATGGGAGGGAACCAGTATATTTAACTCCCCCCCTCTTCCTCACATTGGTGTTAAGGTGCCGAATTGTCCCCACAAGCACAACCCCTTTTTCATTGTAAGACATTTTCATTTTATTTTCTTCTTACCAGGCATAACTTCTTGGTAAGGTGTACCTACACGGTCTGCCGGGGCACACACACACATATATATATATATATATATATATATATATATATATATATATATATATATATATATATTCCTCAACATTAAAATTGCAACATCAAGAAGGAAAATCACAGAATCAATAGACATGTTAATGATATGCAAATGATAAAAAATTGAAATAGACACAAAATATTCAAAACATCTCCATTTATTTAGCATTGAGTATGAGTGCCAAGGAAAAAAAATACAGGCACTTACAGGCCTTGGCATGCTATCAATGAAGTTATTAATGTTTTCTGAGGACTGTTCTGCCACACTGAATGCATTTGGCACACAGATCACCAACATTGCTGCAGCAGCTCCCCTTGCGTTTACCGATGTGTTCTGTGTGAGATAAGTCTGGAGATGCTGCAGGCCGTGGTAGCCACACAGGCTCCTGACAGTAGCCCCAGCAACATGAGGCCTGGCATTGTCGTGTTGAAAAACAGCTCCTGGGACACAGAGAAATGACTGTACCACTGGTTCCATGGACCAAATCAATGTAATACCAAGCTGTAAGTGTATTTGGAATGAGAACTAAATAAAACAAAAATAAGACTCATTGTCGAAGAGAATAGACCTCCATTCCAGCCTCTGTTGCTGTCTTGCTCCCTATGGGGATCAGAAGGTTTTTTTCTCTCATTATTGTGTTTAGGTCTCACCTGTGTTCTCTGACACCTCCATTAGGAATACGTCATTTCCAGCTTTTTGATGCCAGTCAGCAGATCCGATGGGGATACGTTTCATTATACTTTTGGTATTTAAACCCCTCGGACGTGTAATACTAAGACATGACTAAGAGCTTCGGCTCAAAACGTGTTGGCGTTTGCTCTAACTTTTAGAGTCACATGTCACTGTTTTAGCCAGTACATTTTTTTATTATGCATGATTAAAAGTAAAGTTTTATTTTTTAGTTTGCCTGGGAGCTGGATTTATCTATCTTTTTCATTGTCTGCATATCTACGAGGGAAACGGCCCCATGCACGCGTGCTTCTGGACCTTCTATTAGTGCCTGTGTTCCATGTTGGTGAGCTGACCTGCATTTTTTTCTTACTTTTTGTTTATGCACCATGATAGCCTTTTAGAACCTTGGCATGCGTTCACTAGAACACCTCTAGCTGGACATCTGGCTCCTAACCCAATCTCCTTCAAGTGCCTTATGATGGTTTGTGTAGACAGTATTCCAGGTTGGTACATGATATTCAATTTCACTCACAGTACAGAATAGATCAATACATTCTCCTACTTTGTTGATCTTTCTGTGCAGAGGTTCGCCGTTGAGCAGTGTGGACATCTCAGCCCATGTGTGTAGCAAACCACCAAAGTGATAAACCAAGGTCTCTCAGTCCAATGATTCTCTCCCTCTCAGTTTGAAACAAGCGGTGATATAGGAGTCATCACACAATCACACTGTACTCAGTTTATCCGATTTCTGTGGTTTCATGTGGCTGACAAAAATTGTTCTCTCTGGCTTTTATACCACTGAAACCCCTTTTACATGCCACAGATTGGAGCTCGGTGCTTGACCATTCATTCGATTTGCAGATATCTGCTTTTCCTTCGTGGTGTTGCAATTTAGATGTCTGTAGTATCTTGAAATATATGACTATAATACATACCACATCAAAGGGACACTTTCATTAGTTTTATGCAGGCCTGGTGCAAGAATTTTTGCCACCCTAGGCAAAAAGCTAATTTTGCCGCCCCTTGACCCCGCCCATTGGCTCCTCCTTATGTATGGAGGCGCATGCTATGTCAGGATGTTGGATGGACCTGACCTTATTGATCGCCCCTGTCTGCCTCGGAAGTTACACTGCACTCCTCCAGCAGGCTGAAAAATGCTGATTATTGTAGTATGGGTGGGGTGGGGGTCGCATGGCAGGGTTTTGCTTGATTGGTGCTTGATTTTTATTGAAGTAGGCAGAGTGCCGCCCCCATCAAGACAGCACTCTAGGCAGCTGCCTATTTTGCCTATAGGCAGAGCCGATCCTGGTTTCATGATACCCAAACCGCAACATGAAACCGGAACAGGCTCCCTTATTACGCCTGTCTATGATTTACTCGGAAGCACTGCCACCAATCAGAAAAAAATGGTTTCAAGTGAATGGGTCACCTCTAATTTTTTTCAAATTATTATTATTTTTTTTTTTTTATGGATCAGAGCCAGATACTGAACCATGTTCTTTTTAAATAATCTGTTTCTATTTTCTGTATTTTTTCTTTTTTTTCTTTTATAAAAAAATGTTGCACCTTATTTATCGGGTTGGCCATTGATCAGCTGTTTTTATCAGCATTTAGAGAGTTGTTTATACAGCAGTGGTTTCCAAGCTGTGGACCTCCAGATGTGGCAAAACTACAACTCCTAGCATACCCGGACAGCCGTTGGCTGTCCGGGAATGCTCGGAGTTGTAGTTTTGCAACATTTAGAGGTCCACAGTTTAAAAAAAGCACTGTTTTACCGCAAGCCTAATAGAATTAGCCACAATAGACTGGAGAAGACCCTATTGTCTGGAGTGGTTCCTGTTTCAGGCTGTGGTTCGGGCATCATGAAACTGATAATGGGTACCCTTTTTAGCCCTGTGTTCTTCTGTAAGACAAACTGGGTGACATTCACCTTATACTGCCTGCTTATTTCTCAATATCATCTCTGTCTATATCAGATAAAAACACCCATATACTTCCTCCAACTCCTAACGTCTACTTCAAAACCTAATGACATATATGTGACTCAGAGAACCAGAGGAACGTTGATTTCTCAAATGCAACACATACAGCGTTTCACAACAATACACGTACCGCGGGAAATACACCCGAGGGGGTCAGCGGAGTTTACTCCATACTACAATTACCTCATTTCTCAGTAAACCCATCCATCAGCCTCTGTTTACTTAGGTGTCAGGAGGTATGTACCTGGAATTAATGGCCGACAGTATAGTGCCAATATAGTTCGCTTTACAGGACAAATTTGTGATTCTATGATACATAGGAGAAATGACTCCTTCATAAGACACACACTGGAAAATCATTATTTTACCACTTGAGAACCACAATACTTTACATAGCTCCTAGCTAAGGTTAAAATGAAAGTTACAACTTAAAGGGGTACTTCATTGCCCCAACATTCAGGACATTTTGTTCTGAACCCTGGGTGCGGGCTGCAGAGGTGGAGACGTCAGGGTCACACCACGCCTTTCAATGCAAGTCTATGGGAGGGGGTGTGGCAACCGCCACGCCCCCCTCCCATAGACTTACAATGAGGGGTCTTGGCGTGACATCACAAGGGGCGTGGCTGTGACGTCATGACCCTCGCAGCCCCCACCCAATGTTCGGAATAAGTGGAGTACCCCCATAATCTGCTATGGTTGGGTATGACAAAGGGAATATATATATGCCCTGGCTGCCCGAGGCTTAATGCACCAGGGTGTCCATTTATACTCTGGAGAGTTCACAATCTATAAAGCTAGCACAGGAGCTGTGGTTGCTTCATATGCGGTGAGTACCGGCTGCTATCAGCAGTCAGGACCTCATTGCTAATGGCGGGCATCAGTGATCATGCTGTTGTCTGCCATTAATCCTTTAGATGCTGTGATCAATGCTAATCACAGCATATAAAACAGTTTCGGGGTTTTGGGGACACTCGCTGGACCACTTGCTGCACGATTGTGGGGGGCTGAAGATCTCTTACCCTCTGTGCCGCCCTCCGGGGGCTTGCATAGCACTGAACAGTAATAGCAATTGAAAGATTGCTATTAATAGGCCCCACCATGTCCAGAGATTGTCTGAGTGGCAGTATGACACACTGGGCCCTGTTGTCAATTTGGGTCCAAAAGTCATGTTACATGCAGCTCAGTAAGAGGGTTGGACCCAGAGAGTGGAGTAGGACATCAGAAGCACTGTGGGAGGACTGGAGGTGAGTACAGTTTTAGATATATATATATATATATATATATATATACATATATATATATATATTTGTGGTCAGGGCTCCATACGTGACCGACAAGACTTACCTACCCCGATAGGATAATACTTCTTCCGTGGTTCCTAACTAATAACATGCGTAATACTATATGAAAAATGCGGTTGAAGTGTGCCCGAAACTGCGACCGAGGGTTAGCCTTTAGAGGGCATACCCTATCAATTAATAAGAGAAAGAAAAGGGGGAGGGAGGGTGGGTTTTGCCAAACGTAACGCACGTCCTGGGTGACGAGGAGCGTGCGTTAAGTATGCGATGCCCCTCCCACCCACAGGCATGCACCTATGTGACGTGAGGGGGGGGGGGTGGGCGTGTAGAATATTCACCGCCCCTCCCACAAACACAGCCAAATAGGCTTATTCCTTGTGGTCAGGGCTCCATACGTGACCGACAAGACTTACCTACCCCGATATGATAATACTTCTTCCGTGGTTCCTGTAAGAAACTAATAACATGCGTAATACTATATGAAAAATGCGGTTGAAGTGAGCCCGAAACCGCGACCAAGGGTTAGCCTTTAGAGGGCAAAACACATAACCATGCAGTAAAATAGTTTGATGTGAGAACCATACCAAGAATCTGAAGACATCAGCCATCTCACTGTGCATACTTTGAACATACTTACCATAGCGAACCTGACTCCCAACTACTCAACTACCAATAACGTGCAGAGAAACCTTGTGTCGGGATGCAGCGTACGCTGCCCCTATGCGAAAAGAGTGATCTGCCAATAGTCGATAAATACCTCCCCAAGTGGTACTCAACAACCCTGTGTGTGAAAGGGACTGTGCTGTGGACTGAACAACTTCCCCTGTGTTCACGTCAGACGTCCTGAATACCTCCCTTGAAGTTGAACCTAACTACAGAGGCTGAACCGGTTCCCGGCCGCTACCAAAAGTAGGCCTTTAAAGGGCAAAACACCTGACCGAGCAGGTTGAATTAATAAGATGCCTAAACCTCGTGATAGACCTTGACCATGGTATACACGTTCACACGTACCCAGGACTAAACTCGGACACGGGCCTAAAGACTGTCCGAACTGTACCGTCATACCATGCACTACCCTCCAACTGTACTCCGAAGAATTGGCCAACTGAGGGCAGACGTACCTTGCAGTATCATCGTACCTGCCGGCGGCCAAGACTATGCGTGCACGAAGTGCCTATTCACCTTCGGACTGACCTGCCATCACCTACACCCGAAGACCTTAACCCAACTTGAACTGCTGCACTTCAACCTCTAAAGTGACTGCGTAGTGAGGTTCTGCCGTGATTGATCGGTAGCTTTGTATGGATCATGTCTGTGACCGAGAATAGTGCCTGTATTTCTATTTTCAAGCCACCATGTCTAAACCTCTACCAGGTGTCTGCTAATTTCCGTGCTAATAGACCTGACAGGTGCCTTTGCGGATACCGCATCTGCCAACGTGACAGTTTCCTACTCAAGCCACGCGCACAAACACCTGACAGGTCTGGCATGACCATTGATTTTTTTTTTTATACTAAAACACAAAGCGGGTTAAATGTCAACAACTGCACCATATATCCTACTTCAGGGATGGCAGGTAAGCAGGGACTGCCAACCTTATGGGCTATGCCATAGTTGGTCTGAAGCATGTCATCACCCACTCCGTGGTGCATCCTCCTCCAGCCATGTTGAATATGGATGACAATACTGCCACCTGTATGTCATGACATCGGTGTGAAAGCGTGGCAGTAACAACAACTGCTCAGTGTAAACCTCTGCCCACATGTTAGGTATGCTGTGTATGCCATCAATGTTTACCGATTACGAGTCGAGATGTTGATGCTGTGAAAACGTATGATAATCAAGAACCTAAGCGGTTCGTGCCCTGCCAATGTGGCAGGGGAATGAGGATCCCACCCCCTATGAGTTGTGATGTGATTTTACTCAGACAAACAACCCTGCATCCGAGTCATGTATGATCGGTGTGCCAGCCTATGAGCCAGGATGGAGTTAAAACATGTCAGTGGCCACAACAACTATCCAGTGGATCCCCCTGCAGTCATGGCAGGAATAATGGGTAAACCACCGCCTATGTGTCGTACTGTATAATGTGCCGGAGACATGACCATAACAATATGTCTGTGAACACCCTAACATCATACCGCGTAAGATCAGGACCCAACTGCCTGCTTGAGGTGATGTTTTCGCTCTGAAAAACGTGTCAGTAACGACAAATGAGCACTGGATCCCCCTGCCAATGTGGCAGGTATGATGGGTGTATCACCGCCTATATCCCGTGATGGTGTTGCTCCGAAAGTGTGTCAGTACCAACTACGTGATAGAAACCCCTGCAAACGTGGCAGTAATTATGGGTGAATCACTGCCTGTGTGCTGTGATGTTGTTGATCTGAAGGTGTGTCAGTACCAACAACTATGCAATGGATCCCCCTGCAGATGTGGCAGGTATAATGGGTATACCACTGCCTATGTATCGTGATGTTGCTGCTGCAAAGCGTGTCAGTAACAAAACTATGCAATGGCCCCCTGCAGACGTGGCAGGTATAATGGGTATACCACCGCCTATGTGTCGTGATGTCGTTGTTCTGAAAACGTGTCAGTAACCACTATGCAATGCCCCCCCCCCTGCTGACGTGGCAGGTATAATGGGTATACCACCACCTGTGTGTCGTGATGTTGTTGCCCTGAAAATGTGTCAGTAACAACAACTGTGCAATGGATCCCCCAGCAGACGTGGCAGGTATGATGGGTATACCACCACCTATGAGTCGTGATGCTGTTACTCTGAAGACATGTCAGTAACAACAACTATGCAATGGATCCCCCTGCAGACGTGGCAGGTAAAATGGGTATACCACCGCCTATGTGTCGTGATGCTGTTGCTCTGCAGACGTGTCAGTAACAACAACTATGCAATGGATCCCCCAGCAGACGTGGCAGGTATGATGGGTATACCACCGCCTATGTGTCGTGATGTTGTTGCTCTGAAGACGTGTCAGTAACATCAACTATGCAATGTATCCCCCTGCAAACGTGGCAGGTATGATGGGTATACCAACGCCTAAGTGTCGTGATGCTGTTGCTCTGAAGATGTGTCATTAACAACAACTGTGCCATGGATCCCCCTGCAGATGTGTCAGGTATGATGGGTATACCACCGCCTATGTGTTGTGATGCTGTTGCTCTGAAAACGTGTCAGTAACAACAACTATGCCATGGATGCACCTGCAGACATGGCAGGTATAACGGGTGTACCACTGCCTATATGTCGTGATGTTGTCACTCTGTAACGTGTTAGTAACAACAACTATTCCCTGAAACCCTCTGTGGCATGCAGGTATAGGTATGCCACCTATACGTCGTGATGCTGTTGCAACGAATGTGTCCAAAACGAGAAATGTCCTCTGACCCCCTTGCCGAAGAAGGCGGTATGATGGGAACCAAGCGCAATGTAGTGGGCGTATAACAGTATAATGCCATGCGCAATATGAATGCCCTGAGCGAGTGGGGCCAACGCCCAAGTGTATGTGCAGCAAGAGCCACGAGTGTACGTGATGCGTGACTACTATGAGTTTATGCAACAATGAGGAAGTAAAAACAGTGTGATTAACCATGGGCTGGTGAACAATGGATAAAGTGGGCTAATGAACAGTATCAATGCCATGAACTTGTGATACCATGAGCGTATGAAAATATGAATGTCGGGAGCCTAAAGCAGTATAACTACCACAAGCGTATGACCAGAATAGCCGCCCTGATCGAAAGAATAGTATAGATGCCATAAGTGTGTGAAAGGTATACATGCCAACACGTAAACACAGTATGAATGTTAAGGGTGTCTGGAGAGTAATGACTGACCTGAGCGTGTGAACAGTAGGACATGTCGAAAGCGAATGCATAGTGATACTATGAGCATGAACGTGATGAAGTATGCCCAAAGTAACCCCTAGTGTAAAAATATGAAAGCCATGAGAGTATAAATCGAATAATCACCTATAAAATCGAAGCTCTATAGTGGACTCAAATACCTGTACCTGAAAACAATCTAACAAGATTAGACACTATCAATGCAATGCCCGAATGCGACTGCAACAGACATGATCACTAAAGTAAGACTGTGTGAGCCCCAATGCTACGACCATGTATGCCCGGTATTACTGTAATATGTCTACAAGGTAAATGTACTGTAACAGTATGACGTACAAACTAAATGAATGAAACTTACACCCAGTAACTGCTACCATGAACATACCTTATGCCTGTTGTAGTTGTTCCACGTAGATAAACATCAATAAACGACCCACTGCGCTGCAATGAATAACTACGGTACCGTAATTGTCACATGTACTGTTGTAACCGTCTGTAGCGTATACCTTATAGCGTATAAAACATGTGTACTGACTGAAAACCTATAAGCGTGTGCTCTACATACCACTGTCTGCATGTTCTGTATACAACACTAGGTTGCAAACACCGTGATAGTATAACTTTATACAACACCACAACATAGCTGCCGCACCTGCCAAAACTAATATAAATACCGTGTACTACTATGACTGGACGTACTACACCTAACACGGAATGACTGATTGTGAACGAAAACTGTAGCTGTTCAATGTACGATATCACAGTGATCACAGAAAATTACATTGATCCGCACGCAACGTAGCGGTCATGCCTGGAAAAGGCACCAACAAACCAGCCATGATTGGTGGTTATATGCCATCTCACCCCTACCCCCTATCCACAATAATCAACTTATTTCCATGTCTATAGAAACAAACCACCCACCTAAAACGTACACCGTCACCTTCCTACCCACCTGACTATTTGTCAATGAACCTGTGTACCACCCACTACATAAAAGTACATGCATATCTATGTATATACATAAAACTCCATATAAGCACCTATCTCCCTTTTTTTAATTTTTATTAACCCGCCCCTGCTGGTCTATACCACTATATTTAAGCACACTGTACATGCATTGATTAGTGCCCTGTTACCAGAACCCTTTGTTTCCCCTACTATTACAGTGCCTGTATTTTTTTTTAACTTTATTTATAACAGTCCTGCTGGCAGTGCACATGCGCGCGCAGGGCCCCCTGGTGGCGGCGTCCGTGCACTGCCGCCGCGCGGACCAGGGTATTCGCACCGGAACCAGCCTCCCGCATCAGCGGGACACGAGTAGGGCAGAGGGGTAAGTCGCGTGCTGAGTCCCGGGGTACACTGTAACGTAGAGCAGGCACCACAGACCGCAAGAGCCACCAAGCCCCGTAGTGAGCCTCCTGACAGAGCGCGGCAGCGCTGTAGTCCCCCAAACCTGCCTGCCGATAACCAATTTTGCCGTAGCGTAACGGAAACATGCATCCGAGCACAAAACCGAGCCAGAACACCGGCACTTACCTACTCCGCCCCCATTGCAGACCCCAACTCGACCCACTGACTCACCGAGTGCTACCAGAGGGGAGAGACGTGCGGGCTAACCGTGATGCCAATAATTTTGCCAAACGTAACACACGTCCTGGGCGACGAGGAGCGTGCGTTAAGTATGCGATGCCCCTCCCACCCACAGGCATGCACCTATGTGACGTGGGGGGGGGGGGGGGTTGCGTGTAGAATATTCACCACCCCTCCCACAAACACAGCCAAATAGGCTTATTCCATATACAGTGGGGATCAAAAGTTTGGGCACCCCAGGTAAAAAAAAATTATTAATGTGCATAGAGAAGCCAAGGAAAAATTGAAAAATCTCCAAAAGGCATCAAATTACAGATTAGACATTCTTATAATATGTCAACAAAAGTTAGATTTTATTTCCATCATTTACACTTTCAAAATAACAGAAAACAAAAAAATGGCGTCTGCAAAAGTTTGGGCACCCTGCAGAATTTATAGCATGCACTGCCCCCTTTGCTAAGCTGAGACCTGGCAGTGTCATGGATTGTTCTCAATCATCATCTGGGAAGACCAGGTGATGTAAATATCAAAGGTTTTAAATGCCCAGACTCATCTGACCTTGCCCCAACAATCAGCACCATGGGTTCTTCTAAGCAGTTGTCTAGATATCTGAAACTGAAAATAGTTGACGCTCACAAAGCTGGAGAAGGCTATAAGAAGATAGCAAAACTTTTTCAGATGTCAATATCCTCTGTTCGGAATGTAATTAGGAAATGGCAGTCATCAGGAACAGTGGAAGTTAAAGCAAGATCTGGAATACCAAGACAAATATCAGACAGAACAGCTCGCAGGATTGTGAGAAAAACGATTCAAAACCCACGTTTGACTGCATAATCTCTCCAGAAAGATCTGGCAGACACTGGAGTTGTGGTACACTATTCCACTATAAAGAGACACTTGTCCAAATATGGTCTTCATGGAAGAGTCATCAGAAGAAAACCTCTTCTATGTCCTCACCACAAAAATCAGCGTTTGAACTTTGCAAATGAACATATAGACAAGCCTGATGCATTTTGGAAACAAGTTCTGTGGACCGATGAGGTTAAAATTTAACTTTTTGGCCGGAATGAGCAAAGGTACGTTTGGAGAAGAAGGGGAACAGAATTTAATGAAAAGAACCTCTGTCCAACTGTTAACCATCGGGGTGGATCAATCATGCTTTGGGGTTGTATTGCAGCCAGTGGCACAGGGAACATCTCATGAGTAGAAAGAAAAATTGATTCAATAAAATGTCAGCAAATTTTGGATGCTAACTTGATGCCATCTGTGAAAAAGCTGAAGTTAAAGAGAGGATGGATTCTACAAATGGATAATGTTCCTAAACACACCTCAAAATCCACGGGGGATTACGTAAACCTAAGGTTTTGCCATGGCCTTCCCAATTTCCTGACCTCAACATAATTGAAAATCTATGGATAGACCTTAAAAGAGCAGTGCGTGAAAGACAGCCCAGAAATCTCAAAGAACTGGAAGACTTTTGTAAGGAAGAATGGGCAAAGATACCTCAAACAAGAATTGAAAGACTCTTGGCTGGCTACAAAAAGCGTTTACAAGCTGTGATACTTGCCAAAGGGGGCAGTACAAGATATTAACGCTGCAGGGTGCCCAAACTTTTGCAGATGCAATTTTTTTGTTTTCTGTTATTTTGAAAGTGTAAATGATGGAAATAAAATCTAACTTTTGTTGACATATTATATGGAATGTCCAATCTGTAATTTGATGCCTTTTGGAGATTTTCCATCTTTCCTTCGCTTCTTTATGCACATTTATACAAATTTTTACCTGGGGTGCCCAAACTTTTGATCCCCACTGTGTGTATATATATATATATATATATATATATATATATATATATATATATATATATATAATTACTGTAAAATGGCCATTGTTCTAACAGGGCAAATGGGGGATGTGTGTCCGATAATTATGTAAGATCTAATAATTCCACTAAGTTGTGATTTGTGACCTCCATGAACCTGTTCATCCTAAACATCTTATAGACACTTGAATGGATTGAGATCTTGTTCTGAAACCATTCATGAATAATTTTTGCAATGTGGCCAGGGCATTATTCTGCTGAATGAGGGCACAGTGACTACTGTTGTCATAAGAGGCACAGGGTTTTGAGCTGTACATTATTTAGGTAGGTGATACAGCAGGTGTCACAGTAACATCCACATGAATGCCTGGACCCAAGGTTTCCCAGCAGAACATTGCCCAGAGCATCATACTGCCATCTTGTCTTTTTCCCAAAGTGAATCCTAGTACCACCTTCTTCCCCTGCTCCATGGTCCAGTATTGATGCTCACCTGCTATTACAGAAGTTTTCAGCAGTGGACAGATAGGCGCTCTGACCGATCTGTGGCCATAAACGTCTATAGGGGTTTATTGTAACCGATTTTATATGGAAGTAGCATTTATAAAAAAAAAAAGGCACATTATGGCAGCACATAGAGTGCAAGGGGTCCCTGTGCCTCTGTACAAACTCCAAGTACATTGCTCAGCCATATGCCTGAAAGGGGTACTCCGCCCCTAGACATCTTATTCCCTGTCCAAAGGATAGGGGATAAGACCCGATCGTGGGGGTCCCGCCGCTGGGGACCCCCACGATCTCCCTGCTGCATCCGACATTCCTTTAGAAAGTCGGGTGCAGCGCCGGAGGCGTGTGACGTCATGGCCATGCCCCGTTCGTGACATCATGGTCACACCCCCTCAATGCAAGTCTATGGGAGGGGAGGGGGCGTGACGGCCCCCCTATGGGAGGGGGCGTGACGGCCCTCCCATAGACTTGCATTGAGGGTGTGACTGTGACCTCACGAGCCTCCGCATCACCAGTCATTTGGCACAGTGCTAAGTTTTCTCCGTGCACCGAATGACTGGGGTGCCGCAGCCGAGATCACGAGGGGTCCCTTTGGATAGGGGCTAAGATGTCTAGGTCCAGATTACCCCGTTAAGTCTCTTCTAGGCACCAAAAAAAATCCTATCTTCTAGGTACCTTTGCTCTATAAATTCACAAGATACATTTTCCTCATACCATCCTAGACCATAAACAGTAAAAACAAACTGAATATTTTTGTTGCTTTTAGTTAAGTGAAATTCCACTCATGAGTTGTTACATGGTACAAGCCAGACCAGCAATGAAGCATAGGAATTCCTTTAGTCACATTAGCATATCTAAGAGGAGCCACTGGGCTACATAGGCTGTTCCAAGACCAGTTTGAGCTGGCCGACTTGTTTTAATGATAGGTTTTAGCTGCTGTCTAACCAGATTTTGCACCTTGGGTTTCAAGTGTTGTTTGCCAAGTGCAAGATGTCATTAGTTGTAGTGGATTTTATATTCAGCACCACCGCAACTGCACGAGAGCTGAAGCCGGATACTGGTGACAGGACTCGACAGGACAAAACGTGTTTCCAGTTGCACAACGCAACCTCGGTGTCAGCTCTTTATGACCTTGAACAAGGAGCTTTACCTACTAGACACCAGTTATTGTTACATAGTACAATTCTGACTCATCAGATAGATATACACAGCAGACTTTTCGTATCAATGTGTCAAAGATTGGACATAGTAATTAAAGAGAATTGTCAAGTTCTATTCATCTAAAGAACTTAGAGCATTATTTATCTCTATAAAAGATCACATTTATTTTTATCTTATTTCCCATGAAAAGCTGGGAAAACAGCATGTGACGGAGTCAACGCTATTATACGGGAAACAGGAAAATATGTGGGAGCAGAAGAAAAAATAATATGAAATTACAAGAGAATATTGTTAAAATATCAAATACTTGTATGGAGGACTACAGATATCAGCAAATGATAAGAAGTGCAACTACATGAATAGTATACACATACGTTGACTTTTATATAGAGATTGTTAAAGGGGTATTCCAGGCAAAAACTTTTTTTTTATATATCAACTGGCTCCGGAAAGTTAAACAGATTTGTCAATTACTTCTATTAAAAATGTTTAATCCTTACAGTAGTTATTAGCTTCTGAAGTTGAGTTGCTGTTTTCTGTCTAACTGTTTTCTGATGACTCACGTCCCGGGAGCTGTCCAGCTCCTATGGGGATATTCTCCCATCATGCACAGCTCGCGGGACGTGACATCATCATTGAGCAGTTAGACAGAAAACTTCAGAAGCTAATAACTATTGGAAGGATTAAGATTTTTTAATAGAAGTAATTTACAAATCTGTTTAACTTTCCGGAGCCAGTTGATATATAGAAAAAAAGTTTTTGCCTGGAATACCCCTTTAATGTATCTTCCAGCATAGCTTCAAAATGGCTGTAGATATTTAGATTAAAATGAATAAACATCATTCATTATGTCAAATAAAAATATGCACGCCACCCAGCTTTCCCAGTCTCCAGAAGAGATTATGTCACTGCTCAAGTGGAGAAACCAGATAGATTGTTGCTTTTCCTCTCCCACAAGGTTTAAGTAGTGGGACATGTATAATTCAAAGCTGCACAGAACTATATAACAGGCAGCAAATATATTACTATAAAAAATGAGGTATATACTGTATATTGAACACCGAGAAAGAGAAACCCTACAACTAGGTAGGTTACTGTGCAATGGAACTGGCAACGTGAATTTCACGGCCCCTGAGGAAGCACATTGTGAGTGAAACGATCGTTGGGGTTTGGTGGGCATGGTCTCACATCCATTTGTGCATCAATTGATTCATTTTCATGTCCTGTTTAGCAGTGTCGGGTCTCATTATTTACTGATAGTCCTGGTCTTTCTTCCAGGATTCTTCTTGTTATTTGTTATTCACCCACACCGCCATAGGCATTTATATTTTGTATTGCTTTGTCAGACTTTGTACCCACCCAGTTCTCTGCTATATTCTGGTGCCTGACTGTTTTTCTTTCTTTCTATTCATCTTTTAAGAGACATATGTTTTTATGTAATTCTCTTATGTATAATTCAATAAAATGTATATTTTATACTCTACTATAGTCCTGTGCATAAATTCTTTTTTCGGTGTTGCCATATACTGTATATTCCAAAATCTCACAATGAAGTGCAAGTGCTGAGAAGATACCGTAGCAAGGAACAACAATGGTGCAAAACACAATACCTAAAAGTATACAGACACACTGTAAAGCAATGCGCACCCCCCCCCCTTCTGCTTCTAATTTGTTTTCTTCTGCTACAACATTTTTTATTGCTTTTCGCTTGCACAATTGTGCTTAGCAGAAGATACAACATTCCGTTATGGATATCTAGGGGTTAAGTACATCCCTTTTCACAATAGGGTGTTTTTCACACTTTGGCATTGTGGTTTGGATGAAGAGAAGCTACAGTACAAAGAGTTGCTGTTCTCCAGGTCCCAGAATATATGCAAATGCAATACTTTATTTCACCTGTAGTGGCGCTGCAGCGAAACTGTCAGCATCACCTGCAGATTACAGAGGGGCACTATCTGATCAGCAGCAAATTATGATATAGCTTTGCAATGGTAAAATCTGCCTTGTGGGCTTGCCCTATGGGTGATTTCACACAAAACATTTTTTGGAATAAAAATTCACTGCAGTTATTGATGTATTTTTTTTCCGAACAAAAGCCAGGAGTGGATTCATATAGCCAGGAGTGGATTCATATAGCCAGGAGTGGATTCATATAGCCAGGAGTGGATTCATATAGCCAGGAGTGGATTCATATAGCCAGGAGTGGATTCATATAGCCAGGAGTGGATTCATATAGCCATTAGTGGATTCATATAGCCAGGAGTGGATTCATATAGCCAGGAGTGGATTCATATAGCCAGGAGTGGATTCATATAGCCAGGAGTGGATTCATATAGCCAGGAGTGGATTCATATAGCCAGGAGATGATTCATATAGCCAGGAGTGGATTCATATAGCCAGGAGTGGATTCATATAGCCAGGAGTGGATTCATATAGCCAGGAGTGGATTCATATAGCCAGGAGATGATTCATATAGCCAGGAGTGGATTCATATAGCCAGGAGTGGATTCATATAGCCAGGAGATGATTCATATAGCCAGGAGTGGATTCATATAGCCAGGAGTGGATTCATATAGCCAGGAGTGGATTCATATAGCCATTAGTGGATTCATATAGCCAGGAGTGGATTCATATAGCCAGGAGTGGATTCATATAGCCAGGAGTGGATTCATATAGCCAGGAGTGGATTCATATAGCCAGGAGTGGATTCATATAGCCAGGAGATGATTCATATAGCCAGGAGTGGATTCATATAGCCAGGAGTGGATTCATATAGCCAGGAGTGGATTCATATAGCCAGGAGTGGATTCATATAGCCAGGAGTGGATTCATATAGCCAGGAGATGATTCATATAGCCAGGAGTGGATTCATATAGCCAGGAGATGATTCATATAGCCAGGAGTGGATTCATATAGCCAGGAGTGGATTCATATAGCCAGGAGTGGATTCATATAGCCAGGAGTGGATTCATATAGCCAGGAGTGGATTCATATAGCCAGGAGTGGATTCATATAGCCAGGAGTGGATTCATATAGCCAGGAGATGATTCATATAGCCAGGAGTGGATTCATATAGCCAGGAGTGGATTCATATAGCCAGGAGTGGATTCATATAGCCAGGAGTGGATTCATATAGCCAGGAGTGGCTCGGCACCTTGAGTGTGCACTTTGCATACCTGTGTACATGAGTGGAGATCCACACTGACAGAAAATACAGGAGCAGGGGTTTCTGTCAAAGAAATGAGTCCCTGATCCTGTACAGCAAGAAACAATACTGTATGCATTTCTGCTTACATTTGAGAGTTTCCTGTCCCAGCAAATATTAGTGTATTTAAGTGGCAAGACAGTGTGTGCATCACCACTCAGTAGCTACAGGCACAGGGACTCCAATCTTCAACAGGAGTCCCTGCTGCTGAATGTACTTTCCATAGCACCCTACAACGATACAGTAAAATATTCAAATTAGATCAGAGGACCCTCAGCACAGCCACCATCATTTTACAATCTATTTTCCACTTCCCAAAGAATCCTATTACACTGAAAAACTCTGCCGCTGCCACACATGTAGAGAAGCACATTGGTATCTCTAATAAATCCAGGATTTTTGGGAACATTAAAACATCTTCCTTTATTAGAGCTCCATTAAAATGCATAATCTGGAAACATGGCAAGGTGACGCATTTTGAATGTTCATTATCCGGTTGCTGGATAGTACAAAGATATTTATGCGGAGTCTACATTGGGAGCTTGGGGCACCACAAAATGTACATTCAGGAACAGGGACTGCTGCCTTTGACAGGAGTCCCTGCTCCTGTATGTATCCTACAAAACGCATTACGCCGATGGTGTAGTGCACTTTGGAAAAAAATTGTAGTGCACTGCAAATGAAGTTAAAGGGGTATTCCGGTGAAAAACAATTTTTTTCATATCAACTGGCTCAGAAAGTTAAACAGATTTGTAAATTACTTCTATTAAAAAAATCTTAATCCTTTCAGTACTTATCAGCTGCTGAAGTTGAGTTGTTGTTTTCTAGCTCTCTGCTGACACCTCTGTCTGTCTCAGGAACTGTCCACAGTAGGAGCAAATCCCCATAGCAAACCTCTCCTGTTCTGGACAGTTCCTAAGACAGACAGAGCTGTCAGCAGAGAGCACTGTGGTCAGACTGAAAAGAATCATTCAACTTCTTCAGCTGATAAGTACTGGTAGGATTAAGATTTTTGAATAGAAGTCATTTACAAATCTGTTTAACTTTCTGTAGCCAGAAATTCACCGGAATCCCACTACGGGAATCCGCGCAGATTACGCGTGGAAATAATTTACATTCTGTCTGGACCACAAAAATTACTGTGACGGTGGAAATTTCGCATGGAAAAGGATTCCAAGCAGACAGGCAAAAACTCTGTAGTGTGAACCCAGCCTAACATCATGGTCTATTTCAGTGGTCTTAAACCTGCGGACCTCCAGGTGTTGCAAAACTACAACTCCCAGCATGCCCGGACAGCCGTTGGCTGTCCGGGCATGCTGGGAGTTGTAGTTTTGCAACATCTGGAGGTCTACAGATTGGAGACCACTGGTCTATTTGTTCATCCTGTGATTTGGTGTAGTTGTCCATACACAGCGTGAGTTTCTTGGAGCGGTCACTGACTTCTGCAGGTGGTTGTTCTTATTGTTCTTTTCTAATATAAATGTCTATGAAGCTGCAAAGTGACTGAACATATCATTAAATATAGGAGATCACATATTCTCTGAGACCTCTTCAGGTATGAGGTATAGTCCTTTATGGAAGCTATCTGTACGCAGATACAACAGAGACACCTGCTGGTTGCAATTAGAGATGAGCGAACTTACAGTAAATTTGATTCGTCACGAACTTCTCGGCTCGGCAGTTGATGACTTATCCTGCATAAATTAGTTCAGATTTCAGGTGCTCCCGTGGGCTGGAAAAGGTGGATACAGTCCTAGGAGAATCTTTCCTAGGACTGTATCCACCTTTTCCAGCCCACCGGAGCACCTGAAAGCTGAACTCATTTATGCAGGATAAGACATCAACTGCCGAGCCGAGAAGTCCGTGACGAATCGAATTTACTGTAAGTTCGCTCATCTCTAGTTGCAATCTTTTTTCTTTTTTCATTTATAGCATTCATCATGCAGCAGAAACGACATTTTAATAGTTCAGACAATTCTACACAACACCAGTTATTATGTAAATTTTAAGATTTTATTTATTTAAAACTGGGAAAAGGGAGTGTTTTGAATTATAGGGGATTTTTTTTAAAACATTATTCTACTCTAATTTAAAAAAAGACTAGGCTGAGAGAAGCTGGGCAGGCACTATTGCTGGACAGCTAGGGGTTAATAGAATGAAGGTAGTTTGGTAAGTGAAGGGATTGTTTCTGGCGCAGGGATGTATGAGAAAGTGACTAGCCGGGGGGTGCACATCAATAGTAAACTGTAGCACATGCGATACTGTGTAGAAAAAGAAGATCGCACTCACCCGGTAAAATAAAACATCCTCTTTATTAGATAATTTCTTTAAAACGTGTCCAAGGAAGGGTAGAGAGATGCGGTCAGCATAAGCTGAGGCGAGGCAGCACTCCTTTTGCGGTTCAGCCCGCTTTCAAGCCTGAGAAACCGAGGCTTGAGAAAGCGGGCTGAACCCCGAAAGGAGCACTGCCTCGCCTCGGCCGGTCAGTCCGCTTATGCTGACCGCATCTCTCTACCCTTCCTTGGACACGTTTTAAAGAAATTATCTAATAAAGAGGACGTTTTATTTTATCGGGTGAGTGCGATCTTCTTTTTCTACACAGTATCTAATTTAAAAAAACGTGCATGCTAAAGTTTGCGCCAAGGACTTCGAGAGAAGAATCTCCAATAATAACTAGGGGGTCTTGCCGGCCAACCCGCTAATGACTCACAGGTTTCTCAGTCTTCACAATGACAGGGAGTAACCTGGGAGTCATTAGGGGAGGGTTCAGCAACCCCTAATGAATATCGCAATGGAGTTGGGGTCATGCATGTGCACTGCTGCTTATTTTACTGTCTGTGACCCTGACCGAATAAGCTGAGCACCATACTTGGTTATCTCTGTCAAAAATCTTGTAGTGTAGTCCTCTCAATATAATCCTTGTGGGGAAGAGCACAAGCCAATAATTGTATGGTGTAATTCAGTCAAGGTATGGTAGTGTTATTCAGCCACAGTATGGTGATGTTATGGTATGGTGTTGTTATCCAGTCATGGTAAGGTGGTGTTATCCAGTCAAGGTATGGCGGTGTTATCCAGTCATGGTAAGGTGGTATTATCCAGTCAAGGTATGGCGGTGTTATCCAGTCATGGTATGGTGGTGTTATCTAGTCATCGCATGGTGGTGTTATCCAGTCATTGTATGGTGGTGTTATCCAGTCATGGTATGGTGGTGTTATCTAGTCATGCTATGGTGGTGTTATCTATATGGTGGTGTTATCCAGCCATTGTATGGTGGTGTTATCCAGTCATGGTATGGTGGTGTTATCCAGTCATGGTATGGTGGTGTTATCTAGTCATTATATGGTGGTGTTATCTAGTCATGGTATGGTGGTGTTATCCAGTCATTGTAAGGTGGTGTTATCTAGTCATTTTATGGTGGTGTCATTCAGCCACTGCATGGGGATGTTATGGTATGGTGGTGTTATCCAGTCATTGTAAGGTGGTATTATCCAGTCATGGTATGGCGGTGTTATCTAGTCATGGTAAGGTGGTGTTCTCCAGTCATGGTATGGTGGTGTTATCCAGTCATTGTATGGTGGTGTTATCCAGTCATTGTATGGTGGTGTTATCCAGTCATGGTATGGTGGTGTTATCTAGTCATGCTATGGTGGTGTTATCTAGTGATTATATGGTGGTGTTATCCAGCCATTGTATGGTGGTGTTATCCAGTCATAGTAAGGTGGTGTTATCTAGTCATGGTATGGTGGTGTTATCTAGTCATATTATGGTGGTGTTATCCAGTCATGGTATGGTGGTGTTATCCAGTAATGGTATGGTGGTGTTATCTAGTCATTATATGGTGGTGTTATCTAGTCATGGTATGGTGGTGTTATCCAGTCATGGTAAGGTGGTGTTATCTAGTCATTTTATGGTGGTGTCATTCAGCCACTGCATGGGGATGTTATGGTATGGTGGTGTTATCCAGTCATTGTAAGGTGGTATTATCCAGTCATGGTATGGCGGTGTTATCTAGTCATGGTAAGGTGGTGTTCTCCAGTCATGGTATGGTGGTGTTATCCAGTCATGGTATGGCGGTGTTATCCAGTCATGGTATGGTGGTGTTATCCAGTCATGGTATAGTAGTGTTATCCAGTCATGGTAAGGTGGTGTTATCCAGTTATGGTATGGTGGTGTTATCCAGTCATAGTAAGGTGGTGTTATCTAGTCATGGTATGGTGGTGTTATCTAGTCATATTATGGTGGTGTTATCCAGTCATGGTATGGTGGTGTTATCCAGTCATGGTATGGTGGTGTTATCTAGTCATTATATGGTGGTGTTATCTAGTCATGGTATGGTGGTGTTATCCAGTCATGGTAAGGTGGTGTTATCTAGTCATTTTATGGTGGTGTCATTCAGCCACTGCATGGGGATGTTATGGTATGGTGGTGTTATCCAGTCATTGTAAGGTGGTATTATCCAGTCATGGTATGGCGGTGTTATCTAGTCATGGTAAGGTGGTGTTCTCCAGTCATGGTATGGTGGTGTTATCCAGTCATCGCATGGTGGTGTTATCCAGTCATTGTATGGTGGTGTTATCCAGTCATGGTATGGTGGTGTTATCTAGTCATGCTATGGTGGTGTTATCTAGTGATGGTATGGTGGTGTTATCCAGCCATTGTATGGTGGTGTTATCCAGTCATGGTAAGGTGGTGTTATCTAGTCATGGTATGGTGGTGTTATCTAGTCATATTATGGTGGTGTTATCCAGTCATGGTATGGTGGTGTTATCCAGTCATGGTATGGTGGTGTTATCTAGTCATTATATGGTGGTGTTATCTAGTCATGGTATGGTGGTGTTATCCAGTCATGGTAAGGTGGTGTTATCTAGTCATTTTATGGTGGTGTCATTCAGCCACTGCATGGGGATGTTATGGTATGGTGGTGTTATCCAGTCATTGTAAGGTGGTATTATCCAGTCATGGTATGGCGGTGTTATCCAGTCATTGTAAGGTGGTATTATCCAGTCATGGTATGGCGGTGTTATCTAGTCATGGTAAGGTGGTGTTCTCCAGTCATGGTATGGTGGTGTTATCCAGTCATGGTATGGTGGTGTTATCCAGTCATGGTATGGTGGTGTTATCCAGTCATGGTATAGTAGTGTTATCCAGTCATGGTAAGGTGGTGTTATCCAGTTATGGTATGGTGGTGTTATCCAGTCATGGTAAGGTGGTGTTATCTAGTCATGGTATGGTGGTGTTATCTAGTCATATTATGGTGGTGTTATCCAGTCATGGTATGGTGGTGTTATCCAGTCATGGTATGGTGGTGTTATCTAGTCATTATATGGTGGTGTTATCTAGTCATGGTATGGTGGTGTTATCCAGTCATGGTAAGGTGGTGTTATCTAGTCATTTTATGGTGGTGTCATTCAGCCACTGCATGGGGATGTTATGGTATGGTGGTGTTATCCAGTCATTGTAAGGTGGTATTATCCAGTCATGGTATGGCGGTGTTATCTAGTCATGGTAAGGTGGTGTTCTCCAGTCATGGTATGGTGGTGTTATCCAGTCATGGTATGGTGGTGTTATCCAGTCATGGTATGGTGGTGTTATCCAGTCATGGTATAGTAGTGTTATCCAGTCATGGTAAGGTGGTGTTATCTAGTCATGGTATGGTGGTGTTATCTAGTCATATTATGGTGGTGTTATCCAGTCATGGTATGGTGGTGTTATCCAGTCATGGTATGGTGGTGTTATCTAGTCATTATATGGTGGTGTTATCTAGTCATGGTATGGTGGTGTTATCCAGTCATGGTAAGGTGGTGTTATCTAGTCATTTTATGGTGGTGTCATTCAGCCACTGCATGGGGATGTTATGGTATGGTGGTGTTATCCAGTCATTGTAAGGTGGTATTATCCAGTCATGGTATGGCGGTGTTATCTAGTCATGGTAAGGTGGTGTTCTCCAGTCATGGTATGCTGGTGTTATCCAGTCATAGTATGGTGGTGTTATCCAGTCATGGTATGGTGGTGTTATCCAGTCATGGTATAGTAGTGTTATCCAGTCAAGGTAAGGTGGTGTTATCTAGTCATGGTATGGTGGTGTTATCCAGTCATGGTATGGTGGTGTTATCCAGTCATGGTATGGTGGTGTTATCTAGTCATTATATGGTGGTGTTATCTAGTCATGGTATGGTGGTGTTATCCAGTCATGGTAAGGTGGTGTTATCTAGTCATTTTATGGTGGTGTCATTCAGCCACTGCATGGGGATGTTATGGTATGGTGGTGTTATCCAGTCATTGTAAGGTGGTATTATCCAGTCATGGTATGGCGGTGTTATCTAGTCATGGTAAGGTGGTGTTCTCCAGTCATGGTATGGTGGTGTTATCCAGTCATGGTATGGTGGTGTTATCCAGTCATGGTATGGTGGTGTTATCCAGTCATGGTATGGTGGTGTTATCCAGTCATGGTATGGTGGTGTTATCCAGTCATGGTATGGTAGTGTTATCCAGTCATGGTAAGGTGGTGTTATCCAGTTATGGTATGGTGGTGTTATCCAGCCATGGTATAGGTGTATTATTTAGTTATTGTAGGGGGGGGGGGGGGTGTTAGTTAGTGATTGTTTGTTGGTAATATTTAGTCGCTGCCTTTACTTTTTGAGGGTCAGGCTAATCTATGTATACAGGTTCCATATTCTGTATTACCCTATAGCAGGGGTTCTCAACCGGTGGTATGCGTACCCCTAGGGGTACGCCACCGGTTGTGCGTGGGCACGCCTATGTGCTGACACATACCAGCCATGCATTGGCCAGTATTTGTCAGCGCAGAGCTGGGAATGGCCGCGGCAGCTCTCTGTAAAGTACCGCGGCCGCAGCTCCAGCCGCGGCTAATTTACGGGAGCTGCGTGGATGCCAGGCAGACGTGTGATGTCCCCTGACATTGCGGAGAGGTGACGCACAGTGCATGAGAACTTCACCCATCAGTGCGACCCACCGAACGGGACTCCGGGAACGGGACGTGCTGTTTACCCGAACAGGTCGTGTAATGTTAAAAGAAAAATAAGTAAAAAACTAAGTGTATGGGAGGGAGGGATGTTATTGTATGTATTTTATGTATGTATGTAATATATTAGCCCGGGAGGATGGGGGGGGGGGGGGAAATAATGTCACGAGGGCATTAAGATGGATGGGGGGGGGAGGTTAATGGCAAAAGAGGATCAGAGGGAGGGGGGAATAATGGCACAAAGGGGCAGGGGGATTAAGATGGAGGGGAGGTAATGATTATCCCCCCCCCCCTCCATCTTAATCCCCTGTGCCATTATTCCCCTCTCTGATCCCCTTTTGCCCCTATCCCTTCCCCCTCCATCTTAGTGCCCTTGTGCCATTATTCCCCTCTCTGATCCCCTTTTGCCATTATCCCTCCCCCTCCATCTTAATGCCCTTGTGCCATTATTCCCCTCTCTCTCTGATCTCCTGATAATGATAATCCTCTGATTATCTGATAATGGCAAAAGGGGATCAGAGGGAGAGGGGAATAATGGCACAAGGGGATGAAGATGAAGGGGGGAACAATGGCACAAGGGGATTAAGATGGAGGGGTATAATCATCACCCCCCCTCCATCTTAATGCCATTGTGCCATTATTCCCCCCTCCCTCTGATCCCCTTGTGCCATTATTATCCGATATGGCAAAAGGGGATTAGAGGGAGGGGGGAATAATGGCACAAGGGGATTAAGATGGAGGGAGGTGTGGTGGTGGTGGTGGGGGGGGGGGGGTGTTTGGGTTATTTTGTCCGTGGGTACCCCTCGCACGTAAGTTCCACTCAAATTTATGCGAAAAAGGTTGAGAACCACAGCCCTATAGAGCCCATGAGTCTTTTGGAAAACAGTACACACCATTGACCACCATGACCTGGTAACCAGAATATTGCCACAGTCAGTAATGTCTTAATTCTGCCACTCAAAATTATATTCATGGCAAAAAATAGTTTTATCAGTGATCTCCTTTGTTAGTGCCCAGGGCATGAGCGTGCACAGTAAATATAGTCCTGGCTATATAGCCAGTATATGTTAGTATACTGGCAATAGGTTATTCCAGTATATTCTGCATTGTATCTATTAACTTGAATTACCCATAGTCAACTATTCACCAACAGGGGCAGTGACGTAGCTACAGAGGTCGCAACAGTCGCCATGGCCATGGCCTTGCCATATTTACAAAAAAGAAAACTTCCTTGGAAGTTCTGCTCCCCGGGAGACCCCCTTCTCTGGTGGTGTTGAAGGGGGCGGTCTCATTTAGTCTAGTCCCCCGGCCCCAAGTAACGTCGGCTGGGGGAAGGGACACTTCCGCTTTAAAAAGGAGCATGTAGGAGGTCGGGGTTAGAAAAGGGGCATGAAGCGCCATTCATTTATGGCATGGCTATGAAGTTAGCACAGGAACTCATGCGCTCACTTCATAGTGGTTGCACATTGTGACATCCTCTGATCTTAGAAGCCAGTGTTTTCCAACCATGGTGCCTCCAGCTGTTGTAAAACTACAACTCTCAGCATGCCTGGACAGCCAAAGGCTGTCTGGGCATGCTGGGAGTTATAGTTTTGCAACAGCTGGAGGTGCCATGGTTGGAAAACACTGGCTTACAGTAAATATCTTAAAGGAGTACTCTGGGATGCAAAAATTGACATTCAGACTGCCGACAGTAAAATAATAAATATACATACCTGTGACTCACCGACCACCGGCAATCAGGAAAAGGATCGTGGTGGAAGCCGCTCCCCTGGTGCGTATATATATTTATTATTTTACTGCCGGTGTCTGAATGAAAATTTTTGCATCCTGGAGTACTCCTTTAAGTTAGAGACATTTTTTTTACTCTGAGACGTCGTATAATGGCAGATTGCTGCTGCAAGCAGGACATGGGGAAAAACAGCTGGAGGCACACTATAGGGTCAAGTCATTGACGGATCAGCAGCAGAGTAACATAGACTACTGATCTGTTACATGTAACCCTACCCTAAGGGTGCGTTCACGTGTGTGCATTTTTGCTGCATATTTGCTTCAGCAGATTTTGCTGATGTGTGTGCATGTATGATGTGTGTATGTACTGTATGTATGATGTATGAATGATGTGTGTGTATGTATGATGTATGAATGTGGGTAAACAAGATGTATGTATGATGTGTGTATGTACTGTATGTATGATGTATGAATGTGTGTAAACAAGATGTATGTATGATGTGTGTAAACAAGATGTAAGTATGGAGATGTATGCTGTGGGGGGGATCTGGAGGCAACGGGTGTATGTATGATATGTGTGTGTATGATGTGTGTGTATGTATGTATGTATATGTACTGTATGAATGATGTGTGTGTATGTACTGTATGAATGATGTGTGTGTGTACTGTATGTTGCAGTATTATATTCAGGGGGTACAGTAGGAGGAAGTATTATATATAGGGGTACAGTCATGGCAGTATTCAGGGGGTGCAGTAGGAGGCAGTTTTATATTCAGGGGGTACAGTCGTGGCAGTATTCAGGGGGTGTAGTAGGAGGTAGTTTTATATTCAGGGGGTGCAGCAGGAGGCAGTATTATATTCAGGGGGTACATTAGTTGGCAGTATTATATTCAGGGGGTACAGTGGGTGGCAGTATTATATTCAGGGGGTACAGTAGGAGGCAGTATTATATTCAGTGGGTACAGTAGGAGGCAGCATTATATTCAGGGGGTACAGTAGGAGGCAGTATTATATTCAGGGGGTACAGTAGGAGGCAGTATTATATTCAGGGGGTAAAGTAGGTGGCAGTATTATATTCAGGGGGTACAGTAGGAGGCAGTGTTATATTCAGGGGGTACAGTAGGAGGCAGTATTATATTCAGGGGGTACAGTAGGAACCAGTATTATATTCAGGGGGTACAGTAGGAGGCAGTATTATATTCAGGGGTACAGTAGGAGGCAATATTATATTCAGGGGTACAGTAGGAGGCAGTATTATATTCAGGGGTACAGTAGGAGGCAGTATTATATTCAGGGGTAGAGTAGGAGGCAGTATTATATTCAGGGGGTACAGTAGGAGGCAGTGTTATATTCAGGGGGTACAGTAGGAGGCAGTATTATATTCAGGGGGTACAGTAGGAGGCAGTATTATATTCAGGGGATACAGTGTGTAGAAGTATTATATTCAGGGGGTACAGTGTGTGGCAGTCTTATATTCAGGGGTACAGTAGGAGGCAGTATTATATTCAGGGGGTACAGTAGGAGGCAGTATTATATTCAGGAGGTACAGTAGGTGGAAGTATTATATTCAGGGGGTACAGTAGATGACAGTATTATATTCAGGGGGTACAGTGGGTGGCAGTATTATATGCAGGGGGTACAGTGGATGGTAGTTTTATATTCAGGGGATACAGTAGGTGACAATATTATATTCAGGGGTACAGTAGGAGGCAGTATTATATTCAGGGGATACAGTGTGTGGAAGTATTATATTCAGGGGTACAGTAGGAGGCAGTATTATATTCAGGGGATACAGTGTGTGGCAGTATTATATTTAGGGGGTACAGTAGGTGGCAGTATTATATTCAAGGGGTACAGTAGGTGGCAGTATTAAATGTAGGAGGTACAGCGGATGGTAGTTTTATATTCAGGGGATACAGTTTTTGGCAGTATTATATTCAGGGGGTGCAGTGGGTGGCAGTATTATATGCAGGAGGTACAGTTGATGGTAGTTTTATATTCAGGGGATGCAGTGTGTGGCAGTATTATATTCAGGGTGCACAGTAGATGGCAGTATTATACGCAGGAGTACAGTGGTTGGCAGTATTATATTCAGGGGGTGCAGTGGATGGCAGTATAATATTCAGGGGGTACAGTATTTAGCAGAATATCAATGATTGTTGTCTTCATACAGAGGATGAGGATCTACTGACAAAGTGAGAACCTATGATGTCCGGGCGTCAGACTCTGCAGAGAAAATGGAGCTGGAAGACGTCCTGACGTGGCAAAATCTTGTGTGGCGGCCACATTTCAGCCATGTACACCAGACTGCCTCACCCTAAAAATGCCTAGGGCAGCATGGGCTCTATACATCCCTGTATGCTAATACAAGGGGAAGGCATAAAACCTACATCATATGCCACAGACTAACAAAATATCTGAAATTCCATAAGCACAGATAGCATCTCATACCAGAACAATGTTTACAGTAAACATACAGTAACCAGAATATTGGCACGGGCAATAATAATAATATAATAACCTTTTCCTCCAACAAATACGTCTCTTGTCCTTTGCCATTATGTGTGTTTCTTTAGCAGATATTGCTATTTTTCTCCTTTCTTAATGACTCTGAAGGCAGGTAATATCTGAATGTAACCCTGCAGCTGCACAAACAAAGCAGATTTCCATATAACCCAGTTACACTGCAGCACTTTATATAGCCAATATATAAGCCGTGCTGAATAATTGGATTGTTCTTTGACATCACAGCAGTAACATAAAGTAGATGATTAACTTTGCAGCTGCCTGTGTTGTTATTATGTACATGGAGCCTTCTATATACAGAATGCGGTGTTAACACCTAAAATACAAGATACCATTTTTCATTGTCCGCCCTCAGTCTTCACCAGACCTGAAATCTGTTGGTTACAGGGAGATATTCATCAACAATCACCACTTTAGATTTTAAGTGGATTTTCCATCACCTAAAGATTGGGGATCCAATCAGCACAATTAGGGGGCCACATCACTTTTATGACCCTTTTGAGAACTTCCTTCATGATCGAAAGTTCCTGAGATTTGTTTTGGATCTGATTTGCACATTTGATTTGGATTGAGACTTGAAAGTTCCCATATTGCCCTGAAAGGCATGCTATGTTTTTGGTGTACGGTGCCATGCAAAGTATGTTCAGGAACAGGGACTCCTGTCAAAGGTGGGAGTCCTTGCTCCTGTACAGTATACTGAGCAGCCATACACATTCACTGGGCTGTGAATGTAGTGAGTGTAAGCATTCAGCATCACTGCTACCCTCCAGGTTGTTCAGTGTACAGAAGCAGGGACTCCTGTCAAAACAGGAGCCCGTGCATCTGTATGCTACATCTAAACCATTAACTGAAACAAATCCCAAAGTTTTTTCAAAATTAAAAACATAACTTATTTATTCTGAAACCCTTCTTAAAGGGGTACTCCGCCCCTAGACATGTTATCCCTTATCCAAAGGATAGGAAATAACATGACTGATCGTGGGGGGCTCTTGTCGCTTGGACCCTCAATGATCTTTGGGCTGGCACTGCGGTGTTTATGGCTGGGGCTTCTATGTTCGTGACATCAAGCAAACACCCCCTCCATACACAGCCATCACGCCTCCTCCCATAGATATGAATGGAGGGGTCATGGCGGCTGTGGTCTCCAGTCATCCGGCACGGAGCGGAGTTCGCTCCATACACCAGATGAATAGGGTGCTGCGGCCGGACTGCAGCAATCCCTTTGGATAGGGGATAACGTGTCTAGGGGCGGAGTCCTCCTTTAAATGTTGTGGCCTTTCTATCTATTCCCTGTCCGAGACTTGGCTGCAAAGCTTATTGAGTACCACCTTTACATCTACCTTTTAGCACATGAATGCACATGAAAGAAACATCTCTATCATGGAATGACTACAATAGAGGCAAACCATAGAGATGAGGCCAAGGGAAGGGAAACAAGGCAAGGGAAGGGAAAACAGCCAGGGAATAGCTCTGTTCACTCTAGTGTCATGGCTTCTGTTCATCTATTACGGATCTATTTTTCAATAGATCTCAATGAATCCTGACAGATCCTACTATGAGATCTGTTAGGTTTCCACTGAGATTTAAATGGGCATTGTCACATCCAAAAACGTTTTAAATGTTGTTACTAATGCAAATTAGAGACCTTTTGTAATATACTTGTTTAAAACTTTTTGAATATTTAATAAAGAAAACCGCTCCTGAAAATCCCAACACTAGGGGTCCCCATACCTACTGGAACACTAACCAGTCCTGCAGCATCAGGCTTGTCCATGAGTCATGGATTACTCATGGACAAGGCTGCATGAGCAGACACACCAATCACCTCCCATCACCACTACAAGGGAGGGACACACCCCCTTCTACCACATACCAATCACCTCCCACCTCCACAAGGGAGGGACACGTACACTTCTCCTGAGAGGCTTTCTAACATTGTGAGGTTTTTTTTTATCAACTGGTCCCATTACATTAAACAGATTTTCAAATTACTTCTATTAAAAAATCTTAATCCTTCCAGTACTTAGCAGCTGCTGTATGCTCCAGAGGAAGTTCTTTTCTTTTTAAATTTATTTTCTGTCTGACCACAGTGCTCTCTGATGACACTTCTGTCTGTATCAGGAACTGTCCAGAGTAGGGGCAAATCCCAATAGCAAACCTATTCTTCTCTGGAAAGTTCCTGACATGGACAGAGGTGTCAGCAGAGAGCACTGTGGTCAGACAGAAAGGAAATTAAAAAAGAAAAGAACCTCATCTGAAACACTGGAAGGATTAAGATTTTTATATAGAAGTAATTTACAAATCTGTTTAATTCTCTGGCACCAGTTTATTAAAAAAAAAAAAAATCCACCGGAATACCCCTTTAATTCCTCGTTCACCTTTTTAACTTTGACCCTGACAACACTCTCTAACAACCCTAAATGGAATCTGCATAAATAAAATGGTCAGAAAAGGTAATATTTAGAAACCTCTTTTAGATCAACCAGATTTTTTGTTTCCTCTTTCCAGGAGCCAAAATCTTTATAAGGCCAGGTTTCCACACAGGTTTTTCTCTGGCATTTTTGGGAATGCTGCCACTGCAGTTTTTGAGTCAAAGCCAGAGGTGGATCCAGAAGGAAGGAGAAGTCCTTCCTTAATATTTACCATTCTTTCTGAATACACTTCTGTCTTTGGCTCAAAAACTGCAGTGGCACTATCCAAAAAAACACCAGAGAAAAACCGGTGTGGAAACCTAGCCTAAGAATTCCTACCAAGTTAGAACACCACAAAAACAAAACCCAGATAACAAAAAAAATAAAAATCATAAGGAGTTTCTTGGTAAATATAGTAAATTAAAGCCAAATTTGGAAACTATTAAGAAGTGTTCTACTACCGAGATAGTGATCTACGCTAACAACCTACAGAAAAACCCTACATCCATTATCATGAGGGGAGTGTTATCCTTCTGCTTAAACAGTTCTTTCTTCTATTAAAACTGAAGATAATTTGAAGGTGCAGGTCTGACCCTATCCAGCGTAGACTATCCATAATGTCTTCTAATGGACTATTACTAAGGCTTTTTATCACCATCTGCTGGCCATAAATTGTAATGTGCCATGGAGCTGTCTTACCCTTATTTACTACCCACATGGTGATTTTTTAAAATTTTTCCTGGTACTCTCATTAATCACCACATACAGTTAAAATGTTCTGTACAGGCTACAACCCTATAAGCAAGCCCATACCATAAAATACAAAACTATTAATGTCATAGTCGCATACTTTGCATATTATTCCCAGTGTGCGTCGATGGGTTCGCACATAGTATTTTGTTATGTATTCGGTCCTGACTTTGGTGCTTAAGTCTTGCCACTTGGGTCTAAAACACCGGACAAAAGTTCCAATTTATCCATTATAATTTTTTTTCCTGTGTCCATTTTCTGGTTCCAAAATGAGGATCACATTCAGAACAAAATACTACGTATGAACCCAGCCTCAAATGGGCAATATCAGATTCAAAAACTTTTTATATGTTGTACCTCTTGGCAAAACATGTCTAATATACTTTATAAATTAAAACCTTTTACAGAAATCATGGCTTATAAAAAGAGACCACTAGAGATCCCCATACCATCCAAAACATCATCTGCAGCATCATCTTTGTCCTTGCTGAAGCAAAGGCAGGGACAAAGTCCAACAAGTAAGGTCAGGAAAAGCACCTATCTGTGCTCACTCCTGTCCTATGAGACTGCAGCATGAAGAAGAGAAGAAGGGGTTACAGAGCAGCCAGCAGTGATTTAATGAAGAGACAACGCACACTCAGGGACGAAGTGTATGGAGAGTGAGGGCGGGCTCAGTGCTTGCCATAGACACGCCCCTTCCAAAGCAGTGGATGTCAGAATGAGTGAGCAGCAGAATAGAAGGATTTGTGAGCCAAGTGGAGAAGCCAGACACATAAAAAAGACAAGTAAAGAATCTGCATGATCTAGTGAGTAACATATAGAAGCATTATTACTTGTGGATTCAGAGGAATAGCAACATTAGGGGTTGGAGGTACCCAGAAAAGTAGAACATGAGGTATGAATAAGTGTTTCTACATGTGTAAAATTATATGTATTGAGGATTTTGGTAGGGGAGGTGTCTGACCACTACTTGACATGACAAGACTTACGAAGTACCAAAGTATACAAATGAGAGAGTCACACACAAAGTTTACTTTGGCATTTTCCATGAATTAGGAATTCAAGCCTGAGGCCAGTCACTGAAAGCTTCACACTTCATCCACTGTGCTAATTCTCAGTTTTTAGCTCATTTCCACAGTAGCGGTCTTTATCGCCAGCAAAATTAATTCTCTCAACTTCTTGTACAGGCTAAAAAAAAAGAAATAAGCGACGCACATCCAAGTTCAACAGAGTTTGGATGAATTTTGTGGGAAGTGCTTATAAAGAAGTAACACATTTCTTCATCAATATGGGCTTTATACATTGACGGTACAAGATACAATTTGTTCCAAATGAATTAAACCATCCCACTAAGATCATGCGATACTCCGAGAGCAGAGGGGGCTTGGGTTCATATTTCGATAATGTGGTCTCGAAATTATTTATTTTCATTGAAATAAAAATAAATAAAAACTGCTTAATGGATGTATTCTGAAAGCCAGTTCTATACACTGCAGTGTTGTGAGGCCAAGTATAAAAATAGGCTTTATCATACAAAAATAGGTTAAGTTCTCCTTTGGGTATTTTTGTTTGACACATTGGACAAATCAATGACCAAATGTTTACCTAAGGAGGGGCCTTTTGCTATTTGGCTGGTGTTCTAAGGTATATTTTATTAAAAAGCACATTTGAACACATTTCTTAAAGGGGGTACTCCACCCCTAGACATCTTATCTCCTATGCGAAGGATAGGGGATAAGATATTTGATCGAGGGGGTCCCGCTGCTGGGGACCCCCGCAATATAGCATGCGGCACCCACCTGTTTCTTGTCCCGAAGCGCTGGAGGGTCTGGGTCCCGTCCACGGGAACGGAAGTCTGTGATGTCACAACTCCGCCCCCGTGTGACGTCACGCCCCGTCCCCTCAATGCAAGTCTATGGGAGGGGGTGTGACGGCTGCGATCAGACATCTTATCCCCTATCCTTTGGATAGGGGATAAGATGTCTAGGGGTGGAGTACCCCTTTAATACAAGTATACATAATAAAAATATAGAGATGCTTTGGGCATCATGAATAAAATAGGAGGGCGAAGATAAAATCAGATGTGGTGATCTCTAGACAAATGACCAAGGGTATATTATGCTCCCAAAAAATAATTGGTCCTGACTGACAGGAATTTGTTACATTTTGGTTGGTTTCCTAAGGCTAGGTTCACATTGCCGTTTGCATCCGACCCATACAGAGTCTGTTCGGATCTTTTTTTTCTTCATCCGATCGCACTCTGAAATGGATGTAAAAGGCTAATTCTCTTGCTAGTCGGTAATACGGTAATTGTACGGGAATTTATTTTTTTCTCCACTTAACTTGATGGAACTGTCGATGGAGCTCCACCTAAAGGAGCAGGACGGCAGTGTGAACAAGGCCTTAGGCTAGGATTCCACTTTTTTTCTGGCAGATTTGTATATCTGCCTCTGCAGTTTTTGAGTCAAAGTCAGAAGTGGATCCATAAGGGAGGAGAAATGTAAGTTCTTCCTTTATATGTCCTATTCCTTTTGAATACGCTTCTGACTTTGGTTCAAAAACTGCAGTGGCAGATATCCAAAAACTGCCAGAAAAAAACCCAAGTGGAATCATAGCCTCACTCTCTCATTTAGATGTTATACCTGGACATTTATTACAATAATTTCCGGTGTGATGTCCACTCTCTAAATGTAGACCTTTTCTTTTTTAACATCTTTTCTTGTAAATGGAAACCTAGTCATATGTTTCAGAGTGCTTTTTCGATTAAGGGCTACATTATTACAACACAACTCCATCCAAATTTTAAAGGGGTTATCTAACTTTTGGGAAAACAAAACAAAAAGAAGTTATAAAGCAGCATAAATACCTTTACTGGCTTTTTCGATCCCGCGATGATCCAGTAATGCAGAAAAACTCTGGTGGGTGCCCATTGTCTTTTTTTATATTTTATTATAGGCTCACATGTCTTTGCTGTAGCCAATCAGTGACCTCCCTGGTCGTGTACAGTACTACTGTCTTTACCAATTTGCTGTACTAAAGCCATTAGTACAGCATGTGACTGATGAGGCCTCTGATTGGCTGCAGTAGGCATGCGCAGGCCGCACATCCTTCAGTGATCCAGCCCAGATGCTCCTTTGTGTACTCCTGGGGCTTCATGGTAAACAAAAGCCCAGGGGTACACGACGGATCATTTGGGCTGGATCGTTGTAGGATTGGACAGGTGGGTAAAGGGAGTCCTCACACTGTGAGCTTTAATGGATAAACAAAAATGAATTGTTTTAGGCTTATAGAAACTTAATTTGCAGAATAAGGAGACCCGGATTTTGTTTGGGTTACCAGCACCTAGTTGCTGGACCCCAGACCAGGTTACCACCTGTGCCCTCCCTCTTTGGCAGGACCCAGTGTGGCTGGGTTACCCTGGGTGGGTCAATTTAACTTGCCCGGTATATCTGTTAATTATGTCTGTAAGCAAAGACCCCACAGACTTTTGAGTCTTTATTCACTATCTATTTATGTATTTCTTATGTATTTCTTATATATTCTAATTTGGTACCAGTAATATTGCCCTTTAATATCATTGATTAGTGACTATGGTTATACTTTACACTATTGTCCCTTACTAATTACTTTAAATACTTTATCTACTGTCCCTTGTTGAATACTCCTCTGTGGCGATATAGCACCTTCTCTATGCTTTGCATCTGTCTAGCCAAGTGCTCTTGTTTGGCCATGTGACAACCCATATATTGTCACCCACGGGACACGTTACTCACTGTGCCCGGCTTTGATATGGGCACGCGGCATGTTCTATCCCGATGCGCATACTCGGAGAGACTTGCCGTGTGACCTGTGGCGTAGATTGTGTACCTATGTGTCCATTGGCTTATTACTACTGAGACGGAAGCGCCGCTTTGGCACGCACGGACGGACTTGCCGCTTCTTGCGGCATGTGTTTGGCCATGTCCGGGGTAAGCTCATATTGCCGCCGCCCCATCTCTGTTACGAGTGGATACTATTGGATATTTACAAAAACATACCTAAATGTGGTTACGCCCCGGTCTTTACATTCTTATGTTTTTAATGTCTACAGCTTCTTAAGCACTTTATTGCACAACTGTATATGCACTTTGAACTTGTTGGAGACTTAGATTATGTCCCCCATATGTATTTTACTATGCATAATTGTTAATTATATACTTTGCTTACATTTACGTTGTGATAATATGTATGCAAATGTAGAAGTCACATGATTATCTTTATTTAAACCCCATTGGATCACTTGCACTTTGACTTGACAATGGTGGTGTAAGACCTCAGAAATGTAGTCATTGTATCTACGGAATAAAGCTACAACTTTTTATTGGATACGCTGATGTGCTGCAGTCAACCTTCTTGCTATTTGCTGTGTTGGACCCAGGACTGGGGCCCCTGTGACTGCCTGCACCACCCGCCTGCTTTGTGCTACTCTTCCCTTATTTTTGCATGCCATTACAATTCAGCTAGACACATCAGTGACACTGGGTGACGGATAAACTTTCTTTCTAGGAAAGTTCTTGGAGCATTCTTTCCTAAAAGATTTGTCATCAGACAAAAATTCCAAACACAACCGGCCTCTTTTCAGGCAATGACAGTCTGCCATCAGTCATCTGCAATGATCATTCACCAACAAATAATACATAACAAATACATTGTACCCAATGAATGATCATTTTGGTTGAATACGTTTTTTTTTTAAAATCAGATGTAATGTAATGTTTATGGATACCTGTGGGCCTAAGGGCTCAGGAAAATATCGCCAAGGTTAGTTTTCCCTAAGAAATACTGTATCTCAATAGACCTTCACAGTTGGACATAAGGACTACTACTGCTTATTTTTTTATTTTAGGCGGAAGTGCATTTGGAAACGAACAGGCACAAAGGTTAAAGGTGATGTCAACCCTCTTTAGGACTTGCCTTATTTGTCTGTTCCAGAAAATACTTGACAAACACAATGACTAATGTGTAGAGCAGAAATAGTGTATACAAAAGCATAATAAATGAATGTACCGCGCATTTCCTTTGATTTAACCTAATGGAAACTCGAACAAAAAGCAAATCTTGTTCTCTCTGGCACCCAGCAACTTAAGTGCATTTGTTTTAATTACTTTTCTCCAAAAGTCAGAATTTGGATTGTATCTGTACAGTCAATTCAATGTTTAAATATTTTTTCTATTTAAGGGCCGCCGTTCGTTTCTTAGGTCTGAACTATATTTCCTCTGTAGCATGGAACATTCTTTTCCCCAAAGAGTGGGGGGTTCACACCTCAATGTCCCTTTTGAGAAGACAACAAAGCGATCTCTGCGGTGTCCAAGACAAAATACAAAACACAAAATGCGTACGGAAACCATTTTTCTCACAGCTTGCAGATTTAAGTGTGTCCTGTGGTGACTTTAAAAGGTGCAGATAGATAAAAGCCTTGGTTGAGCTCAGCGGGAAATTATCCATTAATTTGTCTTATTGTTATTTCAAAGCTGAGTTTCAAACGGTGCAAATAACAAGAAAAATACTTTATTTGTAAATCATCCATAAAGAACAACGAACTCCCCTTCACCAGTCCTGCCAAAAACTGAAAAATACAACCTTATACCACTAGGTATTTAACTTGTTTAATATATTCTGCACTTAGATTCACTGGGGCTTTTTGTGCTAACTTAATAATCGTGAACCTGTATCTCAAAAGGTGCATTGGAGGAGGTTGACTTCGCACCAGGGACCTATTGCCAAAGACCCTCCGATACAGGAGTCTCTTCTTATAAGGATATTTCTGCTAAATTGTTTGTGGTTATGGCACAATATGCTACCAGTTGCATAGGGATTATCTCCATTCTTTATATTTATCTTTAATTGTCCCTGGCAGGTGTTAAAGCGTACCCCTCAGATCCACCCCCCCCAAAAAAAAACGGTCATATGTTGCTCAGTACCTCATCCTGATCATGTACATCTAATTTGTATGTGTCTATGACCTATATTTCTCTCAGAATTACCTTTATTTACATTCCATCATTGCTCAGTAAGGTTTCTGTTCACACAAAGGCATGGGGCGTGTCCCTCTCTTCTTCTTACCGTGATGACTCCTCCCCCTCCCTCACTCTGCTCTGACTCGCATAGGGTCGGGAGCAAGAACAGCAGCTCTGGGCCTGCCTGCAACCCTGTCAATCACTCATGGTGTCCATGACATGTTGATGACCACTGGACACTGCATGACTGGTATGTGTCCCAGGAGGCAGGGGGACCCCTAGTGGCCATTTTTTTTTTTGACTGGCTTTTTCAGTATGAAATACTGAACATTTTCTGATGAAAGTAATTGAAAAACATATTGTTTTTGCATGCTTTATAACAAATCAAAAGTTATTGTATCTGACAGTGCCCATTTAACCTGATAACGACCATGGACGTCTATACTCGTCCAATGGCCGTTAACGGGGTATGACGCGTGCTCCCAACTTGAGCCCACATCATACCGGCTGGCCCCCAGCAGATTCCTGTAGCTGGGGGCTGGCGTTAATAGCCGCGGCCGGCTATTAACACTTTAGATCGCCGCTGTCAAAGTTGACAGTGGCGTCCAAAGGTGCCTGTATCCAGTCCCTGGTGGTCCAGCGCGATCACAGGGGGGGGGGGGGGGGGGACCGTTCCACTATTGAGGTAGCCTGAGGGCTTACCTCTCCTGCTGCGGCAGCTCCAGTACTCAGAATGATAAATCAAGCGCAGAGCACACAGATCAATGGGATTGTATGTAACCCATTGATCTGTATGAGGAATCTAATGATTCCTCCCAAAAGTCCCCTAAGGGGACTAAACATGTAAAAAAAAAAAGTTTTAAAACACTCACATTAACCATTAACCTTAACACTCACATGTCGAAACTATAAAAATATATCGTAAATTAAACTGCACGGTCAATCGCGTACGCGCAAAAAAATTCCAAAATTCAAAATAGCGTATTTTTGGTCACTTTTCATACCATAAAAAAAGGAATAAAAAGCGATCAAAAATTCTCATCAAAACAAGAATGGTACCGATTAAAACTTCAGATCACAGCCCTCATACCACCTCGTACGTGGAAAAATAAAAAAGTTATAGGGGTCAGAAGAGGACAATTATAAATGTATACATTTTCGTGCATGTAGTTATGATTTTTTCCAAAAGTATGACAAAATCAAACCTATACAGTGGGGATCAAGAGTTTGGGCACCCCAGGTAAAAATTTGTATTAATGTGCATAAAGAAGCCAAGGAAAGATGGAAAAATCTCAAAAAGACATCAACTTACAGATTAGACATTCTTATAATATGTCAACAAAAGTTAGATTTTATTTCCATCATTTACACTTTCAAAATAACAGAAAACAAAAAAATGGCATCTGCAAAACTTTGGGCACCCTGCAGAATGAATATATTGTACTGCCCCCTTTGGCAAGTATCACAGCTTGTAAAAGCTTTTTGTAGCCAGTCAAGAGTCTTTCAATTCTTGTTTGAGGTATCTTTGCCCATTCTTCCTTACAAAAGTCTTCCAGTTCTTTGAGATTTCTGGGCTGTCTGTCACGCACTGCTCTTTTAAGGTCTATCCATAAATTTTCAATCATGTTGAGGTCAGGAGATTGTGAAGGCCATGGCAAAACCTTCAGTTTACGCCTCTTGATGTAATCCTCCATGGATTTCGAAATGTGTTTAGGATCATTATCCATTTGTAGAAGCCATCCTCTCTTTAACTTCAGCTTTTTCACAGATGGCATCAAGTTAGCATCCAAAATTTGCTGAAATTTTATTGAATCCATTTTTCCTTCTACTCGTGAGATGTTCCCTGTGCCACTGGCTGCAATACAACCCCAAAGCATGATTGATCCACTACCATGCTTAACAGTTGGACAGAGGTTCTTTTCATTAAATTCTGTTCCCCTTCTTCTCCAAACGTACCTTTGCTCATTCCGGCCAAAAAGTTCAATTTTAACCTCATTGGTCCACAGAACTTGTTTCGAAATGCATCAGGCTTGTCTGTATGTTCATTTGCAAAGTTCAAACGCTGATTTTTGTGGTGAGGACGTAGAAGAGGTTTTCTTCTGATGACTCTTCCATGAAGACCATATTTGTACAAGTATCTCTTTATAGTGGAATAGTGTACCACACTACACTATAGTGTACCACACTCCAGTGTTTCTGGTGGGATTGTGCAGTCAAACGTGGGTTTTGAATTGTTTTTCTCACAATCCTGCAAGCTGTTCTGTCTGATTTTTTCTTGGTGTTCCAGATCTTGCTTTAACTTCCACTGTTCCTGATGACTACAATTTCTTAATTACATTCCGAACAGAGAATATTGACATCTGAAAACATTTTGCTATCTTCTCTTGCTTTGTGAGCGTCAACTATTTTCAGTTTCAGATTTCTAGACAACTGCTTAGAAGAACTCATGGTGCTGATTGTTGGGGCAAGGTCAGATGATTCTGGGCATTTAAAACCTTTGAGATTGACATCACCTGGTCTTCCCAGATGATGATTGAGAACAATCCATGACACTGGCAGGTCTCAGCTTTGCAAAGGGGGAAGTGAATGCTATAAATTCTGCATGGTGCCCAAACTTTTGCAGATGCCATTTTTTTTGTTTTCTGTTATTTTGAAAGTGTAAATGATGGAAATAAAATCTAACTTTTGTTAACATATTATAAGAATGTCTAATCTGTAATGTGATGCCTTTTGGAGATTTTTCCATCTTTCCTTGGCTTCTTTATGCACATTAATACAATTTTTAACTGGGGTGCCCAAACTTTTGATCCCCACTGTATAAGTAGGGTATCATTTTAATTGTATGGACCTACAGAATAAAGATAAAGTGTTATTTTTACCAAAAAATATACAGCGTAGAAATGGAAGCCCCCAAAATTTACAAAATTATGTTTTTTTTCTTCAATTCTGTCACACAATGATTTTTTTCCCTGTTTCGCTGTAGATTTTTGGGTAAAATGACTGATGCCATTCCAAAGTAGAATTGGTGGTGCAAAAAATAAGCCCTCATATGGATTTTTAGGTGCAAAGTTGAAAGGGTTATGATTTTTAAAAGGTAAGGAGGAAAAAACAAAAGTGCAAAAACTGAAAAATGCTTGGTCATTAAGGGGTTAAATTGCCTTTTATGGTTGCCTGGGAAGCTGTACAGTTAGTAGCAAGAGAAGTTGCTAGAGACCATTTTGAAAGTTTTCCACAGAACCTACTTTTTTTTAGCTCAGCATTTTTTCTGGACTCAGGTGGTCTTGTTGATCAAGGAGATTATTCAATGTAAATTTCCCGGTAACCTTACTTTTTGTCTACAATGGAAGCCTTCTAGAACTCCTTACATTTTTCCGTGGAGGAATATATATATTATATAATTAATATGGACACAGTCAGAAGCGGGGCCTACAACTACAGTATATGCCGGCGCATAAGACGACTTGGTGTATAAGACGACCCCCAACTTTTACAGTTAAAATATAGAGTTTGGAATACACTCGCCATATAAGACTACCTCTCCTACTGCGATGTACGGTACCTTGTAGTTCCCCCCACATTAGGTAGGCATCATGTCCCCCAACATTAGGTAGGCAGTATAGTTCCCCCCACATTAGGTAGGCAGTATAGTTCCCCCCACATTAGGTAGGCAGTATAGTTCCCCCCACATTAAGTTGGCAGTTCCCCGATATTACTTTGCCAGTTCCCCCACATTAGGTTGCCAGTTCCCCCACATTAGGTTGCCAGTTCCCCCACATTAGATTGCCAGCTCCCCCACATTAGGTCGGCATTTCCCCCACATTAGGTCGGCAGTTCCCCCACAATAGGTCGGGAGTTACCCCACATTAGGTCAGCAGTTACCCCACATTAGTAGGCAGCTCCCCCCCATTAGTAGGCAGCTCCCCCCCCATTTGTAGGAAGCTCCCCCCCCCACATTTGTAGGCAGCTTCAAAATCTGGTCACCCTGACTTTAAGAGAAATGAGCAGCAGGCTTCTGGTACTAGCTCAGGTCACTGCCCTCACTAAATGGCTATTTATTAACAAATATTTTAATTAAAAGTGGGTACAGATAACGGGCATGGGGAGGTGAGAGAATCAGGGGGCTTAGGGAGAAAGGGAGAGGAGCATGGGACCTGGGGCTATGGAGATGAGCAGGGGGCCCAGGGAAATAGGAAGAGGAGCAGGGGACCTGAGGTGATAGGGAGAGAAGCATGGGACCTGAGGAGACAGGGAGAGGAGCAGAGGGCCTGGGGAGATAAGGAGAGGAGCAGGGGGCCTAGGGGAATAGGGAGAGGAGCAGGCGGCCTGGGGGTATAGGAGCAGGGGACCTGAGGGGATAGGGAGAGGAGCAGGGGACCTGAGGGGACAGGGAGAGGAGCAGGGGACCTAGGGGGATAGAGAATGGAGCAGAAGGCCTGGGGAGATAGGGAGAGGAGCAGGCGGCCTTGGAGGATAGGGAGAGGAACAGGGGGACTGGGGGGATAGTGAGAGGAGCAGGGGACCAGAGGGGATAGGGAGAGATGCAGGGGACCTAAGTAGACAGGGAGAGGAACAGGGGGCCTAGGGGGATAGGGAGAGCAGCAGGGGGCCTAGGGGGATATGGAGAGAAGAAGGGGGCCTAGGGGGATAGGGAGAGAAACAGGGGGACTGGGGAGATAGTGAGAGGAGCAGGGAACCTGCAACCTGTGGAAGTCAAGTTGCAGTCTCGAACACTAAGTGGAACCAGAAAGGTCCACCCCTTGTTGCCGGGGGAGCGGAAGTAAGGGACGCACCGCTGACATACTTCCTGCCGGCAGCCATATTGCTGAAGCCCACTATAAGAGGAGCAGAGCCGCCGGACCTCTGCAGTCTGCAGGAAGTTGGTGAGCAGAGCAACATGGCGGAAGCACAGGAGAGTACAAGGTCTGTGAGTCCCAAGATGGCGCACAGCGCCCGCAGAGTTGCAGCGGCCGCAGCTCAAGTATTTCAGGAGCTTGTAGACTGGCTGCAGAAGCTGTTGATCGGGCCGAAGAGGCATGCTTACAAATCCCGCTGCCAGAAGATGACGAACAGTCGCCAGCGCACTCCTGAGAGTGGAACGCTCGTGTCATCCAGAGGAGCGTTGTCGTTGAGACTATGTCCACACCACCAATCCTAGGGGTCCTGGGCCGAGATACCAACTGAAGAGTCAGATGTGAGTACTCCGGCTGAAGCCACATTTTCTACCCCTTCCAGCATGTCAAGCCCAGAGGCCCAGAAACCCGCAGCATGCCCAGATAACCCCCGCTCCCAGAGTGGGTGTTTAGCGATGAGCCACAACTTATTGGATATATGCACCGATACCTATTCCCTCTGCCGGGAAAGGAGCATCCCCCTGTCCCAACAGCAGTGTCTGAGAGGGTAAGGCAAGAACCCCAGATATCTGCAATCATAGAATAGCTGAGGGCACAGAGGAGGTGGGAGTATGGCCCAAAAGAGATGCCCTATGAGGTGCGACAGGCCCATCAATCAGACACAAAAAATTTGGAACATCTGTACATCCGTATGTTGGACCACCCCAGAGCCGGAGGACCACCCCTTGAGAGGTGAACAGCACCAGTAATCAAATTTGACAGAGTTCGGGTGTTCGGAACCTTAATTGACTGCTACCATATGGGCACTGTCCTTGTGAAACGGCGGGCAGTCAAGAGATACTACCTACACATCAGCACTCCTTGGAAAGCGGGTAGATAGTGGAGTACACCCCAGTTCAATGTGCAAAGGGAGAATGGGTGGCAGCTGTGACAAGACCAAAGCTCCCCTTTGTCTGCTTTCCCTCAGAGGTTAGGGAGTCGGACTACTACCTTCCCAAGTCAGAGGTCAAAGTCAAGTCAAGGAGGAAGAGTATCTGTCCGAGTTGCCCGTCATGGCATCTAAATACCAGCCGAAGAAGTCTACAGATGTGCCCATGCCTACTCCTGGCGTTGAGGTTTGGCTGGTCCAACACGTACCAACACTTTGTCCCCCAGAGGCGCAAGCTGCTGCGGTACAGATGGTGGTAACAGTGAGCCCCACCATCACTGATTCCAAGCTTTCTCAAGTGTCTTGGAACACACGAGTCAATCCCTTAGAGGGAGCACAGTTCCATGGTCCAAGCTACATGTCCCAACCTAGAAAGCATCCTGAGAGGAGAGGCAGGGATGGAAAGTTTCCGGGATGGATTCATATGTGTTAATCTCATTTCTCCTACTATTAAAGGGGTATTCCAGGTAAAAACTTTATTATATATATCAACTAGCTCCAGAAAGTTAAACAGATTTGTAAATTACTTCTATTAAAAAAAATCTTAATCCTTTCAGTACTTATCAGCTGCTGTATGCTCCACAGGAAGTTGTGTATTTCTTTCATGTCTGACCACAGTTCACTCTGCTGACACCTCTGTTTGTGTCAGCAGAGAGCACTGGGTCAGCCTCGAAAGAACTACACAATTTCCTCTGGAGCATACAGCGGTTGATAAGTACTGGGAGGATTAGGATTTTTAAATATAAGTAATTTACAAATCTATTTAACTTTCTGGCACCAGTTGATTTTTATTTATTTTTACCATTGGAGTACCCATTTAAAGTCATGTTTACATGGGTGGGTTCTGAACATGTTTCTGCATTAGACCCCATTAAGAGCAATTTCCTGCAGATTTTCTGCAGCTGATTTTTCTACCCGTTGACTTCAATGGGTAACAAAATGGGTAAAAAAACAGCACCCCAGCTGTACGTATAGATCACTGGCACCAGGACGAAAATCGCACCAGAGTTCGGAGCAGCCACACCGAAAGCACCAGAAGAGCGCGGGAGGTAAGTAAAACTTTACATTTTTTAATTCAGGCAGTCTGGACACATTTAAAATTTTGTTTAAAAAAACCCTCTGCTGGAGTACACCTTTGAAGAGCTAAAAAAATCAAATAAAATAATAAATGTCATATAGACTTTCAAAAGTGCTGCTTGGTCAAGGTGTCAGTGCTGAGAGCCCCACAGATCTATAGGTCAGTTTTTTCCAAACAGTGTGCCCCCAACTGTGCAAAACTACAACTCCCAGCATACCCACACAGCTTTTGGCTGTGTGGGCATGCTTGGAGTCGTAGTTTTGCAACAGCAGGAATCTTTTGCAGCAGCAGGATTTACACCTTATGTGTATGTACAAATAAAGGGGTACTCTGGTGGAATTTTTTTTTTTTTTTTATCAATTGTGCCAGAAAGTTAAACAGATTTGTGAATTACTTATTTAAGCAACTTAATCCTTCCAGTACTTATCAGCTGCTGTATGCTCCACAGGAAGTTCTTTTCGAATTTCTTTTCTGTCTGACCACAGTGCTCTCTGCTGACACCTCTGTCCATTTTAGGAACTGTCCAGAGCAGGAGCGGTTTACTATGGGGATTTGCTCCTACTCTGGACAGTTCCTGACATGAACAGATGTGTCAGCAGACAGCACTGTGTTCAGACAGAAAATAACTATATAACGTTCTCTATAGTATACAGCAGCTGATAAGTACTGGAAGGATTAAGATTTTTTTAATAGAAGTAATTTACAAATCTGTTTAACTTTCTCACACCAGTTGATAAAAAAAAAAAAAAAAAAATGTTAATGTTTTCCACCAGAGTATTCCTTTGAATGGGCACTGTCAGATCCAGAAACTTTTTATATTTTGTTACTAATGAAAATTAAAGACATTGTGTAGAGATGATTCGTGGACACGGCTGCAGGAGCAGACACACCAATTATCTCCCACCACCACAAGGAGGGACATGCTCCCTTCCCTTGAGAGGATTTCTAACACTGTGAGCTAATGACAAGAGGGATTTGTATAATAATTATGGGTGATAGAGGCATAAAAACTAGATGTACAAGGTCAGGATTAGGTACTGAGTAACATACATTTTTTTCTCTGGGATCTGACAGGTACGCTTTAGGTGAGATGTTATGAAATGAACCATACTACAGACTTCAGCCTTTTTTTCTTTTTCTTGTTCTTCTCTCTTTTTTCTTGTTCTTCTCTCTTTTCATGACTGTGGACTGTACGTGCCGGCATGCTCATACAGTATATAAATATATTTGAGAATAAATGCATTCCATAGGACTAAGCTAAAAACATCATTGCTTACAGTGTGAAATATACAAATGCATGCAAAGAGTGCCCTCTGCAGGCAAATACAAACCACTTCACCAAAAACACAAACTAAATCTTTTACTTTTTTTAATCTGTAAAAACAACATATGCTTGAAGAGAAGGATCTTTTTGGGGAAAACATTTTTTAATCCAGCATTTTTTTTTATTAATAAATCTGAAATCTAAAGTAAAAGTAACAAAGAAAAGTAAATGTTCAATTGCTATCCATAAGACATTTGAAGAGGATATTCAGCCTACAAAAACGGATGGCCACTATTAGATTGGTGCAGCTCCTGGCACCCCTGTTTTAAGGCTTGCGTGGGCACCATAGTCTCCTTAAAAGGGGTACTCCGGTGGAATTTTATTTTTTAAATCAACTGGTTCCAGAAAGTTAAACAGATTTGTAAATTACTTCTATTTTAAAAAATCTTAATCCTTCCAGCACTTATCAGCTGCCCCTATTGATGCACCCCATGATTTTTTTTGCCTTGGCAGCTGCCGACACAGGTCACTACAGCAAAATTTACTATTAACGAAGACTCCCAAGTCCTTTTCCACGTCAGTCGTCCCAAGTGTTCTCCCATTTAATACAAAATCCCAGCCCGGATTTTTCCTCCTCATGTGCATAACCTTACATTTATCAGTGTTGAACCTCATCTGCCACTTCTTAACCCAAACCTCCAACCTATCCAGATCCATTTGTAACAGTGCACTGTCCTCTATTGTGTTTACTGCTTTACAGAGTTTAGTATCATCTGCAAAGATTGCTACTTTACTATTCAACCCCTCTGCAAGGTCATTAATAAATATATTAAATAGAACAGGACCCAAGACGGACCCCTGTGGTACCCCGCTAGTAATAGTCACCCAATCAGTATAAGTTTCATTAATAACCACCCTCTGTTTCCTATCACTAAGCCAGTTACTTACCCACTTGCACACAGTCCAAGCTTTCTCATTTTATGCACCAACCTTTTATGTGGTACTGTATCAAATACAAAAATCCATATATATGACATCCAGCGATTCCCCCTGGTCCAGTCTATAGCTCACCTCCTCATAAAAGCTTTTCAGGTTGGTTTGACAGGACCGATCCCTCATAAAGCCATGCTGATATGGAGTCATACATTTATTTTTATCAAGATACTCCAAAATAGCATCTCTTAGAAAACCTGCAAACAATTTACATACAACGGAGGTTATACTAACAGGTCTATAATTCCCAGGGACACCTTTTGACCCCTTTATAAATATTGGCTCCACATTTGCCATGCGCTTTTGCATTCACTTTCAGGCAGTGAGAGGTGATATCTGGTAACAATAAAAGCAAGTACACTCAGTGATTGTTTGAGCTAGTGATTGTGTGTCTGTATACAAGAGTGCAAGTATAAAAGTGAGAGGGACTTAAAATTAAGGGACTTTCAATTCAGGGAGTTTAATTGAAATATTTGATTGTTTTTTTTTTACTGTAAATTTTTGCAATCCCCAAATCTAGTATGGCCTCCTTTTTGGAAACTGCAGTCCGATGTGCATCTTGCACAATGTATGCAATCCTTGAACAGCAGTTTGAGGGTGCATATTGTTGTGCGAGATGTGTGCAAGTTGTACATTTAGAAGCCCAGATCATGGATCTAGAGGAGCAACTGGCAACACTGAGACGCATTGAAAACTTGGAGAGGAGTCTCCTGCTCACTGAGCAAGTACTCTCTGGGGTAGAGGGGGGGGGTAGTGGGACCGGGGTGCAGGTCACTCAGGCAGCTAGCTGGGTTACAGTTAGAAAACGGGGTAGAGGGAAAAGTGTCAGGGAGGCTAGTCCTGAACTGACACACCCCAACAAGTTTGCCCAGTTTGCAAATGTGGGGGGTGCCATTTCAGAGCTAGCAGTACTGCAGTAGGACTCTGCCTCTGACCGCCAGGGGGCTGTCTACTCCAGTAAGGAGGGAGGGAGGAGTACAGGGCAGGCCAGAAAGGTACTGCTAGTGGGGGTCAATTATTAGGGGGACAGACAGGACGATCTGTCACAAAGACCGGGATCACCGAACAGCGTGTTGTCTTCCTGGCACTCGAGTTTGGCACATCGCGGATCGGATTGGCAGGTTGCTGGGTGGGGCTGGAGTGGACCCAGCAGTCATGGTACATACTGGCACCAATGAAAAACTAAGAGGTAGGTGGAGTGTCCTTTAAAAATGATTTCAGGGACTTAGGCCGCAAGCTTAAGGCAAGGAACGGCAAGGTAATATTTTCTGAAATATTACCTGTACCACGAGCCACACCAGAGGGGCAGCGGGAGATTAGGGAGGTAAACAAGTGGCTCAGAAGCTGGTGTAGGAAGGAGGGGTTTGGGCTCATGGAGAACTGGGCTGACTTCGCTGTCGGATATCTGCTCTACCGTAGGGACGGGCTGCACCTCAATGGGGAGGGTGCAGCTGTGCTTGGGGAGAAGATGGCTAGAAGGGTGGAGGAGTGTTTAAACTAGGGACTGGGGGGAGGGAACCTACAACGTAGAGGTTGAAGATAGTGTAGATAGAGAGGAGGGACTTATTAATATACCTGGGGGTGGAGCGGAGGGAGGGGTTAGAATAGTTAATAGGGATAGGCTTCATAGGAAGAAAAAACATACACCTTTAAATTGCATGTTGACTAATGCCAGAAGTCTGTCCAATAAAACAGAGGAGTGGTTGATGTCTGAGGAGAATTATGACATAGTGGGAATAACAGAGACTTTGTTGGACGATAGCTGTGACTGGACGGTCAACATACAGGGTTATAGTCTATTTGGGAAGGATCAGACAAAACGGTAAGAGGGAGGAGTTTGTCTTTATGTGAAATCGAGTCTGAAGGCCCCACTGCGGGAAAAGATATCTGAGGGAAACGATAATGTGGAGGCATTATGGGCAGCAAATCAGAATGACGTGATAATAATGGGGAACTTTAACTATCCTGATATAAACTGGGAGACTGAGACCTGTGAATCTCATAAAGGAAACAGGTTTCTGACTATAGCTAAAGACAATTATCTGTCCCATTATAGCTTGTTCTTGAATAAGGGAATCTCTGGAGGGGCCACAAAAACAATGAACTTTAGGAAGGTAAAGTTTAATCAACTCAGAGAAGCCCGTAACAATATAAATTGGGATAATTTCCTCAAAAACAAGAATACTGACACTAAATGGAAGACGTTTAAAAATATCTTAAGTTCTCACTATAAGATGTATATACCTTATGGGAATAAAAGGGTCAGAAATAAAAGAAAACCAATATGGATGAATAAAAATGTTAAGGAGGCAATAACTGACAAAAATAAAGCATTTGAACTACTAAAACAGGACGGCAGTGAAGAAGCATTAAAAAGCTTTAGAAAAAAAATATGTAAAAAAAACTGATAAAAGCCACAAAAATAGAGACAGAAAGACTCATTGCCAAAGAGAGTAAAACTAACCCCAAAATGTTTTTGTCAAACTATATAAATAGCAAAAAGATTAAAAATGAAAGTGTTGGGCCTTTAAAAAATGATGAGGAAGAAATTGTGAACAGGGATCAAGAAAAAGCTAATTCTTCTCCACTGTATTCACCGAGGAAAATGAAATGCCAGGTGAAATACAGGTAAACTCCCCAGTACATGTCACCTGTTTAACCCAGGAAGAAGTACAGTCCCGTCTATAAAAAATCTAAATAGACAAATCGCCAGGTCCAGATGGCATTCACCCCCGTGTTCTAAAGGAATTAAGTAATGTAATAGACAGACCCCTATTCAGGGACTCTATAGTAACAGGGACTGTTCCCCAGGACTGGCGCATGGCAAATGTGGTGCCAATATTTAAAAAGGGGTCAAAAAGTCACCCCGGGAATTATAGACCAGTTAGTTTAACCTCCATTTTATGTAAATTGTTTGAGGGTTTTCTAAGAGATGCTATTTTGGAGTATCTTGATAAAAATAAATGTATGACCCCATTCAGCATGGCTTTATGAGGGATCGGTCCTGTCAAACTAACCTGAGGTGAACTCCAGACTGGACCAGGGGGAATCGCTGGATGTTGTATATCTGGATTGTTGCATAAAATTAGAAGGATTGGACTGGGGGAAAATATGTGCAAGTGGGTAAGTAACTGGCTCAGTGATAGGAAACAGAGGGTGGTTATTAATGGTACTTATTCTGATTGGGTAACTGTTACTAGTGGGACACCACAGGGGTCCTGTTCTATTTAATATATTCATTAATGACCTTGTAGAGGGGTTGAATAGTAAAGTAGCAATCTTTGCAGATGTAAAGCTCTGTAAAGCGGTAAACACTATAGAGGACAGTGCACTGTTACAAATGGATCTGAATAGGTTGGAGGTTAGGGCTGAGAAGTGGCAGATGAGGTTCAACACTGATAAATGTAAGGTAATGCACATGGGGAAGAAAAATCCGGGCTGGGATTATGTATTAAATGGGAGAACACTGACGTGGAAAAGGACTTGGGAGTCTTAGTTAATAGTAAATTTAGCTGTAGTGACTAGTGTCGGGCAGCTGCTGCCAAGGCAAATAAAATCATGAGGTGCATCAATAGGGGCATAGATGCCCACGACAAGGAAATAATTCTACCGCTGTACAAATCACTAGTCAGACCACACATAAAATATTCATTAGGGTTATAGGTTGAGCTTGATGGACTCTGGTCTTTTTTCGACCTTATGAACTATGTCAATATGTTACAGTCCTGGAGAACAGTCCCTGTTACTATAGAGTCCCTGAATTTTAGATAAAGGGGTCTGTCTATTACAGTACTTAATTCCTTTAGAACATGGGCGTGAATGCCATCTGGACCTGGTGATTTGTCTATTTAGATTTTTTGTAGGCGGCACTGTATTTCTTTCTGGGTTAGGCTGGGTTCACACCACGTTTTCTTAAATACGGTTCCCGTATAAGGTTTGGAGGAGGGGGGCGGGGCTTAATCGCGGCGCCCGCACTCAGCCGTATTTGGGAACCGTATTTAATGCAAGTCTATGAGCCGACCGGAGTGAACCGCAGCCTCCGGTCGGCTTCGTTTTCGGCCGTATGCGGTTTCCCGACCGCAGGCAAAAACGTGGTCGACCACGTTTTTGCCTGCGGTCGGGAAACCGCATACGGCCGAAAACGAAGCGTCGCGATTAAGCCCCGCCCCCCTCCTCCAAACCGTATACGGGAACCGTATTTAAGAAAACGTGGTGTGAACCCAGCCTTAGACAGGTGATCTGTACTGGGGAGTTTACCTTATATCTCTGTATTTCACCTGGCATTACATTTTCTTCTGTAAATACAGTGGAGAAGAATTTGTTTAATATATTTGCTTTTTCCAGATCCCCATTTATAATTTCTTCTTTATCACTTTTTAAAGGGCCAACACTTTCATTTTTAACCTTTTTGCTATATATATAGTTAAATAACATTTATGGTTAGTTTTACTCTCTTTGGCAATGACTCTTTCTGTCTCTATTTTTGCAGCTTTTATCAGTTTTTTTTATTTTACATATTTAACATTTTTCTCTATAGCTTTTTAATGCTTCTTCACTGCCGTCCTGTTTTAGTAGTTTAAATGCTTTATTTTTATTGTTCATTGCCACCTTAACATTTTTTATTCATACATATTGGTTTTCTTTTATTTCTGACCATTTTAATGGTATTTACCTCAGATTGAGAATTTAAGATATTTTTAAAAGTCTCCCATTTAGGATCAGTATTCTTGGTTTTGAGGACATTTTCCCAATTTATATTGTTAAAGGGGTACTCCGGTGAAAAACTTAAAAAAAAAAAAATCAACTGGTGCCAGAAAGTTAAACAGATTTGTAAATGACTTCTATTAAAAAATCTTAATCCTTCCTGTACTTATTAGCTGCTGAATACTATAGTGGAAATTCTTTTCCGTTTGAAACACAGAGCTGTCTGCTGACATCATGAGCACAGTGCTCTCTGCTGACATCTCTGTCCCTTTTTAGGAACTGTCTAGGGTAAAAGGAAATCCCCATAGCAAACATATGCTGTTCTCGAAAGTTCATAAAATGGACAGAGATGTCAGCAGAGAGCACTGTGCTCGTGATGTCAGCAGACAGTTCTGTGTTTCAAAAAGAAAAAGAAATTCCGCTGTAGTATTCAGCAGCTAATAAGTACAGGAAGGATTAAGATTTTTTAATAGAAGTGATTTACAAATCTGTTTAACTTTCTGCCACCATTTGATTAAAAAAATAAGTTTTTCACCGGAGTACCCCTTTAAGGGCTTCTCTGAGTTTATCAAACTTTGCCTTCCTAAAGTTCATTGTTTTTGTGGCCCCTTGAGAAATTCCCTTTTTAGTAGCAGGCCCTTTTAGGTGTAGAATTCTAGCATATAATATACTATACTCTTACATATTTCATTAAGGCGCAACTGCCATGAAGTTTGGAGCAGATAACTTAACCACAGCCTGTATACATAGAACAGTAATGCAACCTTACTTTTACCTTTCTTATTCCAGCTATATTCACCACAAAAAAATAAAAAAAATAAAATGCTTTTCTTTGCTGCCCTTAAAAGTTGGACAGGCATGGCCAGGGGTTTGCTATGCCCCACGGCAGCCACGCCTATTCCCTGTAGGTCAACACTGGGACCGCTATGTGATTGACACACAGGTCCCAGCAAATGCGCCCCTTATTTCCATTACAGTGCCCGCTTTCCTCTTCTTTCTTTACTATGTGCTGGAGACATGCTGCTGTGTGCGACTACTTTTTCATTTTTTTAAATAATTAATAATCACACTCCTTTTTTCTGGTGACAGAGTTTTTGCACTTTTTTTTTATTTAACGTTTATTTTTTTTTGTTACCTTTATTTTAAAGTTTCACTATGGACTTGATCAAATGATTATTTGATGCCTTGTTGGAGACCCAAGTTGTGCTCTAAAAAGGAAAACAGAATACACTTGAAGTAAGAAGCTATGACTAATATACAAAAAAATATGACTATTATACAAAAAAAAGAAAAAAGACGCTGGTGAGCGCACCACCATATAAAAATATATGTGAAAACATATATGAAAGGAAAGTGTTTGCCATGATCAAGAACTGTTAAACAGTTAAAATATGTTGGTGTTTTATTTTTTTATGTATGTTTAGTTTTGTATATTTGTATGGATCTTTTATCATTTTTTTTGCATTTCTTTTGCATTTTATTGGAAGTTGATGATTTGAGCATGCCTTTGATCAAGACTATTATGCCAGTGTAATACTCCAGCCTCCAGTATGGCCTAATGGGCATACACCCATGACAGACATTGGAACTTTGGCTCCTGGCTGCCATGGCAACCCTATGATTGCCCAGGGGATGAATAGAGTGCCAAGGGAAGCCCCCTCTGTCGATCTGCTACAGATCATGGCATCTGAGGGGTTAGGGGGCAGGAATTGAACACCTGCTGTACCACCTTAGAGCTGTACATTTGTAGAACTTTGTGCTGAGTTCATAGCACCAGAGCCATAAATAGATGACATTTTGCATCCTCTGTTAGACCTAGAAAAATATGATCATTTATCATTAAGAAAATTTACAAAGCTACTGCATGCAAACCGATTCTTATTGACTGGTCCATACAATGGTAGGAATCACCCCACCGGTCATATCAAAGAGGTTCCTGGAGGGGGAACTGCGCTACTGAGGATGTGTGAGCACCAACACAGGACACATTTTTCTTTGGTTTAATACCGGGTATAGAGGGAGGATCCTAATGCACATGTTCAGTCTGTCTGGTCCTGGCCAGAGAAGAGGCATATAACATCTTCCATCTTTCCCATGCTCCAATCTTCAATATCTCAGCACAAGGCAATAAAGCAGTAACCTGTCTAATGTGTCCAGTTACAGGGGCACTACAAATACAAGCAGTAGCATTAGAGACAAAGGGGTTCTACTTCAAAGGAAAGACTAGGTGCAACGATATCTTAGGACCTGGCCTAGTCGAGAGACAGATTTGTGTATGGCGATTCCCTTCTGGATACCTTCAAAGATAGTGGTGTCCCAGAATACGTACGAGGAATCGTAAGTGAGGGAGGGAATCTTTGCATATCTTAGCACGGTACATACCTGTGAAGACCCCTGAAACATGCACCTATATCTTGGATATTAGCTAGCACAAAACTACAGTCTACAGCCAAGCCTAAATCTTTGTTGTATCCTAAGTACAGTAAGAAACAAGCCAGGTACAGAGGCACAGAGGCAACACATAGTTGGAGATCCAGGGTAGCCACAGCTTTGGAGTCAGTGGGGTTTATTTACTAAGAGTGGAGTATAGTTTTCTTTGTGGGTTTTGATTCCCGACAGATATTTTCCCAAATTATTTACTAAGGTTTCCCCAAATTTTGCCCTTTTCCCTACGTTTTGCTTTTTTTGCAACTGTTCTGATCTGTCTGGTTTTCCTCAGCTCAAATCCACCTCATTTTCGGTGGAAACCTTAATAAATATGTTCTAATTTTTTAAAACTGTCAAGGACATGCCCCTTTTGCTGGGACCACGACACCTTTCTTCTGTGGCCATGCCCCCTTTTCAGGTTTCTTGTAAAATGGAGGGCTTTGGTTTTTTTGGTCGCAAATTGTGTCGCATGGAACGTGCAACACAATATGGGTGCATAACCCAAGAAAAAGGAGTCGGGATCACGTTAGTAAATAAACCCCAGTATGTGTAACAAGGGGGTCACAAGTCCCAATTCTTCAGTCTCAAGTCTTATCCCAAAGTGCAGTGGAGAACAAGCCAGGCCAGTGAAGCTGAAAGCCTTTGAGTCTTACACTTACCACAAGCGAGAGAACTAGTCTTAAATCTCAGGATGACTACAAGCCCCATAATAGCTGTATCTTGTGTCTATCAATTACCTCAGGTCTGTTACAGTGACAACTTAAAATCTTCTTCTGAACTACCAAATGTACCTCATGTACTGCATTCTCAAGTCTGCATTCATTTACCTGTATTACAACTTGTAAGTAAAGAAGTTATCTATAAACTGGCTTTTGAGGTTTGTTTCCCCGGGGCCTTGGTATAGATATCAGCTTTATTGGAATAGTGGGTTGTGGTACTATACATCTGAATATAGGGTTGCATCACTCCTGCCACGTGACACCACAACCCTCATCATCCATCATTTACTGCTTACACAACCCTTCTCCTGGCGCCATGAACTTACGTATCATCCACCACCTGTTCCGCATCAGCCCGCACCCCACAAGCTGTGCTACATTTATTAAACAGAATGAGCTATTTTCATAATTAGAGCAATTTGCTCCAATTTATCCTCACACTCGCATTGTTCTCGAACTGATAAATGTGCCCAAATTGTAGAAAATGAGACTTAAATTTTGCACTTTCTTTAAGCCGTAAATTACTTTTTGAATTTCCACTTGTAAAACTAGAAAACATTTCCCAGTCTATCACGTGTGCACAGCACTGGAAAAATCAAACCTCTGTATCTGGGGCTGGTGTCTGACAGCTTCTATTTATTGCAGCTTAACTTTCAACACGTGCCGCTTGGAAATACCAAAGTCTATTATATCCCCATATGAACAAAGGGAGGCGGATGGGTTATATTATTTGCTTCTGACAGCTGCTTCCTACAACTCCAGAGGTGACATGACAGCGCAAACACCAAGCAGTGTAAGTAACACGCTCTAAATGGTATTAATTCACTGTCTGCAGCCCTGTGAAGCCTCTGACATGTTATGGGACAGCTTTTATCCAAAAGTTAATGGAGGGTAAAGAAGTCAGTAAAATTGTTCTGCTCATTTAAATAAACAAGAAGCAAAGAAAACATCAGAAAAAATCATAAAGATTTTCGATAGTGGACATTTCTAAAGCCCACCTAGTATGACTTGGGGAGAGTATACTACCTGCACCACGCTAAACTATTCTGCCATATAAATGGTGCAATCTCAGCCTGCCGCACTTGCTAGCTTCAGAAATAACTTCAGTCCCAGTCATCTAACCCCAGTTATGATCAATAATAACTTTGGCACGAAGTTGGTTTTACAGAGGGAGGACCACCTCTGTATGCCCATTGGTGCATCCTTGACACAGTTGCGGTATGCTGAAGAGTAGCCATGGCAGCCAGGGACCTAACAAAGCTCCCATATTCATGAGTCTATTAATGATGGCATAACCTTGACTAGTTATAAAGGATATTTTATTATTCTTCAGTGATGCACAGAAATGTGACGTAGATCTATTTTTTTTTACCCATTCTCATTTATTGAAAAATAGATCTACCACCAGACCTAGCCCTCCTGCAAGGCCTCTCAGCCAATGACTTTGAAATGGAAGAAGTGTAAGCACAACTGCGATGGTAGTGGTGCATGCGGTTGCATCAAAGCCAACAATGCATGATAAAGAAGATCCCAGCACTTGTCAAGAAGGATGCAAAAAAGTGGTGTTTATTTACAGGAGTACAGAAAGGACACTTTTTGGCACAGCTGGCCTTCCGGAGCTGTCTAAGACAGCTGAGAAAAGCCTGCTGGTACGAAACGCATCCTGTCCGTATCCATTTTGTGACCAGATGTGAATATACACCACTTTCTTGCATCCATCATGGTGAGTACTGGGATCTCAGCCAATGACTGGCACAGGAATAAGCCCCAGGCAAGAACAAAACTGTTACCACTGAGATTAATGGATGGAGAAAAGGTATTGACAAAAATCAGTGTGCTGAGGGTGTGATGAGGGCAGATGGCATTAACCCCTTGTGTTCGTGATGCCAGGGCATGATTTTACCTCTACACCACCCGAAGGTATACCGCTTGATCCTGGGCTAGGCACAGGGGCAAATTATGACTCTGACACCAAGTTACGGAACAACGGCAGCTTTACTGAGTCAGGCAGGTGTAACAGTCTATACAGCTTGGCTAGGCCCAAGGAGGTGGCCAGTGACTTCAGAGACCACAGGGCTTGCTGGAACTTATAGTGGACTTGGACAATTTGATGCAGGGCCATGCTGACTTGGGACAGACTTGACTGATTTGATGAGACTAACTATGACAGACTTCCCCCCATTTGTAGCTTACCAGGTTTTGACTTTTACCTGTGGAGTAGTAGACTTGTGGATTCGTGGATGCGTGGTAGACTTTGGACTTTCCTAGGCCACCAGACATTCTCTCAGGACTTGATCTCACTGTAGCTCAGCAAAGACTCAAAGAGAGAAAGAGGAAGCTCCACCCAGGGCTTATATGGGGGAGACTCTGGAGGGTTCCCATAGATCACCCTGTAGGTCACATGGTCACTGGTACCTTCACCGGTTACAATCACATGACAATAATACTTACAACAATACAATACAACAATATATGTACATTACACTGAATAACATAGGCACTTAAGATGATACATAAGATACAAGTAAGGGTGGGGACCAGAGATCACTGACATGGAGTCTGCTTGACAGGGCAGCAAGGGTACAGGGGTGCAACTCCTGTACTGGGCCACCACATCAGGTAGGTGGAGCTTCCTTCCGGCACATGAGACATATATATATATATATATATATGTATATATACATATACAGATATATATGCATGTTGTGGATGTGTGACCATGTCTGTTTTCTCTATTTGAATTCACATTGGGGGAAATTTATCAAAGGATTTATGCTTTTTATTTTTTGCTTATATTTGTCTCACAAAATGTCGCATGTGAGTATTTACGGGAGACTTTTTAACAGAGAAGTGGAGAAAAGCAATATCTACAAATCTTGCATTGGTATGCTATTTTCATTTTGGAACATGCAGTGTTCCTGAATTTATCATGTGCGTCTTTCACACAAAAGTCACTTCACGCTTAAAAAACTCATAAATATAAGCAAAGTCAGACCTGGCTCTCAGGAAAACAGCTTACACAAGCTGTAAATGAAATTGCTATCTGCCAGACATTTGCTTGTATTAGCGCTAGGGATCGGTGAGTCTGGAGAATCACAGTCTTGTAGGGTCACATTTTTTTACTTTCCTGCACATGTTTTTTTCCAAAAAGGTGCCCTCCTGATCTTGCCAAACTACAACTCCCAGCATGCTCATTCAGCCCTTTACTGTCTGGGAATGATGTGAGTTGTAGTTTTTCATAATCTGTTAATGATCTCTGAACTTTTACCCTCAAAATATAGCCAAACTACAAATCCCAGCATGCCAAGACAGCAAACAGGTGTCTGGCCATGCTGGAAGTTGTAGTTTGGAAAGATCTGGAAGGCTACAGTTCAAGGAACACTGCACAGTAATCTCCAAACTCTGGTCCTCCAGATCTTGCTCAACTACAAATGCTGGGAGTTGTAGTGTAGCAAGATCTTGAGAGCCAGTCAGGAGATCACTGTGCAGTGTTCTCTTCACTTATACCATCTAAATCTATTCAAACTGCAAATCCCAGCATACCCAGAGAGCAAACAGCTGTCTGGCCTTGCTTTGAGTTGTATTTTGTCAAGATCTTGAGGGCCACATATAGTTGAAAACTGAACATTGATCTACAAACTCAGGCCCAACATATCTTGCTAAACTACACATCCCAGCATTCTGTCTGGCCATGCTACAAGTTGGACTTTTGCAAGATCTATAGTGCCACCCTTCGAGGAACACTGCACATTGATCTACAAACTCTGGTCCTCCAGATCTTGCTAAACTACAAATCCCAGCATTCCTAGTCAGCAGCAGTGATCTTAGAACTATTCACCTCCAAATCAGTCCAAACTACAAATCCCAGCATAGCCAGACAGCAAAAGGCCATGTCTGGCCACGTTGGAAGTTGTATTTTTGCACGATCTTGTGGGCAACATTTTGTAGATCACTGTGCAGTGGTCTTTCAACAGTGGTTGTCCAGATTTTAAATTACTTCTACTCCCAGCATGCACAGATAGCTAATGTGCATGATTGCAGTTGTAGTAGTGTGTGCTTGCCCAGTACGGGAGGTGTTACCCCGTGTCCTAGTTGCCCTGTCAGGCAGCCTCCCTACAGTGTCTCCTGGGCCCCCTTGCATACGTCCCCCTATGTAAACTTGTTTCTAATGTATTATACCGTGTAATGTGTTCAGAAAGCGTTGTCCCTTTAAGACTGTTTACCATGTCCCTTGTCATGTGATTGTTACCCAGGAGGTACCAGTGACCAGGTGATCCCAGGAGTGACCTATGGGCTCCCTGCTAGTCTCCCCCATTAAAGCCCTGTGTGGAGCTAGCTCTCTCTATTTCCTTACAAGTCTTTACTGAGGTCAAGTCGAGTCCTAGAGAGAGTCCAGAGTCATTGGAGGCCTCAAGTCCAGTCTGCAGCCACAAGCAGCTACAAGTAAGCCACAGTCTCAGTATTGTCAGTCATCAGTCAAGTCAAGTCAGTCAAAGTCATCATTTGTCAAGTCAACATGGCCTGCATTAAATTGACCATATCTACTACAAGTCCCAGCAAGGTCTCTGAGTCACTGGTCACCTCCGTGGGCCATGGCTGAACTGTATACACTTTATCATCTGTCTACCCTCAGTAACGCTAAAGTTATCCGTAACTTGGTGTCGTTGGAGTCATTATTGCCCCCGTGCCTAGTCCAGGATCTAGCGGTATACCTTTGGGTGGTATCGAGGATAAACCACGTCCTGTCGTCATGAATGTGTGGTAGCCTTGGGGGGGTGTATGGTAGTTGGGACGTTGTAGTAGATAAGAGGTTAATGTTAACCCTATAGTTCGTGACGCCAGGCTGAGGGCTAGAATGCTGAGGTAATTATCCGGCCTATCGCCGTCCTTCCCAGAAACGACAGGTGCATATAATGAAATGACTGAAGGTCCACAATGTACTTGAACTTGGGTAACTTTACTTAAGTGCTTGCGGTACATCCAATGAACAATGACAGTCTCCGGAATACAGTCTTTATATAGCTCAATGACTGACAACTGACAATCATTGCTCCAAGAAGGCCTAGGTACGGTCTTTGGTACCTGCAATTTAGGCTTACTTGCTTGAACTTGAGCAGGACTTGACTCTCGACAATCTGTAGAAAATGAAGAACTTGGCTCTTTGCTGTACATAGAAGATGATGAACTTGACTCTTTAGGCTCCCCCTCCTTGGGTATGGTGGTGGAGGCTTTAGGAGCAGACCTTTTCGGCCTCAAGTTGAAGGGATCGGACTCCCAATCCGTTGACGGGAAATATTTGAAAGGAAGCTGTGTTGGGGCAGTTGGTCTGGTGACCTCTGCAGCCCATTCTCCACGAAGGCTCTGGACGGGAGTGTACTCAACAATTTCACCCACCTCCAAGGTATAGAACTTCTTATGGAGATATGGCCTTTGCACTGCTCGGCGGTTTACGAGGATGGTCTGCCCAGTGTGGCAGTCAAGGAGTGTCCCACAACCTCTGACCTTGTCGAACTTGGCCACAGTTGCTCTTCTTCTTTCTAATGGCTCCTCCCCTTCTCAGGGTTGATCCCATTTACGGATGTACAATGCCTCCATTTCTTTGGTATTTTCTTGATACAGCACTCTTTCTTCATAAGGCAAATGCACGTGCTTGGGAGCATAGAGTTCTTTGTATCGGATCTTTAGCTTTTCCATCAATTCGGCCAGCTCGGCTTTCTTGACGGGCCCTTTCCCTTTCTGCAGTTGGGATTGGTGGGAGTGGCTTCCCAAGTAAAGGCTGAAGTACTCTGTGCATGTTTTCGATCAACTCCGGCTCATCTCCGAACACCCATTGCGATCATTTTGGTCAGCACTTGGCAAGCTTGATCGAGAAATGACCTCAGGGCTGGAGGAGGAAGAATAGGCTGCCTCTGGCGGGGTACTCACAGCAGCCTCCTCCGATGGGATCTCGGCCCAGGAGCCCCAGGTTTTGTGGTGAGGGGACAATCTCACCAGCGATGCACCTCCAGGTGTCCCTGCGCTTTCCACTGGAGGTGTTTCTGGCCAATCGTCGCCATCATCAGGCAGTTGGGGAAGATTGCAGGCCCCCTCTTCATCTAATGACAACCGCTGCAGACGGTCAGCAAGCTCTTGAAAAAGTTGGGCTGCGACTGCCACAACTTTCCGTGTTTCTGGCGCCATTTTGCCAACTGCACCACGAGGAACGCTGCTCTCCGCCATGTCTGTACTCTCCGGCTCTCCGTGCAGACTGAAGAGGTTGCTCTGCGTGGTGTCTTTTATAGTGGGCTTCTTCAAAATGGCGCTGGGCAGGATGGACACTGTCAGTGTAGCCCCGACTCCCGGTCCCTCCAGAAATGACTCCTGTATCTCTGAGTTCCCTTTTGGCTGCGACACAGCAACTTGGTGGCCACGTCCAGGGGCGGGGCGTGGCACAGCGCGGGCTTTCTTCGCGCGCTTTTCCGGCAGCAGTTCGGCTCCGCCTGTGCCGATCGGACCAACGGATCGCAGCATGAACTCATTGCGCAGTTTACATATTTCAGTACTAGATGAATCTTCGCCTCCCCCCTTACTTTTCCCTTGGCCCCTTTGTGTGGTGCACCACAAGCACCGTTCCTGTACACAGCAACATGGTTTACAACACATGAATAAAGTTCGTTTTCTGGGGGAGTACACTTTCACTAATGGCAACTGTATTAGGCACACACCCGTATCCTGTTCGTGCAATGCCAAAAAGGCTTTGTGGTAGCCTTGGGGGGGGGGGGGTGTATGGTAGTTGGGATGTTGTAGTAGATAAGGGGTTAATGTTAACCCTATAGTTCGTGACGCCAGGCTGAGGGCTAGAATGCTGAGGTAATTCTACCGGCCGATCGCCGCCCTTCCCAGAAACGACAGGTGCATATAATGAAATGACTGAAGGTACACAATGTACTTGAACTTGGGTAACTTTACTTGCTTGCGGTACATCCAATGAACAATGACAGTCTCCGGAATACAGTCTTTATATAGCTCAATGACTGACAATTGTTGCGGACCTTGAAATAAATTAAAGTCTCTGAATTTAGGGTAAATATTGCAGATCCGTCCGGATTTAGGGGATAGATAAGGTCCGGTGATCTTGCAGAGTGCGTGGGGATTGATACACTCAGAATTTAGAAGTTATCGGTTGTAGCCGCAAGGTTCAGGCCTAGACTCACAGATCTCAGCAGCGCAGATGCTTCTTGCTTGCTTGCACAGGAACAAGAGAGAGAGAACATGGCCGCCGCTCCCTTATATGGGCAGGGGGACGGGGCTAATCTGATTGGTCCGAACACCTGTCACTCACTGTTACAATGAGTGATGGGATTGACTATGTCACAAGGACCTCCAAAGGTCCTCAAGCAGAAATACCATAGAGTTCACCTAACCACGTGACCCGCAGGTCCTGTTACGCTATGGGACAGGTAATTAACTATTTATAGAGCTTTTATATAATATTTACATGCTTACTAAGTAAGCTATTGGTGCAATAACCATCTGGATGAGAGGTGACTAGGGGTGGACAGGACAACAGGAACCCCGACGTCCTAGGGACTCTGGCTATGGGGACCCACAATAAAAAGGTACCGGATAGGATACGGTACCGGGACACCACAAATGCAAGGGGTTAATGCCATCTGACCCTAGGGTAACAACATCCGCCATCATCACACCCCGTTACCACAAGTGTGCCTATAGCTTTTGCATAACTCAAACTGCAAGCATGCCCTTTGGCACATGCTGTTTGTTGTAGTATTGCAACAGCTGGAGGCACAATGGTGGAGAAAAAACTTATGGTCTGTTACCTAAGTTTGTGTTTACTTACCCGAGTCTTACATGGAGGAAGCCTGTGACTTGCACCCATGCTCACTATAATACTACTGATTCATTATTGACCATATCTACTACAAGTTGATATTGTATATTGGAGGTTTAGACTAAGCCCTGGCTTAAGAATGCACTTAATCTCAAAAAGTTTGAAAGTAAATTATTGATTTTTTTTATTATCTGCGCCAAATTTATCAAGCCCCTGAGATAGTTTGATAGATATGTAATACATAAGCAAAACTAAAACAAAAACAATGCCTACACATCTTGCTTACCAAAGCAAATAGGGATGAGCGAATCGAATCTGACGAATCCAAATTCGTTACGAATTTCAGGAAAATTTTGATTTGTAACGAATGCAAATATTCGATCACGGGAATCACTTCATTAAACTCCATTTAGTGCGGCCCAGGCTCCAGGGGCCGGGCATCTAAAATGGCAGATTCACATGTGAGGAAATGGGGCAAGGAATCCTGGGAAGGCAAGGCGGGTAGGTGGGATGAACCTGAATCACATTCAGCATGCAGCCTATCAGCAGCCAGCCCCCCTGTCACAGCCATATATAATCAGCAGCCATCTTGCGGCCAGTCATATCGGCGTTCTATTACAGAGAGAGACAGAGAGCAGTGTGTGTTGCACATAAAAGCTTTTTAACAGCAGTGGTTCACCTCAAGCCCAAATCCAGCATAGAACCACTGATAGGGAAGGGAGTGAGATTGAGAGAGAGTGTAATTTTGGGTGTAGTACACAGCGACTGTGTGCTGCAGCACGTGTGTACTACAACTGAAAAGCTAATAGTAGCCAGCCAGTTAGAGTGAGCAGAGCACTAAAAGTGTATTGCCCTCTATTAATTGTAACCTGTGAATACATCTAAGTGGTGTACTATTTTGTTCCTGTTAAAGTTGAGGTATCGGGTGTGAGATGCAGGGCAGATTAAATTACCCTAGGGGCAGATGCATTAACCCCTTGTATTTGTGATGCCAGGGTGTGGTTTATCCTCAATACCACCCGAAGGTATACTGCTGGATCCGGGGCTAGACACGAGGGCAATAATGACTCCGACGTCAAGTTACAGACAACGGTAGCTGAAGCGTACTGGAGCGCATTGTCCACCCTCATAAGTGCAAACCACATACGTACATCTAAGTGGTGTACCATTTTGTTCCTGTTAAAGTCTTAAGGGCCTAGATACTGTGAAAGGCCAGCAAAAAGTACACATTTGCTGGTGTTGTAGAAAACTACTGTTTTAAGCGTAGTGGAGCGTATTGTACTCCCCTCATATATGCACTAAGTATGTCAGGCAAAGAAGTGCCAGGATGGGCACAGAGGAGTGGCAGAGGCCTAAATTCATCAGGCAGAGGTCGCAGCAGGCTAGGGGTGAGTGGCCGCAGGAGTCGCAGCGTGAGCCTGAGCTCCCAGTATCAGCTAGCGGTCGTGTCTCAACCAGCAACCCATCTGCCGTCATTGATTGGTTAACACGGTCATCCACTTCATCACAAGTGACATCTGACACCCCCAGTCAACAGTCGCTGGGTTCCTCAGCCACAACCCTCAGTTGGCATGGCTCGGAAGCAGTCCCTGCCCTCCCATTGCCCCTGTCCTATGCCGTTCCCTCCCACACAGAAGTATTTTATGCTGTGGGTTCAGCTCCACTATTTAGTGAGGACAATCTACTAGAGGACAGTCAGCAGCTACTGCCTAGCAGAGAAGTGGAGGAGACATCTGCCGCTTCCTCCGCTAGGCAGGCAAGTAGTGATGAGGAGAGTGGCGTGGGAGGTGTTGTTGCGAGCGTTCAGGCTCCTGAAGCAGACACTGTTGAGGAACCTGAGGAGGACACCAGTGACGTGCAGACACAACTCGATGATGATGAAGCTGATCGCACTTGGGAGCCGGGTGCAGGAGGGGCTTCATCATCATCAGGAGAAGAGGGTTGCAGGTTGCCAGTGAGGCAGCAGCTGAGCCAGCAAGGTGGTAGCATGGTTGGCAGTCAGCATGGTGGCAGAAGTGTAAAGTCTGGAGCCAAACGTGCCCAGGGTAGACCACCTGCTTCGCGGCAGACTACCTTCACGGGAGGTAGTGAAAAAGGGATTCCTGGAGTCAGCGTCAGTAGCAGTCAATCATTGCGGACTGTTGGTAGGAAAATCAGCTACTCGGCAGTATTTCATCAAGCATCCGGAGGAGGTTAACCAGGCCACATGGAAGATGTATCGACAGAGGGTGAAGCGTGGCCAGGGTCCCAATGTTGGCACCATGGCCCTGCATCAACATATGCAGCATCACCATAAAGCAGCCTGGGAGAACCGTGGCTCCGATGTGGTGGTCCAGCCTGCTGCATCACCCAGGGCACGCCGCTCCCTGTTCAGCCAGCCAGGGCTCCACCAACTCAGCCGAAGGGAGCTGTGTGTCATACCCATCTTCTGTCAGATACTCCTTCTCCTCCTACTTCGAGTCAGTCATACGGCCAGCAATCCATCGGCGAAGCCATGTCCAAGAGACAACAGTATGCGCCCACTCATCCATTGGCACAAAAGCTGAATGTGCTCTGTCAAAGTTGCTGGTGCTGCAGTCCCTCCCTTTTCAAGTGGCGGACTCTGCACCTTTCAGAGAACTGATGGCTTGTGCCGAGCCGAGGTGGAGAGTCCCAAGCCGTCATTTCTTTGCGAAGAAGGCAGTACCAGCCCTGCACAATTTTGTGGAACAGAAGGTGGGCCAGTCCTTGAGCCTGTTGTTGTGTACCAAAGTGCACGGCAGCGCCAACGTGTGGTACTGTAACTACGGTCAGGGACAATACATGTCCTTTACGTCCCACTGGGTAAATGTGGTTCCTGCAAAGCCACAACAACAACTTGGACAGGCCACACCTTCAAATGGGAGCTGGGTGCAGATGGGGGCTTCATCTTCATCAGGAGAAGAGGGTTGCAGGTTGCCCCTGAGAGTTTCCTGTGTGGGGTGACCCTTTTTAGGGCGAGTGACACTTACCAAGAAGGGAATTAATAGGGCGAGAGTAGGGCCTTACAGGGGAATTTTTTACCCCCACCTGCTACCCTTCCACCATTTTGAGGTAGCATTTCAAGTGTTACTCGTCTTAAAAAGGGCGGCCCCACACAGGAACCTCTCCCTATTTTCACCTAAAACCCTGGGAAATGGCAGTATTTGCAGGTGGAAATACGGAGAGGTTCCTTTGTGGGGCCACCCTTTTTAGGGCGAGTAACACTTGCCAAGAAGGGAATTAAAAATGCGAGAGTAGGGCCTTACAGGGGAAGTTTTTACCCCCCCACCGGTTGCAATGAACCATAACTTGTTCCCTTTCACCTTTAAGAGGTCTTTGCATCACATCAATACTTGGTGATGTAGGTGGCACATGGTGGTTTTTGTACACCTTTCCTTTTGTTTGATTTAAAAAAATTTTTGGGTGCATATATTTTATCCTAAGAATATTATTAAAAGTTAAGTTTTACGTAATGCATATCCTCAATACTTACTTGTGCACACTAAGACTATTACAAAAGAGACCTTTTTCTTCTGCCTACCTGTCTTAGCTACTATTCTGAACCTGCCACTCGCCTGATGCCACACATATGATGCCAAGTTCTCCTTTTTTCACCCATCTTCGTCACCGGGTACTGGTATTGCCACCCACCGCCGCACTATGTCACCGGGTCAATTTCAGGACTCCTGATGCTTCTGATGCCACCTCCAGGCTGTCTCATACTGCCACCATATGTTCTCCTCATGCTGATGCCAGCACCAGGCTGTCTCATTGTGCCACCATATGTTCTCCTCATGCTGCTGCCACCTCCAGGCTGTCTCATTCTGCAACTATATGGTCTCCTCATGCTTCCGCCACCTAAAGGCTGTGTCATTCAGCTGCTATATGGTCTCCTCATACTTCAGCCACCTCCAGGCTGTGTCACTGTACCACCATGTGGTCTCCTCATGCTGCTGCTACATTTAATTAAACTTTTTAGGATTATCTATTTGAAACCTTCAATTTAAATGTTAAAAAAATATCTTTAATCTTTTCAATTGTGAGGCCCTATGGTCTCGTCAGGCTGTTGCCACCTCCAGGCTGGGTCATTCAGTCACTATATGGTCTTCTCATGCTGCCGCTGCCTCCACGCTGTGTCTTTCAGCCACTAAATGGTCTCCTCATGCTGCCGCCAACTCCAGGCTGTGTCATTTAGCCACTATATGGTCTCCTCATCCTGCCGCCAACTTCACGCTGCGTCATTCTGCCAGTATATGGTCTGCTCTTGCTGCCGCAAACTCCAGGCTGTGTCATTCAGCCACTATATGGTCTCCTCATGCTGCTGCCAAATACAAGCTGTGTTATTCAGCCACTATATGGTCTCCGCATGCTTCTGCCACCTCCAGGCTGTGTCACTGTACCACCATGTGGTCTCCTCATGCTGCTGGCACATTAAATTAAACTTTTAAGGTTCATCTATTTGAAATCTTCAATTTAAATGTTAAAAAAAAATCTTTAATCTTTTCAATTGTGAGTCCCTATGGTCTCGTCAGGCTGTTGCCACCTCCAGGCTGGGTCATTCAGCCACTATATGGTCTCCTCGTGCTGCCACCATCTCCAGGCTGTGTTCTTCAGCCACTATATAGTCTCCTCATGCTGCCACAAACTACAGGCTGTGTCATTCAGCCACTATATGGTCTCCTCATACTGATGCCACCTCCAGGCTCTGTCATTGTGCCGCTCTGCGACAGTGATTCTAATAGCGACACCTCTAATCTGCATGTCATACTGAATAACAGTAATATTCTACTAACCCAGCACACATGTTATGTTTGTTACAGCATGGCAAAGTGTTCTACACCCCTATTGAGGCTCTCTGTAGGCCTGAAATAGTCATTTTCAATACTGATTCGCCACGAATAAATTTGGACCGAACCAAATTTTTTCGGAAAATTCAGTGAATCGTCTGAACTGAATTTTTCTAAAAATTTGCTCATCTCTGAAAGCAAACATTGATAAATGTCCCCTATCGTGTTTTCTATCCCCCTCTTTTTTTTGTTTTTACTTGGCCCGTACTCTGCCCTTCCCCCTCAGCCCAGGCCTATATAAATTGGCAGCAAGCTGCATAGGGCCCCATTCTTTCTGGCAGTCTCCCGGTCTCTGACTGGGAGCACATGGTACGTGAGCTTTTACACCTGTTTACACTGGTCTGGTCCTGTGCGGAGTCCATTGCTGCCGCAGTGCCGTGTCTGTGGGGAGGCACGGCCCTGGGACTGGTTTGAATGGCATTGTGGCTGCTCTGCCAGTAGGTCGTTCCCCCTGTGAGCACTGGTGTTTTGGTGGCCGGTGCACAGTGCTACGCCATTTTATGCTAGGGACGTTATGAACCTGCTACTTACAGGTGGCCGTGACGTGGCTAGCGTGCTTGCACTTCATGATCATAAAGTACGCTAATGACCTGTTAGTTTAATGAATGTTGCTGAGAAGCCTTAGATCATTGTGCATGTTGCAGATGTGCGACCATGTCTGTTTTCTCTATTTGAATTCATATACATATATATATATATATATATATATGTGTGTGTGTGTGTGTTCAAATCACTTTAGCTTTCCATTGCTTTGCTTTGTCATAGGTGCCGTACAATGAAAATAATGGTGGTGCCATATCCCTTATATGCTGGATAACAGTGAAGCTTAAAAAAACCCTCATTGACTTTAGTGGGGTTCACCAGGCTCACAAGGCTTCCACCAATTTTATAAGCCAAAGTAATGTTGCTTGCTGCTTTATTATGTCAGGATGTTTTAATCTGTGACTGATCTTCCTAAAAGAACTTCTAATGCAGATGTGAATAAAGCCTAAGGCCTCGTTCAAACCATTTACCTATGGATTGCAACATGTATTCTGCATCAAAAAAGTTTTCCCTACATTTTGCACTTTTTCCCACATTTTGATTTATTAACACATGCTATGATCTGTAGGGTTTTCCTCAGCTGAAATCCACTACATTTTCTGTGGAAACCTTAGTAAATATGTTGGGTTTTTGTGAAAATGACGGAAACACGCCCCTTTTCAGTGACCACACCCCTTTTCTTGACGTCACACCCCTTTTTCAGGTTTTCTCAGTAAAATGGAGAGTTAGTTGGGTTTTTTGCAATTCTGCCGCAAGTTCTGGCGCAGACAGAATTTCTGGCGCAATGCACCAGAATCTGGTGCATAACCCGACAAAACGTGTTAGGTTTGCAATAGTCAATGAGGGCCAATGTGACCTTTAATGTTTTCTCTGGAAAGCTATGAACAATTCCACCACTTAAAGGAGATGTCTGCTACGGACTATTCTTATTCCATCCTGCCCGGGCTGCAAAAAAAGAGAAAACTAACTTCCACTTACCTTCCTATTGTCAGGATCCGGACTAGCGGCTGGTGAGGACACTGGAGGTGGATCCTCTGTGCCAGAGAGGCGATGGAGCGGGTCGTACTGGCAGATCGGTTCTAAGTATTTACTGGTCTTCACCAGAGCCCGCCGCAAAGCGGGATGGATTTGCTGTGGCGGTAACTACCAGGTCGTGTCCCCCAGTAGCGACTCGACCTCTCTGGCCGCTGAGACAGGCGTGGTACAAAGGACAAGGCAAAGGCAAGGTCAGACGTAGCAGAAGGTCGGGGCAGGCGGCAAGGTTTCGTAGTCAGGGGCAACGGCAGAAGGTCAGAAACACAGGCTAGGCAATACACAAAATGCTTTCTCAGGGCACAAGGCAATAAGATCTGGCAAGGGGAGGAAGAGGAAGTGAGTATTTATCCATTAAAACTTAATTGGGCCAGTCCCACCAAGCGGATCGCATCCCCGTCGCAGGCAGGGGGACAGCGCTCCCGGTCAGGGACAGTGACCGGAGCGCTGCTACAAGCCGAACGCCGCGCGCGCTCCGGGGAAGCCATGGGACCTGGAGCGCTTGGCATTACAGTACCCCCCCTTAGGTCTCCCCCTCTTTTTGGAGCCCAGGAACCTATGGATGAGCTCCTTGTCGAGGATATTGTCCTCGGGCTCCCAAGACCTCTCTTCGGGGCCACAATTCTCCCAGTCAACAAGAATTTTTTTTTTTACCTCTGACGACCTTGGAGGCGAGGATTTCTTTTACCAAGAAGACATCAGAGGACCCAGTGACAGGTGACCTTGGAATGGTGACCTTGGGGGGAAAGCGGTTAAGAATGAGAGGTTTGAGAAGGGATACATGAAAGGAGTTAGGAATACGAAGAGAAGGAGGAAGATGGAGCTTGTAGGAGACAGAGTTGATTTGACTTTTGATTCTAAATGGCCCGAGGTAACGGGGACCCAGCTTGTAGCTAGGGACACGAAACCGAATATATTTGGCAGAGAGCCACACTTTGTCACCAGGGGCCAAGACAGGAGGAGTTCTTCTCTTCTTATCCGCATGTTTCTTCATGCGAGAAGAGGCCAGTGAGAGCGACTTTTGAGTCTCTTTCCAGATAGAGGAGAAGTCCAGGGTCAATTCATCTACGGCAGGAACTCCAGATGAAGTGGGAATGGGGAGGGGGGGGGGGAAGCGGATGACGGCCGTACACCACAAAGAATGGAGACTTGGCGGATGACTCAGATTTTTTGAAATTGTACGAGAATTCAGCCCAGGGTAACAGGTCGACCCAATCGTCTTGGCGGGGGGAGACAAAATGTCGCAGGTAGTCCCCAAGGATCTGGTTCACTTTCTCCACTTGTCCATTGGACTGCGGGTGGTAGGCGGAAGAAAAATTCTATTTAATCTTCAATTGGGTGCAGAGTGCTCTCCAGAATTTTTAGATGAATTGAACGCCTCTATCAGAGACGATATGCGTGGGAAGTCCGTGGAGACGAAAAATTTGCAAAAAGAATTTCCTTGCCAACTGTGGCGCAGAAGGGAGACCAGGAAGCGGGATAAAATTAGCCATTTTGGAGAATCGATCAACGACCACCCAAATGACAGTGTTGCCATGGGATACGGGAAGGTCAGTGACGAAGTCCATCGCTATGTGGAACCAAGGCTGTTCGGGCACTGGCAGAGGAAGGAGAAGACCCGCAGGCCTCTGGCGAGGACAGGACTGTACGAACTCAGTCACATCTTTTTCAAAGGCAGGCCACCAATAGTGTCTGGCAATCAACTGAATGGATTTTTTTATTCCAGCGTGACCCGCCAAGTGGGAGGAATGACCCCATTTGAGAGTCCGGAGGCGAAGATGTGGAGGGACATATGTTTTTCCTGGAGGAACTGGCACCAGAGAAGCAGGAGCAGCAGAGATCAGACACTCAGGAGGGATGATGTGTTGAGGAGAGGATTCAGCTTCTGTGGCATCGGTGGAACGTGATAGGGCATCCGCCCTGACATTCTTGTCTGCAGGACCAAAATGGATCTGGAAATTGAAGCGGGCAAAGAACAACGACCACCTGGCCTGGCGAGGATTTAAGTGCTGGGTGGACTGTAGGTAGGACAGATTTTTGTGGTCAGTGTAGATGGTGATAGGGTGAAGGGAACCTTCCAGGAGATGCCTCCACTCCTCTAATGCCAACTTAATGGCCAACAATTCACGGTCACCAATAGCGTAGTTCCTTTCAGGAGGAGAAAAAGTTTTAGAGAAAAAAAACGCAAGTGACGTTTTTTCCTTTAGCGGTTTTTGGAAGAAGGACCGCCCCGGCTCCTACCGAAGAGGCGTCTACCTCAAGGAAAAACGGTTTCAGAGGATCGGGCCTAGTCAAGACTGGGGTGGAGGCGAAGGCGGCCTTAAAGCGAGTAAAAGCTTCTTCTTCCGCTTGGGGAGGCCAGGATCTTGGATTCGCATCTTTCTTAGTTAGTGCCACAATAGGAGCCACGATAGTGGAGAAGTGGGGGATGAACTGACGGTAGTAATTAGCGAATCCAAGGAAGCGCTGGATAGAGCGAAGTCCCGAGGGGCGTGGCCAATCTAAGAACGCGGAGAGCTTGTCGGGGTCCATTTGAAGCCCTTGTCCCGAGACCAGGTATCCCAGGAAAGGAAGACAGCTACGTTCAAAGAGGCACTTTTCAATTTTGGCGTAGAGATGGTTAACACGGAGGCACTGGAGCACTTGACAAACATGGAGGCGGTGTTCCTCTATGTTGGAGGAGAAGATTAGTATGTCATCAAGATAGACCACTACGCAGGTATACAATAAGTCCCGGAAGATTTCATTGACGAAGTCTTGAAAAACTGCAGGGGCGTTGCAAAGACCAAATGGCATGACGAGGTATTTCAAGTGGCCATCTCTGGTGTTAAAAGCGGTTTTCCACTCATCTCCTTCACGAATTCTGATGAGGTTATACGCGCCCCTGAGGACAAGCTTAGTAAAAATCTTTGCTCCGCGCAGACGGTCAAAGAGTTCCGAGATCTGAGGCAGAGGGTAGCGGTTCTTTACAGTGATTTTATTGAGGCCGCGGTAGTCAATACAAGGGCGTAGTGACCCGTCGTTCTTGGCAACAAAAGAAGAATCCTGCTTCGGCAGGAGAAGAAGACTTCCTGATGAAACCTTTCTTGAGGTTCTCCTGAATGTACTCCATCATGACCTTAGTTTCTGGAGCGGAGAGAGGGTAAATCCTGCCATGGGGCGGTGTGGTACCAGGTAGCAAGTCAATAGGACAGTCGTAGGGCCTATGTGGTGGTAAGGCCTCTGCCTGCTTCTTGCAAAAGACGTCAGAAAAGTCCTGATAGGCCTTCGGAAGGCCGAGCAATGGAGAAGTGATGGAGACTTGGCTAGTAGGTACCGACTTAAGGCAACGTGTGTGGCAGGAAGAGCCCCAGGATTTAATGTCCCCAGTGGTCCAGTCGAGGGTAGGAGAGTGACCCTGGAGCTAGTGCAAGCCTAGAAGAATGTCAGAGGTGCAGTTTGGCAGAACAAAAAATTCAATCGTTTCTTGATGGGGAACCCCCACGGTCATGTGCACGGGTTCTGTGTGGTAACGCACGGTGCAATTCAGGTTTTCTCCGTTAACCGAAGAAATGAAGAAGGGCTTGATGAGATGGATAACAGGGATGTTAAACCGGTTGATGAAGGAGGCTTTAATGAAGTTTCCTGCTGAAACAGAGTCCAAGAAGGCCTCCGCAGAGAAGGAGGCTTTAGCGGCTGGAGAAATCCGTACTGGAATAGTCAGGCGTGGAGAGGAAGAATTTACACCCAGTGACGCCTCTCCCACGTTCACTAGGTGCGAGCTTTTCCCTGACGCTGAGGACGAAGAGGACAGTCCTTTAAGAAATGTTCAGAGCTCGCACAGTATAAGCATAAGTTCTCGTTCCTCCGGAGAGTCCTCTCTTGCTGGGTCAGGCGAGACAGGTCCACTTGCATGGCCTCCTCAGCGGGAGGCACAGTAACAGGCTGCAATGGATGCTGGAAGAGAGGAGCCAGGCTTGGGTTTTGCCTGGTGCGAACAAGATCTTTCTCCTGGCGGAGCTCCTGATGTCTTTCAATGTAGCGCATATCAATGCGGGTAGCCAAATGGATGAGTTCAGTCAGGGAGGAGGGTATCTCTCGTGCGGCCAAACAAACCTTAATGTGGCTAGATAAACCTTTTTTAAAGGTCGCGCAGAGAGCCTCATTGTTCAGGGCCAACTCAGAGGCCAAAGTACGGAATTGTATGGCATATTCACCCACTGTAGAGTCTCCTTGGACAAGGTTCAACAAGGCTGTTTCCGCGGATGAGGCACGGGCAGGTTCCTCAAAGACACTGCGGACTTCAGAAAAGAAGGACAGGACGGAGGCAGTGGCAGGATCGTTGCGGTCCCAGAGCGACGTGGCCCAGGCCAAGGCCTTCCCAGATAGTAAACTGACCACAAACGCCACCTTAGACCGTTCTGTGGGGAACTGGTCCGACAACATCTCCAGGTGCAGGGAACATTGTGACAGGAATCCCCGGCACCTCTTAGAGTCCCCGTTAAACTTATCCGGGAGAGACAAGCGGACTCTAGCAGTGGTAGCGGCAGCTCGGAGAGGAGGGGAAGCTGGAGCTGGCGGAGGAGATGGTTGAGGATGTGGAGGCAGAAGCTGTTGAATCATGGCAGTCAACTGCGACAGCTGTTGTCCTTGTTGGGCAATCTGCTGGGACTGCTGGACGGCCATGGAAATGAGGTCAGCGAGGCTTGGCAGCGGCACCTCAGCGGGATCCATGGCCGGATCTACTGTCAGGATCCGGACTAGCGGCTGGTGAGGACACTGGAGGTGGATCCTCTGTGCCAGAGAGGCGATGGCGCAGGTCGTACTGGGGGATCGGTTCTAAGTAGTTACTGGTCTTCACCAGAGCCCTGCGGGATGGATTTGCTGCGGCGGTAACTACCAGGTCGTGTCCCCCAGTAGCGACTCGACCTCTCTGGCCGCTGAGACAAGCGTGTCACAAAGGACAAGGAAAGGCAAGGTCAGACATAGCAGAAGGTCGGGGCAGGTGGCAAGGGTTCGTAGTCAGGGGCAATGGCAGAAGGTCAGAAACACAGGCTAGGCAATACACAAAACGCTTTCTCAGGGCACAAGGCAACAAGATCCGGCAAGGGGAGGAAGAGGAAGTGAATATTTATGCATTTAAACTTGATTGGGCCAGGCACCAATTAGTGGTGCACTGGCCCTTTAAATTTCAGTGAGCCGGCGCGCGCGCGCCCTAGGGAGTGGGGCCGCACGCTCCGGGAGGAAGACACAGCAGGACCCGACTGCTAAGTGACTTGGCATGCGACCCGCGGGCGGGGAAGTCCCGCCACGCGGATCGCATCCCCGCCACAGGCAGGGGGACAGCGCTTCCGGTAAGGGACAGTGACCGGAGCGCTGCTACAAGCCAAACGCCGCGAGCGCTCTGGGGAAGCCGTGGGACCCGGAGTGCTCGGCGTTACACCTATGTTCCCCCCGGAGCTCCGCAACAGCTGATCGGTCTACTTCCTACTTCCCTTAGCCTGGGACATCACAGGGCTCTTCAGCATATCCCCAGCCGCAGCGATGTCCCACTTTGGCCGGTCATACGCTGAAGTGCCGTGTGACATCCCGGGCTAAGGGAAGTAGGAAGTAGCCCGGCCGACCAATCAGCTGTTGCGGAGCTCCGGGGGAACGTAGGAAGGTAAGTGAAAGATTGTTTTCTCTTTTTTTGCAGCTCGTGCAGGATGGAATAGGAATATTCTGCATCGCACATCTTCTTTAAATTAATTTCTAGGTCATTTCCTCTCTAGGGACCAAACAATGAGTTGGTGGAGATTCTGGAGAACGTTGCATATCTGTTCCCCTTTAGTCACTCCTTGTCTATTTATACATTAGATCAGGGGATGTAAATTCACGGTTACCATGGAAAACTTTATTTAGAATATACGTAAGTAGAGAAAATAACTTAGAACTTCCTTCATTCACTCACAATACATTTAATCCATCCATAAATATATTGTAGAAGCCGTGTAGACTGTAGAAGGAGAACTCCAGTGTTGGCCTTGGGAGATGAAATGAGCAAATAATTCTGTGTCCATCCTCTATGGGGTAGAAAAGCAAATGGAGCAGCATTCGCAGTAGTGAAAGATGAGATGGTTGCAGGCTGTGGATGGGCCCTGGTCCTCGGATCCCAATTAGATACAGCAACCAAGTAGATGCAGCAGCACTCCGGCGTAGTGAAAATAGTGACTTTTATTTATCACCAAAATGCAATAGCGACGTTTCAACCACATGTGGTGGTTGAAATGTCGCTATTGCATTTTGGTGATAAATAAAAGTCACTATTTTCACTACGCCGGAGTGCTGCTGCGTCTACTTGGTTGCTCCTCTATGGGGTAGATACATCAAAACTTGTGCAAAGGAAACCTTGCCCATTTACCTATAGCAACCATTCAGATCACTTCTTTCATTTTGCACATGCACTTTTATGAAAGAAGCAATCTGATTGGTTGCTATGGGCAACTGGGGAACTTTTCCTCTGCACAGGTTTTGATAAATCTCTCCCAATCTGTCCAGAACATGTGGAGTACATCCACTTTTAGAGGGGTATTCCGGGATCTAACATTTAATAAGATGTCTGATCGCGGGGGGCCCACCGCTGGGACTCCCCGCAATCTTACTGCAGCACCCGCATTGTATGCGGAGCTGCGTCTCCAGTTTCAGAAATCTCCAGTTTCAGAAACCTCACGTTCCCCCCCCCCCCCCGTGAAGTCACGCCATGCCCCCTTCGTTAATGTCTATGGGAGGGGGCTTAACAGCTGTTACCCCCCTCCCATAGACATGAATGGAGGGGGCGTGATGTGACATCACAAGGGGGCGTGGCGCTACATCACCTCTCCAGTCCCGGAAACCGGAGGTTTCCGAAACTGGAGACGCAGCTCCGCATACATTTTATTCCCTTTGGATAGGGGATAAAATGTTAGATCCCGGAATACCCCTTTAATTTCTTTGCTGTCTTTCTTTTAAAGGGGATAAGATGTCTGATCTTGGGGGGCCCACCACTGGGACTCCCCGCAATCTTGCTGCAGCACCCGCATTGTATGCGGAGCTGCATCTGCAGTTTCAGAAACCTCCGGTTTCCGGGACTGGAGACATGATGTAACGCCATGTCCCCCTCGTGAAGTCACGCCATGCACCCTTCATTAATGTCTATGGGAGGGGGTGTAACAGCTGTTACCCCCCTCCCATAGACATGAATGTAGGGGGCGTGACGTGACATCACAAGGGGGCTTGGCGCTACATTATGTCTCCAGTCCAGGAAACCGGAGGTTTCCGAAACTGGAGATGCAGCTGCGCATACATTTTATCCCCTTTGGATAGGGGAAAAAATGTTAGATCCTGGAATACCCCTTTAATTTCTTTGCTGTCTTTCTTGTTATTATATAAGCTTATAGGTAATTTGGAAATCAGTCCTATTGGTAAGTATTTGTCTCTACATGGGGTTGCATTTTTCTGGGACTTTGGGGGGGTGGGGGCATTATTATGTCAGAGCTTGGGCCCACGAAATTATACACAGGGCTAGCGTTAAGGGGGAGGGGGTAAACAGGGCAATCACCCAGGGACCTATCCTCCAGGGGGCCCCCTGTGGCTGCTACAGTGTTTGTGACTCCTGGAATGAGTGTGGGAGTGCAGCCAGTACCATTTAGAATTGAGCCTCACTGCTTCTTAAAGCCACTTAGCAGAGACCCCGAACATAGTGCTGGCAGGGAGAGGCCGGGCTCCTCTAACACACAGCGCAGCTTCACACAAGCGGCCATCTTGGATGTGTAAGAAGCGTCCTTAGCAATCTGCCTGCCTACAAATATATATTTTTTATTCCTGTGTTTTCCAAACAGTGTGTTGCCTGCTGCTTTAAGACTACAACTCCCAGCATGCCCAGACATCTTAATCCTGTCCGGGCATGCTGGGAGTTGTAATTTTGCACTGAAATATATCTCAGTGTTTATCAAACATTGTGTCATAAGCTTTTGTAAAACTACAGCTCCCATCATGGCAAAGTTCTTGCGCAGCTCCAGCACAATAGTGTTTCAAATACATATATACTGTAGTTATCAAATAACATCACTATATGGGCTAAATATTACTGCCATACAGAGATTAAATATTACTTCTAAATTGTTACTAAATAAAACATCTATATAACTGTATTACCAATGATACCATTATACAAAGCATAAATAAAACCTCTACACCATGACCACATAATAATACCTCTACACCATGACCACATAATAATACCTCTACACCATGACCACATATTACCACCACATAATGAATCAATAATATTCTTCTACAAAGTAAGGCCACTTTATTAAGATAAATACTACCACCATACAGTGACCGTATAGAGGTAAGATTCCAATGCAACACTCTGCAGACTGTACGGTACAGTTATATCCAATGACTCATAGGTGACATCTTTTCTGATATAACTATTTCACTTTTCCCATTTTTGCCTTCCTGTAGACTGTTGTGGATATTTCTTCCATGCTTGTGTCTGTTGTGCTTTTTGCCTAGAAATCTTTGGCACCTTACTTTTACAGCTTCCTTCATACCTTTTCTCAGTGTACACAAACCCCCTTCCTGCTGATACCCCCAATTCTATGCCTTTAGGGGCCCTGTTACAGTACCTGTTGCATTGAAAAGTGCCCTCAAATATGGCACTTCAGAAATAATTGTTTCAAAACTTTAGCTACCCTCCCCTTAAAAAAAGTTTTATGAAGACAGAGGCCCATAAAATATAATTGCCAGATAGATAGTGCACCCCAAAACTAAAAGTGCTGAACACACAATGCCTCTTATTGTGCCCCCGGTATAAGCGCCAACAAACAATAACGGTACCCCTTTAGACCCCACATAGCAATAGGGCTCCTCTTTGCACCCCACACAGTAATAATGCCTAACTTTGTGCCACCTGCACAATAATAATTGTGTCTCCATATAGTAATGCCCCAATGGTGCCTCCATATAGTAATGCCCCAATGGTGCCTCCATATAGTAATGCCCCAATGGTGCCTCCATATAGTAATGCCCCAATGGTGCCTCCATATAGTAATGCCCACCTTTATTCCTCCAACAAATAATGCCCCTTTGTAGTAGAAATACCCCATTCTGCTCCATTGTAGTAATATGACCCCTTTGTGCGCAACACAGTAAAATAAATAAATAAACTGCACCTTTGTACCCTCTTACAAAGTAATATTACTCACTGTGTGCTTCACTAAAAAGTAATAATGCCCATTTTTATATATCCTTTCAGTCCTAAAACAGCAATAAAATGACTACTATTTTGCCCCAATAGGTAATAGTGCTCCCTAAGACCTTTATTCACCCTGCTACCCTGTTCCCATCATGAGCAGTGCTGCTGAAGCCTCTTGCGCCAGGAGGTTGTTTTCTTGTGCCTGGTCCTGCCATTTTAAAGGCCTCTGTGCTCAATGTTCTAGTATAGGTTTCAGCTGTACCTAAGCATGAACAGTAGTTCTCCATTAGGAGTTCTGGACATTAGACCATAGATCTGATCTGGTGCTAATGCTGAAGCAGGGGCCCTTTTAGAAATATTCTTTCCAAACCTGCAGAACATCCAGGACATTACCAAAGATAGGGCATAAGGGCCTATTCACCATGGGGCTGCCCACTTTAAAGGTTTGTGAGACCCTGCACTGAAATGTGCTCTCCACAAGTGCTACAGCATTAGAAAACAAGAAAGAGGTAAATGTAAAAAAAATGATGAAAGTGGGATGGCGCTCTATGACCACCTGTTTTGATGGTTAGGAGTGCGGAGATGTCAAGCAGCTGAAAGGTTCCTAATTTTTATCTAATTCTACTCCCATCCTCTACATACACCTCGGTCTGTGCCTGTACACGTCAGATGCAGATATAAGCCATGTTTGTACTAAGGACATGTTTAATGCTTTCATTTATTCCATCTATTATGCAGACACTATACAGAACCTGCACAGTCCTCAGAGACTTCTTCTTTGACCGACATGACAGCTAATCCTACACAAACCTGTATACAGTGACACCAATGGAGACCTATTCTTAAAATGTATTCTAACCCCATTTAACATATAATTAGATCTTGGAGGTACCTGAATAATTTACACAGCAATAAGAAGCACGAGACGGCTCAGGTTACTCCTTTGAGCCTTAGATCAAGTTTGGTTTCTTCTGGAACAATTTTGTGTTAACACTAAAGACAATTTTACTTTTGGGTTACATATGTAATCTATGTAATTCGATTACTGCTCTTGTTTTCTGTGACTATAATAAAAAAAAAAAAAAAAAAATATATATATATATATATATATATACAGTAGAATAGAAAATAATCTACACACAATTCACACATTTAGATTTTCAGCTTTATCATGCATGCAATAGGCATAGACATGAATGGAGGGCGTGGTGTGATGTCACTAGGGGGCGTGGTTGTGACGTCACATCCCCGTATCGGAGGCAGCGCCCAGCAGAGAATGGCGGGGGCTGCACCGAGATCACAGGGGGTCCCCAGCGGCGGGACCCCTGTGATCATACATCTTACCGTATTTTTCGCCCTATAGGACGCACCGGCATATAAGACGCACCCAATTTTAAAGGTGCAAAATCTAGAAAAAAAAGATTCTGAACCCAACAGTGATGTTCAACCTGCGGACCTCCAGATGTTGCAAAACTACAACTCCCAGCATGCCCGGACAGCCGTTGGATGTCCGGGCATGCTGGGAGTTGTAGTTTTGCAACATCTGGAGGTCCGCAGGTTGAAGACCACTGGTAAAGGAGGTAATACTAAACGTGTCCCCGCCACCCTGGATGTCACTCCATGATGTCACACTGTGTGTGTGTGTGTGTGTGTGTGTGTGTGGAGACCCAGTACGGAATACTGTATCCTGCCCATCCTGTTGGGCAGATGTGGCCTTCAGTGTCCCTGTTGGGCCCACACTACTTAGGACTCAATATACAGTAATGTTATGTTATTGTTGTTATTCTGGAACTTTCTATGTCACTGGTGTTTTAAGCCTGTCAGGTGACCTGTCTGCCCCAATGTGAATCCTCCAAATTGCCCCATATATCGTTTAGGGGGGAGTTTGCTGCGTCTCTTGGTTGGATATATATATACACACACACACACACACACACACACATATATATATATATATATATATATATATATATATATATATATATTGCCTAATGTTTCATATAGCGACATCTTGAGCTTTTTTCGTAATTCATATATAATACTACTGAATGAGAACTAGAGCCATCAGATATCACCCCCCATAAGCCTTGCTTCCTGGGGGGAATGTGATAAGGTGGCATGTTGTGGAACTATATAGCGACACCCAGACTGTTTACAACTTTGGGATCCATCTAGACTCTGCTTCACTATGTGCATGATACCGAAGTTCAACTGAATAATATGATTTTTTTGTGGAAATGTTAACTCCTATTTTAATATAATCCTTCTAGACAGAGTAGTCACTTTGGTTGAGTTATGTGACCGGAGTTCATCTACAGACATTGCAGTTCTCATATCCTGTAATGTTATCACCATTGTAATTTCCAGCAGCGAGCAGCTGGTCAAATAATATGTGCTACACTGAGATATGAATGGCATTCCAGCTCTTCTACAGATTATACATCAAGAACGAATTAATAGTCATGAATTACCATAATATGCCCATTTTAACCTGCATTAATATTACATATCCATGAGTTGTTCTAAGCATATAATATGCCTCCAATGTAATTATTATGCTCTATTATGAATATAATTGGATTTCTTTAGCACCATCACTAGTTACTGACAATACATTATATATATATATATATATATATATATATATATATATATATATATATTAGGAATACAATGCATCCACATGCTAACACTTCTAGGAATCATATTTACTTGACTTAGTAACTGCGCCACTTAGGCCACTTACGTTTATGGGCTAGAGGGGGGGGGGGGGGGTGTAGCTACACTGGGGCCAGGACAAAGACAAAAGTAGGGGGGCAATTATAAAATACTACATACTGTATATGCTGCCGTTACACAATAGTGCTGCATACTGTGCAAGCCGAGCCAGGATATAAAGGTGTTACAAACCGTGCCCCTTGGATATAATCATGCCACAAACTATGCCTCCTGGATATCATAGTGCACACAATGTCGCCAGGACATAATGGTGCCTCACACTGTGCTGCCAGTACATAATAATGTTACACACTGTGCCTTACAATGTGCTGCCTGGAAATAATGGTTCCATCCACACACTATGCCGCTAGGGTACAATAATGCCATATTGTGTAGTGCCACACTGTGTAGCCTGGACAAAGTAGTGCCATACACTGTGCTGTGTGGATATAATAATGTCTCACTGTGTGCCCTTTGGATATAATAGTGTCATACACTGTATAATAGTTTTGCTGTCTCTATCAGCGCAGACATTTTTCCTGTAACCTGCCTTACTTCCCTCTCCCAGCACTGACCTTCTCGCTACTATAAAATGACAGAACTAACCTCAGCGACTGTCACTTTATAGTAGAGTAATAGAGATTACCGTTGGGACCAGCTGCTGGTGGCCGGGAGCACTGTAGTACTTTTCAATTAGGGGGGCACAGAATTATGTAGGGGGGGGGGGGCATGGCCCCTTTGTCTCCCCCATTCGGCTGCATCAACTAGACTATGACTGATCTACAATTCATGTGTGGTGTCCCAGCACCAAAGGCTGTCTTTTGGCTTCGGACTTCCTCGGACAGACCTGCGGCACCGGTGTTGGACCCACTAAAAGACTGGTTGTTACAGTTATTATGTTCAAGCACTTTATTAAATGTTTATTATATTGTTCATAAGTGATGTGTTATCTGTTATTTATAGGTGTTATACCTTTAAGAGCAGAGGAGCAGTACAAGCCCATGTGACCCTGCCTGCCCAATGGGAACCCCTAAATTCCTTAGTATATAGAGTAGAGGGGGGAGGAGTTGCCCCAGTTGAGTTTAGTCTTGCGTTATGTTCTGAGCACAAGTCTGGTAAAGGTGTGAGGTGTGTGGAGAAGCTCTGAGGGAAGGTCCAGAACAAATCTCTGTTCAAGTCTTACCCAGCCATTCTTCAAGGATCCCCCGCACAGGGGAAAGTCAAGCCCTGGTGGAGAAAGTCTCAGGACCTTGTCAGAACCCTAGCGACCTGGAAACTCTTCAGTCTCATATCAAGTCAGTATTAATCAATTGGGTGAAAAGAACCATAAGTCTCAGTAAGGCAACAGGGCTCCCAAAGGGTTACACAGCATCCTCTCCACTCTGCCCCATACTGTTGGCGTGTAATACCATCTGCACCCTGCTCAGTAAAGACAGTTATCCGTAACCTGGCGTTGGTGCGTTTCTTTACTCCCCGTATCTGGCCCAGGAGAAGCTGTCTCCAACCATGGACCGTGTATAGAGTAACGGTGCCCTGGCATCACAAAGTGATCAGGTATTCCTAGCAGCCTGTGGCACCACACGGTGGTGCTGTGTCTAGCAGAAAAAAAGAATCTCTTCTTTTCTAATTCTAATTCACTTTTTTAAGATTCATGAAAAGACAAACACAGTGAAACATGGTGTGATACAGTGAACCACACTATGGTTTCTTAGTGGTCTCCTAACTGTGGACCTCCAGATGTTGCAAAACTCCAAGAATGCCTGTATAGCCATAGGCCACCCAGACATGCTGGGGCTTATAGTTTTCCATCATCTTTGAGACCACTGGACTAAAGTCTTGTATACAGACACTCTCTATGTCTTTGTACAACTGCAGAGTTGTATTGGCCCCATTCACATTTTCATTTTTTTTCTGCATGCTCCACTGGATGCCACATTACACTATATTTTGTTATCTCTATAATGCAGTGCCATATGGAGGCACCATAAGGTGGTACATGGAGGGCACACAAATCTATAGTTCAGACCCACAGGGACTCAGCATGCCTCCATAGTGGTTCCACACCGGACCTAATAATCTCACAGGAGTCTTTATTAAACCAAAGCTTCTAAGCAGAAAATAACAGCTGTGGTGTTGGCATTTAGGTGAAAGAAGTCTTTAAAGATGATTCTTTACATGTAACATACAACAAAGTATACAATAATACTGTTAGTAAAAAGATAGTAGTCTTTATAGAGCAATATATGAAGTAGCCAAATTATCAAGCAGGTGTAACCTGGAAATGGATTCTTTTTATTCTACTTTGGAACCCAGTGGCAAAATAGCAAGTAAAAATAAACAAGCAATAAAGTCCATAACACAGTACCTGCAAGGGCAGAGAAAAATCAAGCTCAGTCCAAATCTGAGGTCATGGCAGGTAACGGTCAGAAAAAAAAAATAGTCGAAGGTCTCAATTCAATAGAAGGGTATGGAATACAGGAGCGTGGAAACAACAGCTTAGTCTATGTGTACAAGGCAACAGAATTAACCAGCACTGATCTAAATAACTAGTTGGGTTTAAAAGCCCTCAGGAGCCAGGGATAGCCCTGCTGCTGAGACAACACAGGAATGGCTGGTTCTATGGGATTGCCTGATGGCAGGGTTGTGACCTTTAGACATTTTCCATGCTCTACAGGTACACATGACATGTTCTGTAAGTCATACAGGCACATGTGTACATGTTTGGGCATCTTCACCATAGTAAATGCAGGGTCTGTCTTGAGCATGGTCACCTTGGGTACTCGTCCCTGGCTGCAACGACAGAGAGAAGACAAGATGGTGCTCGCTGCAGATTATGTCTGTGCCCAGGTAAGGGGGCCCCTTTGGCTCCATGAAAGCAGGTCATAGTTCTCATTAGGGAATATGCTCAACTTGCTATTGCGTAAGAAAACAACCTATATGACGTGTAGTTACAGGAGGTAGCTGCCATCACAGGGAAGGTCATTTGTGCTGGTAGACGTCTGTGTCCTTGTGATGCATATAGGAGGCAAAAGCCACGAATGAGAAGAAAAAAGACCCTGGAGATTTGGACCATCCCTTAATCAAAATCCAGAGCTGGTGTCCTTAAAATGTTGAATACAAGTGTAATTCTTTATTGGCATTGAGAAGGAGAAATACAATTGTGTGCCCCAGGCGTCTGGTGGATGGGTGGAGTTGGTCACCTGATAGTCCCTTGCTAGACCAGCAACACTTTTGTCAAATGGGTTATTCCCTGTAAGGTGAAAGCAGGGATAAGAAATATGGACAGTTGTATAATGTGGAAACAACTTGTAACTTTACTGAACATTCTGTGCTAGTGCAGATACAGTCTCTTTAGCAAACAGTTGTGGGTACAGGTTTTAAGAAGATGAGTCAAGAGTTGGTCACTGTCCCTTTAAAAGTTGCTTCAGTAGCAGATATACTGACTGGAGAGTCTCAAATGTGCTCTTTGCAAATGTTGTTGCTAGTGGTAATGCAATTAAAGGGGTATACCACCCCTAGACATCTTATCCCCTGTCCAAAGGATAGGTCGAGCAACCACAGCCGTCACGCCCCCTCCCATAGACCTAAATGGAGGGAGCCTGACGTCATAACCAAGGCCGCCAGAAATTGGCCTTCTGAACATTAATGTCCAAAATGCCGGGGTGTCTGGCTGGAGATCGCAGGGGGTCCGAGAGGCTGGACTCCCAGTGACCCTTTGTATAGGGGATTAGATGTCTAGGGGTGGAGTAACCCTTCAAAGACAGATAGAGGAATAGTTCAATTAGTTGCTCTCTGCTGTGAGGGGCCTACACAGAACGGCTTACTGTGGTGCAGATACTTGTACTTTACTTAAGGTTTTGCAACACAATACCCTATGTGCAGGGCATAAGCTGAAGAAACTTCTGTACTGTCTTAACAACAGAGCTCTGACTGTAGGTCTACAAATGGACTAGTGTATGCAAAGGAGCCCTTGTTCAGCAATTTTCCTCCTGAAGCTGGAAACAGTGTACAGGGACAATGATGTCCCCACAGTGTGGACCGGGGACGACCTTCTGGGTGAAATCCTACAAACTTTGCACAGTGTCATAATTATTGTGCACACAACCCAGATTTGTCTTAGGTGAGATTAGACTTGCAACTGAACCAGGACTTGAGACGATCTTTTAGCAAACTTTAGCTTGTACTGAACTGATCCTTGGAGGGGCACTCTAACTAGGAATATTTACTATCCTGTGACTGACTAGTCTGGCTAGCAGAGTGGAGCTAGGAGAGATGTTCACTGTTTCCTGGCCTTAGCCAGACTCTGAATAGACTCAACTAGCTTTGGGTCCAGCACTCAAGGAAGAGGGGGTTAGACGAGTGACTCTTCTTTTAGCCTTTCTGGAAACTTGGAAGGTGACTGGGAAGCATTTAACCCTCACACAGTTGTGATACCTTAGTGTATGCTGTAATGGCAGTGTAATACACAAATAGTTTTGCAAGTGGACTCATGACACCCCACAGACAGATTTAGGCAAAAGTGGGAGACCACAAGGGTATAATCCCCATAAACATGATGCAAAGTGTCACCCCTTCCCTCAAACAAAAGGGTTGTTGATCGTCTCAGGGATTTGTATGGCTCAGGAGTCAGAACCAGCACAAAGGTCAACTATGATATTGTTATGGCCCCCTCTCTTCGGTATAAATTTCTACATTACAAACGCCATACAGTGAGGCAGTAAACCAGGGTAGAAATACAGTGGTCCCTCAAGTTACAATATTAATTGGTTCCAGGATGACCATTGTATGTTGAGACCATTGTATGTTGAGTCCATAACTCTATGGAAACCTGGTAATTGGTTCTGAAGCCACCAAAATGTCCTCCAAAAATAGGAAAAAGTGAGGATTAAAGAAAAATAAGTAGATAACGAATATAGATAAAGCAAATCCTTACATATAAAAGTATGAAAGATCTGCTGGGAGCTGTAAATCACTGTCTATGTTAGTGTTTCCCAACCAGGGTGCCTCCAGCTGTTGCAAAACTACAACTCCCAGCATACCCGGACAGCCGAAGGCTGTCCGGGCATGCTGGGAGTTGTAGTTTTGCAACAGCTGGAGGCGCCCTGGTTGGGAAACACTGGTCTATGTAGAGCACAGGAGTTTCTTCAGGGTCATGTACAGTACACACAATTTCCTAAAAAAGTTAAATGGAGCCGCCCTTACTTGGTGTCCAAAGGAGCAGCTGTGACATAGGTTAAGAGTAGACATGTAACACGTCCCTGTACTGTTGGCGCTACCAGACAGGAGTTCAGTGCATTCGCTTCAGTACTACAGTGCATGCGCTAATACAGGGGTTTTACCAGTGAATGCCCATTCTGATTGGTCGGTTCTTCCGGCCATTGACATGTTTTGCAGATCTGGACTGTCTGTACATTGTATGTTGAGTCTGGTTTCAAGATACAATGGTCCAGAAAAGGCCATTGTATGTTGAAACTATTGTATGTTGAGGCCATTGTAAGTTGAGGGATCACTGTATATTGATCACTCATGATAGAATACACAAGGATCCACAGCACTATTTTTTTCTCTGCTTAAATCCTGTAAATTTACTGGGTCACCAATGGATGCCATGCAAGTGAATGGGGGCTGTCGGGACCCAGCAGTAGCCATTTGCATTTCACCCGTTTCAGGGTCCGTCCAGCTCAAAAAAAAAAAAAAAAAAGCCGATCGGATACAAACGGCCGTGTGAACCTAGCCTAAGGCATCATGGCTTTCCTTTATAATGGAAGCTATGCCACCTTACTGCAATCCAAATGGCACCTGATGGACCTAACTCACATATGGTCAGACTGTTGGGGTTCCCTCATAGTTGCTGCTGTATTGATAATTTTTGCTGCAAAAACTGATTGAGACCTTGAAACCCCCTGAAGAGCATTACAGCAATGTGAACAGAGCAAGAAAGTATGAATGAGCTTTTTGCCGTTGCACTATATATTGTGATCACATTTGTCGCTGACATCGTCTTGACTGTCTTGGGTATTTTATGATAAGGTTTACATGACAAATGCTTCTATCTTCCCATTATCATATGCAAAGCACAACATCAGCCTACACACATTAGATAGATGGACTTAGATAATTCTATGATACTGGTTGGTCATCTGTAGCTTTCCTAAGAAATGGGCCTATGTACCACAGAATAAACCTTGCAGCTGCTATGGGGCCCATGGAAAGAAGAGGCCCAACCATGGTTAGTTCAATTCCTTTTGATACTAGTTGTCAAGAACTTCTGCAAGAGGAACCGTATTGCTGGCAAGAAAAAATTGAAGAATTAGACTTAGGGTCATATAGAGGGTGTGGAAGGGTTTGGTTTGGACCTGGCATCACAACTGGGCCCAATTAAATGTTTGCTATAAGACCCATTCCCATAGTACGTGGTTATTTGTCAGCTGTTATCCGAAGCTCTTGATCCTTATCATACACCAGCTTTACCCTGCCGGCATGCCTATGATTTATGGAAAGTAATCTTCTGCATTCCTTCTATAGACTTCATTTATTATATAGTTTACATCTTTGGAATATCCAGACTTAAATTACCAAATTAAATTATCTAGAGGATTACGTTCTCAGTAAAACAGATGGGGCAATAAAACACATCAGGTACCTATATAATAGAGACATCTCCGTCATCCCCAAGCTACATGCATGTGAAATATATTTGGCGAATAAAGAATTTTACCTTGTCTAGAAGGCTAGCGGTCACTGTGTCTCATCTGCGGTAAGTAACTGATGTAGACATCTTGTTTCCTCTGTAAAAGTGACAAAAAAATAAGGATTCCAAATGAGAATGTGCAGGTAACAGAATTAAGAGGGTTCTTAAAGGGGTACTCCGGTGAAAACCTTTTTTCTTTTAAATCAACTGGTGGCAGAAAGTTAAACATATTTGTAAATTACTTCTATTAAAAAATCTGAATCCTTCCTGTACTTATTAGCTGCTGAATACTACAGAGGAAATTCTTTTCTTTTTGGAATGCTCTCTGATGACATCACGAGCACAGTTCTCTCTACTGACATTATTATAATAATAATAACGCTTTATTTATTGTTGTCCTTAGTGGGATTTGAACCCAAGCCCCCAGCACCACAAGGCAGCAGTGCTAACCACTGAGCCACCATGCTGCCCTTTGCATACATCTGCTATGCATCTGCTATGCATGGTTGCTAAAATGGACAGAGATGTCAGCAGAGAGCACTGTGCTCGTGATGTCATCAGTGTTCCAAAAAGAAAGGAATTTCCTCTGTAGCATTCAGCAGCTAATAAGTACTGGAAGGATTAAGATTTTTTAATAGAAGTAATTTACAAATATGTTTAACTTTCTGCCACCAGTTGATTTAGAAGAAAAAAGGTTTTCACCGGAGTACCCCTTTAATTAACCATAGAATGTGACTAGAGGAAAACAAGCAAACCATGATTTATAGACAAGAGGAGGGAATCTATGAAACCATGTATGGCAGTTTTCTGGTGAACAGAGTCGCAACATTTTTCCTGAGCCTAATTTTGAACAATCATTTTTGAAAAGTAAATGAGGCTGAGGAGGGGGTTGTTGGCTCCCACTGTCTGACATATGCAATAAGGTACAATATAAATTGGTGTAAATTATAGCTGAAATTCATACTGTCATAGATTTCACTCTCCAGTTGCACGGACAACCAAGAAGCACCAAATGGTGTGCGCCTCCTAATATATTTAGCACATCTTTCCCCAGCATACTTTTACTTAAAGGGGTACTCCGGTGGAAAACTTTTTTTTTTTTTTTTTTTTAAATCAACTGGTGCCAGAAGGTTAAACGGATTTGTTAATTACTTCTATTTAAAAATCTTAATCCTTCCAGTACTTATCAGCTGCTGTATGCTACAAAGGAAGTTGTATAGTTATGTCCTGTCTGACCACAGTGCTCTCTGCTGACACCTCTGTCCATGCCAGGAACTGTCCAGAGCAAGATAGGTTTGCTATGGGGATTTGCTCCTGCTCTGGACAGTTCCTGACATGGACAGAGGTGTCAGCAGAGAGCACTGTGGTCAAACAGAAAAAAAAATCAAAAAGAAAAGAACTTTCTCTGGAGCATACAGCAGCTGATAAGTACTGGAAGGATAAACATTTTTAAATAGAAGTAATTTACAAATCTGTTTAACTTTCTGGCACCAGTTGATTTAAAAAAATGTTTTCCATCAGAGTACCCCTTTAAAGGGGAAGTCCGGGGAACTACACTTATGCCCTATCCACAGGATAAGGGATAAGTGTCTGATCCGACTGCTGGGCCCTCCCGTGATCTCCAGACATGCAGGAAGACAACCCGCTCAGCCAATCACCGGCTCAGACAGGGGTCCCAGCAGTCGGACAGCTGTGCGCAGGGGATACTCTTTTAAGATTGACTACTTGTGAAATGTAAGTCTTAGTAAATGTCTGCCATAGTTTTTGCCACAGATTTCCCAGGGTGGTAATGGTGCAAATCTTTTCAATTTTATTTGCACAGAGTGTTCAAGTGCCCTAAGATATAAATATACCACAGTGGCTCAGCAATGTACTATAAGATACAAATCGTCGAAAACTGGCATACAAGCATGCATATCCTTTTTTTATATGGTGTAGCTGTAAATGCGGTAGTAAAAAAAGATATTGTAGCAGAACAGATTTTGAGCTGTGATGATTTTTCATTGTATAGTATTTAAGAACTCTGCCTTTTTTACATTATTGCACACATTTTTGCACAATTCATGACATTTTAGTTTCGGACAAACTTTATTAGAAACAACCGAATCATACAACAAAGTAAGTGGTGGGTGGCACAGAATTAAAATGGGATGGATCAAACCAATAGTTCATCAATAAACATACACTTGTGGTAGCCCTTGGGGGGGTGTATGGTGGTGGTGATATGGTATATGAGGGGTTAATGTTAACCCTATAGTTTGTGACGCCAGGCTGAGGGCTGGTATGCTGAATCAATGTTCCGGCCTATCGCCGCCCTTCCCAGTAACGATAGGTGCATGAAATGACTGAAGGTCCACAAACAGTTGTTGCGGACCTTGAGTTAATGATACAGTCTCTGAATTTAGGGAGAGATTTGCAGATCCGTCCGGATTTAGGGGAGTTATTAGGTCCGGTGATGCTGCAGAGTGTTTGGGAATTGATACACTCTATAATTAGATTGTTCAGCCGTCGCCGCAAGGCTCGGGCCTAACTCACTGCGTTAGTTGCTGCGCAGATCCTTCTCTCATGACAGCCCACGAGGTAAGAGAGATCCTTACTGCTTGGCTGTGCAGGAACAAGAGAGCGAAACATGGCCGCCGCTCCCTTATATGGGCAGGGGGAGGGGCAATTCTGATTGGTCCGAACATCTGCCATTCACCATTACATGGTGTAATGGGATTGCTTACGTCACAGGGCCTCCAAAGGTCCTTAATTTAATACCATAGAGTTCACCGAGTCACATGACCCGCAGGTCCTGCAACGCTATGGAAACAAGTAATTAACCATTTATTTACATATATGCTATCCTATTTACATTAATCTTTGCATAAAATACTGATCTATAAACTGAAAAAGAGGCGACTAGGGGTAGACTGGATGGCAGGGATCCCTACGTCCTAGGGACTCTGGCTACGGGGACCCATACATAAATAGGTACCGTATAGAATGTGGTACTGGGACACCACACACTTGTTTAATAAAACAATTACAGCGGCTCCAGCTGTAGGAATCCAGATAAAAGCATCTTCTTTATAAGAAAACTTTAAAACATAGTCCACACAACATGGAGCATTTATCGGTCATTTATGGTATATCATGTGAATATGCTATAAATGTCCCAGATTTGAGTACTCCTTTAATGTCTATGGGATGTTGCATGCTGTGAGAGGGGAGAAGGGGCTGCCGAGGCAATACATCTAAATAGCTCAGAGAACACAGGAGAATTCAGTCCCTCCACAAACATGGTAAAAAAAACTATGTCAGTCCCCACATCTCTGAGCCAGGTTAAAAAAACATTATTGAAGAATGAATACATATGAACACACTCACCATAACCAAGGAAACAATCTTCAATAATGTAGTAAGAAAACTCCTTTGTGCCCTTACCCTACACTGTTACAATATAGGAAGTACCAGTCATCAGAGGTTGGAATCAGGGCAGGGGAGTACAGATGCTGGGGTGTCCGTTTCTCCCCGCCTTGATCCCACCCCACCCCGCTGCGTTGCCTGTACACCCTCTTTTATGGATATGCTTTTATTATGAAAATGAAGATGGAAGATTGAAGAGTTCATTGCGGTGAGTGCACCATTTCTTCTCTTTGCTACATTGAATTGCTGGACTTTTGTACCTTTGATGTGTAGCACCACCGCATCTTTCAGAGTGTTGTACATTAGCCATGGTCTAAGGGATATATGGACATAAAGGGTTAATGAATTGTGGTGCCATTTTTTTTTCTTCCTACATACATCCCTGGCCAAATCCACCTAACCTGACTTATAGCAACTCCCAAAATGAAGTCTATTGGGATGTTCTATTCATTCGAAGGCGAATCCTGGCCCCCGGCTCATCAATCCCCAGTCGCCAAACAATAGGAGAGGCAGACTCTCCATCTTGGATTGCTGTCATCCATATCACAGTTTTAATGAGCTGTGGATTAGCTTGTCCATACTGTCCTTTCAGGCCAAGACGTCAGTGTGTGAACCCTGCCTGTTGGCAGTGTTACTGGTATGTGTGTGGCATATGTGCCTCTAATCTAGGCAGGCCAGATGTCCACTTTCCTTTATTTTGCTTTGTTGCATGCCATACTATTCTAAAACAAGTATACTGAATCAGAGCTGAATATTTTATACAAGCAATCGTCTGATAATGTCTACCTCCCGCAGATGGAATATTCTGCGCCAAATACTCTGAGATTTAAAGACAAAGAGACGACGTGACCGGCTAAGCTGCATTTCTGTGTATTGTATGATGTCATCTGGGAAAAGTGCCTTGATGGAAGCGATGCTATCATGCATAATTTACTCTACAGTTATGACAAAGCGTCGGATCAAAGCTCCATTTGCAAAGACTTTAATATGAACGCTTGCTAAATCTGCACGAAGATGATGTCTCCAATTATTTCAGATGCTGCTATATCTTCTAGTACTTAAAAGTATAGTGCGATATAATATGGAAGGCAGTATGATTGAGGTTTGTACTACACTGGTGAAGGTTGAAGAACACTTGGCCTCGGGTAACAATGATTAAAACCATCATAAAATGCTGTTCATTTGGGGACTAGCTGTCAGAATACCTGGAAAGACAGTCTTGGTCTGTTTAAATGAAAATGAATTGCATCTACCCGCAGTTAAAGGGTTACTATCATTCTGGCTGGCGTCAGGATATGGTGAGACATAAAGTGCAATCCCATCGTCTGAAATTACCACTAAACTTATATGATCAGACAGACTGCCTGATGTCCCATCCCGGAAGTCCAATTAAAATCTATGGGACATCTGGGATGGGACGTCAGGCAGTCCGTCTGATGACACAAGTTTCGGCTCTAGTCTTGGGCAATGGGATTGCATTTTGAAGTTTCACTGTATCCTGCCACGAGAAAATCATCCAAAGCTCAAAATGCCCTTTCAATGAGTCCAATCATTTGCCATTATGTAAAATATGACTAGAATTATCTTCTATAATTCCTCATGCAGCCGGGATAATTGATTTCCTGGTATTCAACAATATTCTATTTATTTTCCAAGATGGGGAATAACAATGGATTCACAAACACAGATAAAACATACACATTTGTTACGTTTAGATTTCATTGCAGATTGTGGTGGAGTAGTAGTCAGGCAAGCTGGGAGTAGTGTCCCCTTGGTAGCAATAGATGGAGATGTCACATGACAGGGTGGCTAACCTGATGATCACTTGTAAGTCCAAGCAACTCTTTGATCAATGAGGATTTTGTGCTGCATATAAAGTCTTTAACCCTAGGATACACTTAGTGTAAAGCAGGAATAAATAATCCGTTGCAAACAACATGGAATTTTACTAAATATTACTGTGCAAATTCAAGCAAATAAAGTCTCTTTAGCACAGAATTGCCATGTTACAATCTTTGGAGCACATGAGAGGAGGGTTAGTCATGGACCCTTTAAAAGGAAACTGATAGCTTGTTTACCTACACTAAACTCAATATAGTGCGGATGAATCAAATTAAAATGAGGTAGAACTTACCCGGATCCGTTCAGTTGCAGAGATATACCCGTTATTAGCCTCCATTGCTAATATGGTAATCGCTGGCTTTGGGCAATGGAGGTGGGACCCGGTATGGAGGCAGGGATGCTGGGTAGGCCTCCATTGCGCAAAGCCAGCAATTACCAAATTAGCAATGCTGGCTAACAACGGGTCTAACTCCGCAACAGGACCATGGAAGGTCATATATAATTTTAATCCAGTGTACTCGCACTATAAACCTGTGTATTACGTTAAATGGGTACTGTCATTAAAACTGACTTAGCCAATCATAGCTCATCTCACACTGAACTGCTCTTGGCTGTGTGTAGCAGAGTGAGGGAAGGAGTTCTCCCCTGTATGGCTTCAGATTATCTCACGCCTGCTGGGGAACGCCCCTTGCCAGTCTGTGAATCTGAGCAGAAAATACAGAGCAATATCAAGGTAGAAAACTAACAATTAATAAAAATAAAGGCAGGGGGTGGTTTATCATGATGGGGGCAGTGAACTGAAAGGATTATAAAATTTAACAAGATCATGACAGGTACTCTTTAAGTGCAGGTGAACAAGGTCTTTAATAGCAGATATACTGATTGGAAGCCTCTAATGTGCTTTCCACCCTGCTTGGTGGTGCTGCTAGTGGTAATGCAGTTGGTGATAAAGATACAGTCCAATATGCTCAAACTCAACTATGGAGGCCTTCAAGGACAGACTGACTGGCTGGTCCAATTTGACGTGGTCCGAGGGCCCAGCCGGGAAGGGGACCCACAGCTGCCGCTGCTACTGAGGTTCCAGAACGCTTGTCCCAGATCCCTAGGTACATGCACATACAGCAGAAGGCGTCCCCTCTGTGGGAGCCACATCTGGGACTCTGCTGCCTACACCTATTGCAGGGCGGCGGACCCTGCTGCCTACACCTACTGTCGGGAAAAAAATGCTGCCTACACCTACTGTTGGGGAAGTCTGCTGCCTACATATATTGTGGGGGAACTCTGCTGCCTACATCTACTGTGGGGGCACTCTGCTGCCTACACCTACTGTGGGGGAACTCTGCTGCCTACATCCACTCTGGGGGGACCCTCCTGCCTACACCTACTGCGGGGGGGACTCTGCTGCCTCCACCTATTGTGGGGAAACTCTGCTGCCTACACCTACTGTGGGGGAACTCTTCTGCCTACACTTACTGTGGGTAAACTCTGCTGCTTACACCTAATGGGGGAAACTCTCCTGCCTACACCTAATATGGGAAACTCTGATGCCAACACCTAAAAGGGGGAACTCTGCTGCCTACACCTAATGGGGGGGAACTCTGCTGCCTACACCTAATGGGGGGAACTCTGCTGTCTACACCTACTGTGGGGGAACTCTGAGGCCTACACCCACTGTGGGGAAACTCTGCTGCTTAAACCTACTGTGGGGGAACTCTGCTGCCTATATCTAATGGGGGGGAACTCTGCTGCCTACACCTAATAGGGGGAATTCTGCTGCCTACACCACCTACTGTGGGGGAACTCTGCTGCTTAAACCTATTGTGGGGAAACTCTGCTGCCTACACCTACTGTGGGGGAATTCTGCTGCCTACTCCTAATGGGGGAACTCTGCTGCCTAGACCTAATATGGGAAACTCTGCTGCCTACACCTACTGTGGGGGAACTCTGCTGCCTACACCTACTGTGGGGGAACTCTGCTGCCTACACCCACTGTGGGGGAACTCTGCTGCCTACACCTAATGTGAGGGACTACTATGTTCCTGTCCAGCTAATATGGGGAGAAACTACCAAACTAATAGGAGGGCTACCTACTACCTACATAGGGGGTTTTCATACAGAGGGCAGCTATCTGTGGGATTTACGTACAGGGGGCGTGACTACCTACCTGGGGGCATGATCTACTAGGGGCCACTACCTCCTGGGGACATTACCTACCTGTAACTTCCATAAGCAACACCTTATTTTCTGTCCGCTAACACAAAATACTCTGATAGTGCCCCTCCCAAGACTAGACTCTGGATCCGCCACTGGGTGGAGAGAGTGCTGCCTACCTACTTGACTAACTACATGGCTACCTAACTTTTTACCCGGATGCCTAATTACTTACCTACATACCTGGCTATCTACCTACCTACATAACTGGCTGCCTAACTACCTACCTACATATCTTGCTACCTACCTTCATACCTAACTACCTACATATCTTGCTACCTACCTACATACCTATGTACATACCTGGCCCTCATAAATGGCTGCCTAACTACCTAGCTAGAAACCTACCTACCTGACTAGTCACCTACCTACATATCTGGCTTTCTGATCTACCTACCTAGTTACCTATTTACTGTGCAGGACACCAATGAGGACATTATTAATACATTTGTAATGCAAATTTTTACCACGAGTATCACAAATATTTAGAATATAGCGCTATATATTCGTAATGAGGAAAATTCGTTTTTTCTTCACAGTACACATCACAACAATGAAGTGTACTGTGTTAAAAAAAATAAAAAATAAATAAAAGTTGATCATCCCTCCCTGCTTCCAGCTTGTGGTCCAAAGAAGGCTCCAATATTATTTACTGTGAATATCGGCACTTCCAGAGGACACTGATCCCTCCCTCCTCTTTAGCTTGTGGGCCAATGATATAATCGCGCATGCGCACTATATGAATTTCATTATGATTTTCGCATAGAAAAAAAGTGAACGAACATAGCGAATATGCGAATTTCGCGAACAGAGGACGAATATTTGTCCATATATTCGCATAATATCGCAAATTCGACGATGCCACTCATCACTAGGCATTATTACAGTTTGTGGGCCTATAGATGGGAAGATTGTGTAGAGGAGGGGACTGCACTGGAAAAATGCAGAGTCTAACATGTTTGTCCTGCATGTGTTAAGAGATGGACATGGCGGTCTGATCTGCATGGAGAAGGAAAGCAAAGAGGACGCCACTGATCAGAAAAGACGTAATTGTGAGTCCCTTGATGTAAACGTAATCACTTACATGGTAAATCACTTATATTGTATATAGATCTCATATTGTATATAGATCTCTGTAAAGCTGGTATCTACCGCTATATGGGCACTATATATAATCACTTATACAGTATACAGATCCTGTATAGTATACTGGTCTGTGTATAGTGGTTTTATTTAGTACAGTATGGCAGTATTATCAAGTTATTGTGTGATTGTATATATTTACTCTATGTATACTGGTATTATTGGTCATGGAAAATAATTTTACCTACGATAAAGTGTTTCTTATATATAAAATTTAGTTTATTTTGTGTGTAGGGGTGGTGGAGGGATTTGGGTAGAATAGGGGCAGAAGTGTGACCAATGGCGGAGCATCGCAGGGGGCCCTAACTTTTTTTGGTCCGGGGGCCCTGAGTGTTGTCAGTCCACCTTACACAGGTTGGCTTACTGTGGTACCTCTTATGTATACTCACAGTTTTGTGGCACAATTCCCTGTGTGCAAGGCGTACACTAAAGAAACGTTTGTGAGGTGTTGAGCGGAACAGCACTAACTGGAAGCCCCCGAAAAGATTTCTGTTTCGCAGAAGTGTCCATGCTCAGCTAGTTCCCTTCCTCTGGCTAGTAGATACTCTTTCTGGGTCATGGAAACAGGATATTTGAAAAATGAGGCCCTCACTAGAGATGAACTAGAGATGACTTTTCGGGTGAAATCCTCCAAACTCCATACAGTGCTGTCATGTTTCTTGCAAATGGAACAGTAGTTGAGATTTGCTTGAAGCAGGCTTTGGCATGAAAGGTTCAATAGAAACCGCACTCGTACCACTAGAATTGTGTCCAAAGTTTCACCACTTTTACTTCACATGCTTGTCTTCTTACAAAACACTTCTTTTACATGGAAACTGTACAAGAACACAAAAATTTGGATTTGGATAACTAAATTTAATGCTATGTCTCCGAATGGTATTAATGAAAATTGCAATTTCAACGTATTTTTATGAAAACATCTTATGCTGATCCGATGTATGATTATGAGTACAGTGATCCCTCCACTTACAATGGCCTCAACATACAATAGTTTCAACATACAATGGTATTTTCTGGACCATTGTAACTTGAAATCAGACTCAACATACAATGCTCTGTGTAACGTGTCAAGGGCTGGAGGAACCGACCGATCAGAATGGACATTCACTGGTAAAACCCCTGTATTACTCAAGTATATGCACTGACTGGTGTCTGGTAGCGCCCCCTACAGTACAGGGAGGTAATTACATGTTCTGTACTCTTTACCTGTGCCAGGGTTAGCTGCTCCTTTGGACATCAGGTGAGGGCGGCTCCATTTTACTTTTTTTTTTAGGACATTGTGTGTTCTGTACAGGACCCTGAAGAAGCTCCTGTCCTCTACATAGACCAGTGTTTCCCAAAGAGGGTGCCTCCAGCTGTTGCAAAACTACAACTCCCAGCATGCTGGGAGTTGTAGTTTTGCAACAGCTGGAGGCACCCTCTTTGGGAAAACTGAAATAGACAGTAATTTACAGCTCCCAGCAGCTCTTTCTATGTAAGGACTTGTTTTATCTGTATTAGTTATCTACATATTTATCTTTACTCCTCACTTTTTCCTATTTTTTGGATGACATTTTGGTGGCTTCAGAACCAATTACCAGGTTTCCATAGAGTTATGGTCTCAACATACAATGGATTCAACATACAATGGTCATCCCGGAACCAATTAATATTGTAACTTGAGGGATAACTGTAACACCATCTACTGTTATGCTCGATTATTTTATGATTTTAATTCATAAATGTGAAATCTCGCGGGACTATGGTCCATAAATAGTGGTGATGGGTTCAGTCACGTTAGGCTTGAGAAAGGGAGATATCCTGAAACGTCGTCAATCAAGCTCACCTGCTTGTGATCCTCCAGACGTTGTTCTCGGAGTGAAGCAAGGTGCACAGCTAATATGGACACTCTAACACAGAGCTCCAGCTGGGGCATAAGAAGTTAAACCAAGGCTGCAAAACCGTATCAGCGAATGAGCACTGGTTGAATATTTTTGTGTTCTTGTACACTGTTTCCATGTAAAAGAAGTGTTTTGTAAGAAGACAAGCATGTGAAGGAAAAGTGGTGAAACTTTGAACATAATTCTAGTGGTACGAGTGCAGTTTCTAATGAATGTAATGCTGATTCTTATTACGTAAGTAATAGGGCCTCACGTCTACCTATACAACTTCACCTTACGGATCAAGACTAATAAAAAATTATAAAGGTGCCGTAAAACTTAGCATTTATTTATATAGCTAGATAAAATTCACCCCAATATTAGTGCAAAATAATGATACTATCACCAAATCATAATTGAAGAAAATATGCTGAACCGTATGTATCTTACTTATGATGATCGCCTGGTATGTTTATGCGAACCATTCAAAATACATTTCTGATTGTATTGAGTATGCATAGAGGTAACCCTAAATACACCCGACGCGTTTCTGCCTGGTTAGGTTAGTCATTACTACATATACAACCAGGCTTCCTCAGGGGTCACAAAACACATAAGGGGTTAATTATCCATATATAGAAAATAGTATGAATGGTCACAACCTTAAAGGGGTATTCCAGGAAAAAACTTTTTTTTATATATCAACTGGTTCCAGAAAGTTAAACAGATTTGTAAATTACTTCTATTAAAAAATCTTAATCCTTTCAGTACTTATGAGCTTCTGAAGTTAAGGTTGTTCTTTTCTGTCTAAGTAATCTCTGATGACACGTGTCTCGGGAAACGCCCAGTTTAGAAGCAAATTCCCATAGCAAACTTCTTCTAAACTGGGCGGTTCCCGAGACATGTGTCATCAGAGAGTACTTAGCCAGAAAAGAACAACCTAAACTTCAGAAGCTCATAAGTACTGAAAGGATTAAGATTTTTTTAATAGAAGTAATTTACAAATCTGTTTAACTTTTTGGAGCCAGTTGATATATAAAAAAAAAAGTTTTTTCCTGGATAACCCCTTTAAATGACCATAGATATTTAGCACAACACTGCAGCTCTAGGCCGCTCCAAGTGGAGCAAAACAGAAAATAATTAGAAAATTAATCCAATATAAGACATTTTCCCTGTGGGTAATGATAAACCCACTCTGGAATGATACCCCTGATAGCACGGGAATATCTCACAATTGCCTCATATATGAACAGTTCCAGGTCCACTGTACTGTAAATAGATGTACCAGATACCAGTGAACTATAAGAGGCCAGACCTGAGCTGAAGTGTAGAGAGCGGACAATCACGCAAGTCCTGTAGTGGCAGGAGACCCGACCGTCTGCCGGGATACACGCCAATGTATCTGCTGAGCAGAATGTAATGCTGAGAAGCGAGAATACTCAGACGCACTGCGTAACACCCGTGTGCTGACACCCACCCACACTTTTGTGCAGATAAAGTCGTTATATTTGGCATGAAAAGGACACTGGATAGGGCTGAACATTACTAACTGGACCTAGTGGGTACACTGACTGGCTGGTCTACCTAGCAGGAATGGAGCAAGGAAATATACTGCTGCGGCTAAAGCCAGACTCAGACTGAACAGTTTTTTCGGTCCTCTCCCTTTCCAAAAATTTCTGCCTAAAAAACAAGCTGTAGAGGTGTCATGTGACCAATGATCCACTTTTCTGATACAAATGTGATGCAAATGTTCAACCCTCACACGTTTGATATACCAGTGTATATTTATCAGTATATGCTGTAATGGTGGTACAATAAACAAAATACATTTATGCGACTCAACTTATGTTAGTCCAAACACAGATTTCGGCACTTATCTAGTGATTCTTTGGCCACGCAACTTCGTATTTTTGTAGCTGGGACACTACATCTGCACAGCAATAAATGAAATCCACCTTAAAAATCGGGATTTCCTTGCCATACTAGAAAACACTGCATAATATTTATGCTGAGAGTAAATAGGGTTTCTTAAAACCCAATTTTTAAACATTGTACGGTACTTTGTTGTGGAATTTCGGTGTGAATTTTGCAATAAAATGTGTGATTTGTGAGCTCATTCACACTGGCCGGTTACAGATTCAGATAAATTATTTTTTTTGTTCCATTTTCTATCATCTGAAGTTTTGCAACATTATAAAAACTGCCAAAAACTAGTTATTGATAGGAACCAATATGGTATAGAAAGAAAAACAATGTAAATAAAGAAAATGATCTGCATTTGTATCTTCCCATGTACAGTTTCACACAACTGGAGTTTTGATGTTTTTCATCTGTTTTTCTTTCTGTCATATGAAGCAAATGTTACTCTGTGGGATCATTTACTAATATTCCCCTTTTGTTTTTATTTTCAAAGAGATTTTTTTTCCATAAATTCCTTATACGTATCAATGTATTTTCACATGTCTAAAAAACTCTGACGCATCGGTAATGTGCCCAAAGGCAAACGTTTTTAATCTCCCTATTGAGGGGTATTCACACATTATTCTGTGCAGATTTGATGCGAAGGATTTAAAGCTGTGTGTAGTCATTTAGTTTACACTGAAATCCGCAGCAGAAAATCATGCGCATCAAATATGCGCAGAATACTATACATGTGAAAAATCACAGCCTGAAAATCACCAACAAAAGGTGAACAATTTTATAAATCACTTGTAAAAAAAATATATAAAAAACACGCCCCCTTTTTCGGAGAAAAACAAAAACAAAAATTAACGGAATGGTCAGAAAAATAGGCAAACCTTGGAACATGTTAATATATATAGAGAAATGCATTTCCCCTGACTTTTTTTTTTTTTACAAAATTAACACTAAACCTCAATACTAAATGAAGGCTTACCGTATGTGTTATCCACATGGCGGTATACAATATGTGCATATTTTGAAAGTACTTTCATTCATTTTGTGGATGGAAATCAGCACATAGGGGGAGATTTATCAAAACCTGTGCAGAGGAAGAGGAGTGCAGTTGCCCATATCAACTAATCAGATTTCTTCTTTTATTTTCAGAGGCCTTGTTAAAAGGGTTATCCAGAAAAAAACTTTTTTTTTATATATCAACTGGCTCCAGAAAGTTAAACAGATTTGTAAATTAGGTTTCAAAAAAGTGCAGCTCACAACAAAAAGTGCGAGGTAGTTAAAGCTATAACCGGTCCCCACCGGCGTCCGAGAAAAAAAAGAAATCAAATTAATAGCTTTACCTCCAGAACCTCACCATCCAAGGTGCATAATGTTAGTGTGGAAACGTTATGGAATTAGATAGAAAACAGCATCACTAGTAAAAAATGTTATTCAATAAAAGAAATCAATTACACATATAGAGGCACTAATAAATACCCAACTGGGCCCTAGTGGAATGTTAATAAAAAATTGTAAAATGCTGGTTGAACATATATATATATGCAATCCGATATGAGAGTCCCGTTTGTTGGATGATGAAAGTGCACTTAGTAGAATTATTAGACTCCAGATAATCAATAATTTAAATGATGAGGATATTAGAAGAACAATAATATTTGTGTCTCACCGCCTGCAGCCGCCTGGTTCTCACTGGCGTGGACCGATGTTTTGTGGCTGTTGTAGGTTCTTCCGTAGGTTGTACGTAGTGGTCTCACACTGGGTTCGCAGCCCTGATGGCAGTGGGGTGCGATGCGATGGTCCGGGCAATAGCCTGCAGCCGATCCACAGAGGTTAGCTGGTTATGACAGAGCCGACACTCTGGCAGGAGTGTCAGCACACACGGGAGCGGCGTCCCACGTGGAGGTCTGGGATCCGGGAGATGTGGAAGGTGAGATGCCGCCAAACCGAGCGGAAAGCTGGAGCCTAAATTAACTCCTCAAATGCCGGGACATCCACAGTTAGGTGCAGATACTGTTGGTTGGATGCAAATAGTGTGAATGGTGCCAAATCCTAGACGCGTTTCAGGGTGCTGGGAATTGTAGTCCTCCGACCCCTTCTTCAGTAGGTAAATGTGCATATAAAAGTTAAAAAGTAATGCTGCTTATATAGTAAGATTACACCTGTCATGAATTCTTTATTCCTAAAGAAGACAAGGTATTCGGATCATAAAATTAGGAGTGAACCAATATCCAATACATGGAGTGGAGCAACTGGAATAACACAAAAAATCTATAGAAACCTATACACATTACACTTACAATATCGCCAAACTTGCTGCAAATGTTACAAAGACATAATAATGTAGCAATATATCGGTAGTGTTTGCTACAATCAATGTAACAGATCTTAAACACTGCCATTTAATGTAACAAAACAATCTAATTTTTATATGAATTGATCTCTATAGTACAACGTATAAAAACCAAAAAAATATATAAAATATATAAACCAAAGAAATATATAAATATACAATTGATTGTGGACAACGTCATGGTGTGCACATATTGGATAAGATACAATACTAGAAAGAAATACAAATAATTAAAATAAATAAGAAAATAATTAAAATAAAATTAGAAATAAAACAAAAAAAAATATATGAGATTAGAAATAAAATAAAAATAAAAATAAATAAAAATAAAAATGAAAATAACAATAAAAATGAAAATGATAATGACAAATAAAAACAAAAATAAGAAATACAGAATAAAAAATAAATAAAAAATAAAATAAAAAATTAAATAAAAATAAAAATGAAATGAAAAATAATAAAAAAATATATAAAATAAATAAAATGAAAATAAAATAAAATGAAAAATAATAAATTGAACTAAAAAATAAAAAATGAAAAAAAATGAAAAAAATATGATAAATAGATAATATAACACATACAAAATGAAATGCAATAGTCAACGTGGAAAATCTGCAGGAGAAGAAGACTATGGGGTTACCTTCAGAACATCGCCCACCGACAAAATCATACTTGGCGGTGGTCGGTGGTCCAAGGAAAACCCCATTATAGAAAACCAAACAATTCAAAACTAGATTTCAGACCTTTTGGTTCCATGGTTCCAAATTCATATATCATCTTGCTTTCTGCCCGGGACATTTTGATCATGTGACTTCCCCTTCTCCAATCTGGTTTAATGACTTGGATTCGCACAAATTTCAAATTTGATGGATCTTTATTGTGTACTGTTGTAAAATGTGTTGATAGTGTATGTTTCAAATCTCCTTTTTTAATATTATTGATATGTTCTGCTATTCTTAATTTAAATGTTCTTTTGGTCCTCCCCACGTACTGTTTTTTACAGTCACACTTCAAAATATAAATAACTCCCTTTGTGTTGCATGTAAGGCATTCATCGATTGTCCATTTAAAATTATTAGTTCGGGACTGTACCTCAACTGTTTTTCTAGAATCTGTAGTGGTTCGGCAATTATTGCAGATCCCACAACGAAAAAATCCTTTTGTTGACATCCAAGTTCTACCATCCTTAATATTAGTTGTAGGTTTTATGGAAGGAGCAACCGTTATCCCTAAATTGGGTGCCCTTGTATAAACAATCGGGGGGCTGGTGTGGTAATGATTCTCCTATAACTTTGTCCTTTCTTACAATGTCCCAGTACTTTGAGATTACATTTTCTATCTTTTTGTAAGAATTATTAAACGGTAAAATAATTTTGAATTCTGGTATTTGTTTTTGTATGTTTTTATTGTCTGTAGTAAAAAAAAGTTTTTCTATCCAATAATTTTACCTTATCGAGAGAGTGTTTCAGGGTTTCCTCTGGGTATCCTTTGTCCGAAAATTGTTTTGTGAGGGCTTCAGCCTCTTCTAGAAAAGTATCATCATTGGTACAATTGCGTTTTAGACGGTGGACCAGGTGGACTTTATAACACGGCCAATCCACTTTATTCTCACTCACAACTATTTATTTTTTGAGGGTGATTTTTATTTACAGCAGACCGGTACCGCCATGGGCACCAGATTTGCGCCAAGTTATGCTAATCTTTTTATGGCATCCTGGGAGGAAGATAACATCATCCCCAGACTTGGCGTGGGTCTGGTGCTCTGACGGCGGTACATTGATGATATTTTTTTTGGTTTGGGATGGTTCCTTAATTGATTTACAACACTTTATTCACGAGTTTAATGTTAATGAGCACAATCTCAATTTCACTTCCACTATTAGTACCACACATATTGATTTTTTAGATTTACAAATTAAGTCACATAAAGATAAGTTAATTTGTAACACATACATTAAACCTACAGCAAAGAACAGTTATATAACTTACAATAGTTGCCACTTACCATGCTGGTTACTGAATGTTCCGACCGGACAGTACCGCCGTCTAAAACGCAATGATGATACTTTTCTAGAAGAGGCTGAAGCCTTCCAAAACAATTTTCAGACAAAGGATACCCAGAGGAAACCCTGAAACACTCTCTCGATAAGGTAAAATTATTGGATAGAAAAACTTTTTTTTACTACAGAAAATAAAAACATACAAAAACAAATACCAGAATTCAAAATTATTTTACCGTTTAATAATTCTTACAAAAAGATAGAAAATGTAATCTCAAAGTACTGGGACATTGTAAGACAGGACAAAGTTATAGGACAATCATTACCACACCACCCCCCGATTGTTTATACAAGGGCACCCAATTTAGGGATAACGGTTGCTCCTTCCATAAAACCTCCAACTAATATTAACGATGGTAGTACTTGGATGTCAACAAAAGGATTTTTTCGTTGTGGGATCTGCAATAATTGCCGAACCACTACAGATTCTAGAAAAACAGTTGAGGTACAGTCCCGAACTAATAATTTTAAATGGACAATCGATGAATGCACTACATGCAACACAAAGGGAGTTATTTATATTTTGAAGTGTGACTGTAAAAAACAGTACGTGGGGAGGACCAAAAGAACACTTAAATTAAGAATAGCAGAACATATCAATAATATTAAAAAAGGAAATTTGAAACATGCATTATCAACACATTTTACAACAGTACACAATAAAGATCCATCAAATTTGAAATTTGTGGGAATCCAAGTCATTAAACCAGATTGAAGAAGGGGAAGTCACATGATCAAAATGTCCAGGGCAGAAAGCAAGATGATATATGAATTTGGAACCATGGAACCAAAAGGTCTGAATTCTAGTTTTGAATTGTTTGGTTTTCCATAATGGGGTTGCCCTTGGACCACCGACCACCGCCAAGTATAATTTTGTCGGTGGGCGATGTTCTGAAGGTAACCCCCATAGTCTTCTTCTTCTCCTGCAGATTTTCCACGTTGACTATTGCATTTTATTTTGTATGTGTTATATTATCTATTTATCATATTTTTTACTTTATTTATTTTCATTTTTTATTTTTTAGTTCAATTTATTATTTTTCATTTTATTTTATTTTCATTTTATTTATTTTATATATTTTTTATTATTTTTCATTTCATTTTTATTTTTATTTTATTTTTATTATTTTTTTTTTATTTTGTATTTCTTATTTTTATTTGTCATTATTATTTTCATTTTTATTTGTATGTTTATTTTTATTTTCATTTTATTTCTAATCTCATATATTTTTTATTTTTGTTTTATTTCTAATTTTATGTTATTTTATTTTCATTTTTATATATTTCTTTCTACTATTGTATCTTATCCAATATGTGCACACTATGACGTTGGCTACAATCAATTGTATATTTATATATTTTTTTGGATTATATATCTTATATTTTTTTTGGTTTTTACACGTTGTACTATAGAGATCAATTCATATAAATATTAGATTGTTTTGTTACATTAAATGGCAGTGTTTAAGATCTGTTACATTGATTGTAGCAAACACTACCGATATATTGCTACATTATTATGTCTTTGTAACATTTGCAGCAAGTTTGGCGATATTCTAAGTGTAATGTGTATAGGTTTGTATTGATTTTTGCGTTATTCCAGTTACTCCACTCCATGTATTGGATATTGGTTCACTCCTAATTTTAAGATCCGAATACCTTGTCTTCTTTAGGAATAAAGAATTCATGACAGGTGTAATCTTACTATATAAGCAGCATTACTTTTTAACTTTTATATGCACATTTACCTACTGAAGAAGGGGTCGGAGGACTACAATTCCCAGCACCCTGAAACGCGTCTAGGATTTGGCACCATTCACACTATTTGCTGTTATGCATCCAACCAACAGTATCTACACCTAACTGTGGATGTCCCGGCATTTGAGGAGTTAATTTAGGCTTCAGCAAGTTTGGTGTCTCGGTTTGGCGGCATCTCACCTTCCACATCTCCCGGATCCCAGACCTTTACATGGGACACCGCTCCCGTGTGTGCTGACACTCCTGCCAGAGTATCGGCTCTGCCATTACCAGCTAACCTCTGTGGAGCGGCTGCAGGCTATTGCCTGGACCATCGCATCGCACCCCACTGCCATCAGGGCTGCGAACCCAGTGTGAGACCACTACGTTCAACCTACGCGAGAACCTACAACAGCCGCAAAACATCGGTCCACGCCAGTGAGAACCAGGCGGCTGCAGGCGGTGAGACACAAATATTATTGTTCTTCTAATATCCTCATCATTTAAATTATTGACTATCTGGAGTCTAATAATTCTACTAAGTGCACTTTCATCATCCAACAAACGGGACTCTCATATTAGGTGCCGGACTATCGGATTGCACATATATATATGTTCAACCAGCATTTTACAATTTTTTATTAACATTCCACTAGGGCCCAGTGGGGTATTTATTAGTGCCTCTATATGTGTAATTGATTTATTTTATTGAATTACATTTTTTTTTACTAGTGATGCTGTTTTCTATTTAATTCCTTAACGTTTCCACACTAATATTATGCACCTTGGATGGGGAGGTTCTTGAGGTAAAGCTATTAATTTGATTTCTAGATTTGTAAATTAGTCTGACTGGGAGCTCATGGTGAGTGAGCCTTTACACCCTGTTCGCACTGGTGTGGTGCCGTGCGGCGTCCGTTGCTGCCATGGCGCCGTGTCTGTAGGGAGGTGCGACCCAGAGACTGGTTTGAGTGGCATTGGGGCCACTCTGCCAGTGGGTCGTTCCCCCTGTCGGCACTGGTGCTGCGGCGGTGGCGGTCGCCACCCAGTGCTATGCCATTTTATGCTAGGGACATTAGGGACCCACTCTAAATAGGTGGCCGTGAAGTGGCAAGTGGGCTTGTACCTTTTGATCAAAATGTATACTAACAACCTGTTCGTTTATGAATTGATGCTGAGAAGCAGATAGATCAAAATGCAACATGTAGATGTGCGACCATGTCTGTTTTCTACTTGAATTCAGATTTGTAAATTACTTCTCTTAAAAAATCTTAATCCTTTCAGTACTTATGAGCTGCTGAAGATGAGTGGTTATTTTCTGTCTAAGTGCTGTCTGATGACACGTGTCTCAGGAACCGCCCAGTTTAGAAGCAAATCCCCATAGCAAACCTCTTTTACTCTGTGCAGTTCCCGAGACAAGCAGAGATGTCAGCAGAGAGCACTGTTGCCAGACAGAAAAGAGCAACTCAACATCGGCAGCTGATAATTATTGAAAGGATAAAGATTTTTTAATGGAAGTAATTTCCAAATCTGTTTAATTTTCTGTAGCCAGTTGATATAAAAAAAAAAAAAAAAGTTTTTTCCTGGATAACCCTTTTAAAAGTGAAAGAAACACTTTTCCTCCCTCTACACAGGTTTTGATAAATCTCCTCCAATGTCCCTGGAATGAATGGAGTGCATAGAGGCTGAACAGTTGCCCTCCATTCATTCCTTATGGTGATGTTAAACATTGGTGCGCTTGAAAACGTTCCGCAGTGTCATAATGAATGGAACACTGGCCACGTACATGCACCATTCAGTCCTGGGAAAATTGTGTGTCAGTTCTCTGAATTTGTGGAAGTCAACTTGTTACCCAAAAGATAGATAGATAAATAGATAGATATGAGATAGATAGATAGATAGATATGAGATAGATAGATTTGAGATAGATAGATATGAGATAGATAGATAGATAGATAGATAGATTTGAGATAGATAGATATGAGATAGATAGATAGATAGATAGATAGATAGATAGATAGATAGATAGATATGAGATAGATAGATTTGAGATAGATAGATATGAGATAGATAGATATGAGATAGATTTGAGATAGATAGATAGATATGAGATAGATAGATATGAGATAGATAGATAGATATGAGAGATAGATAGATAGATATGAGATAGATAGATATGAGAGATAGATAGATATGAGATAGATAGATATGAGATAGATAGATATGAGAGATAGATAGATATGAGATAGATAGATAGATATGAGATAGATAGATAGATAGATATGAGATAGATAGATATGAGATAGATAGATATGAGATAGATAGATATGAAATATAGATATGAGAGAGATAGATATGAGAGAGAGAGAGGTAGATGGAAGAGAGATAGATTGACAAAGGCTGTGAGAGACGGCTGAAACGTCGCGGTTGTGATGTTTGGTGAATAAAAGCCACACCATTCTCACAGATCATCGAGTGTTGCTGATTTCTTTTTTGTAATTATGGGACTTTGAGCAAGTTGTTCCAGTGAGCACCTCCCTCACCATTACCAGTGCTGCCCGTTTCTGGATACTAGACAGATATATATGAGATAGATAGATATGAGATAGATAGATATGAGATAGATAGATATGAGATAGATAGATAGACATATAAGGGATAGATAGATATGACATAAATAGATGGATATGAGAAAGATAGATAGATATGACATAGATAGATATGATAGATAGATATGAGATAGATAGATAGATAGATATGACATAGATAGATATGAGATAGATAGATATGAGATAGATAGATATGAGATAGATATGAGATAGATAGATAGATATGATAAATATAGATCGATAGATATGAGATAGATAGACAGACAGATAGATATGAGATAGATAGATAGATATGATAAATATAGATCGATAGATATGAGATAGATAGACAGACAGATAGATATGAGATAGATAGATAGATAGACAGACAGACAGACAGACAGATGCTTGAAAAAGGTGGTGGATATCACTGAAACGTTGCATTTGAACATGGTTTAAATAAACAGAGTTGTGTTTTTTACTTGAACCCGTGAGTGCTGTTGGATTTATTGCTGGAATTTATGGATGTGGTCTGCGACTGGGACCACGTTTCCTTCCTATTGCACCCGGATTACTATCTCAAGATTTACAGTGGTTGTGCTGTCCTCCGCCATTTGGAAATAGACAGACAGATAGATATGAGATAGATAGATATGAGATAAATAGATAAATAGATAGATAATGTTATTCTCTACATTATATAAAAAGTTTTAGCAAATGACAGTGTCCATTTAGGTGCCATGATTGTCACACTGGGTTTAGTACTTGTTTATATCGTACAATGTGGATGTACATGTGTTCTCTTGAAAAATGATCTTGCCTCTCGTTTGTCTGGGCAGAGAATGGTATAATTCCACTTGGACGGCTGACAGCACCTTTCAATGTCATGTGCAGCTGTGTCAAGGCTGGCTCCATGAGCTATAATGGTCACAAATATGATTAACAAGCCGATCTTTGTTCTCTAATGACTACTATCAGGCGGCCAATGGAGACTTACACTAGACTTACAAAGCATTTATCTACCATTATCCTCTGTGCTCTATCCTCTAGACGATGTACAGTACATTGCTCTTTCAGTGAGACTATATTATATAACTAAAGCAACACAGGTGGAAAATTGTGCAATTCCAGATACTATGTTACATAGATGTTACACGGAAAAGAAGGAAGGAGTCATGTCAAGTCAATGTATACAAGAATATGAAAAATTACAAAATGTAGTTAATAATAGTAATAATAAAAACTGTGTTAATAATTTTTTTTATAGTAATATTAATGTTTATATAGCACTTTACAGTTTTGAGGGTAGAAGTAAAAACAAATATCAGACATAACAAAATTATACACTGATCATTCAAACAAGAGGAGTGAGGGTCCTGCTCACAAGAGCTTCCCATCTATGAGACAAGAGTAAACAATCGATGAGATAATTTGAGGTGATTGGAATAAATATTACATCATTTATATTTTTTTACAAAAAGGTCATTTAGTTTATTGTTTGTAATTTTTAACTTCTAGAGGACATGCAACAAAGTATGTTGCTGTGCCCTGGTACTTACCCAAAATGGTGATCGGAACAAGCCAGCTTCTGTGGTCACCGGGACCTCATGGATAATGGAGAACATTAGCGATCACGCCATTAAACCTTCAGATGCCGCAACCAATATTGGTCACAACGTCCTAAAGTATCTCCGGGGCTTGGGGGTGGGGGAGAGGGGTACTCATCTGACCTACCACAGCACAATTGCAGGGGTATGATGAGTCAAGATGGTGGCCATCTGTATGACTTCTGAAAGACTATACAAAAGGATGGCAAATAATGCTGGGTTCACATATGTCCGTCATCCGGCACAGGTAAACTCAGCCTAGATCTCGACGCAACTGATGACAATGTGCATCAGTTGTATGGCATCCGGTGTCCATCGTTTTTGGATGCTGGACATGGGAACGCAGCAAGCTGCGTCACCCTGTCCGATGCCGTTCTCAAGTCCAACCATCCTGCGTCAAACTTGAGACACTGGGTGATTGTGTACTGTCCCATTCAAATGAGTGAGATCAGTTCTAGCATCAGTTTCCCTCCAGTGCACGCCAGAGGGAAACTATGCTGGATGCCGGACATATGTGAACCCAGCCTTACACTGATCAGTGCTAGGCAAATGCATAGCACTGAAGAGTAAATCAATCAATAGATTGCTATAAATAGTCCCCTATGGGGATTTAAAAAATGTAAAAAAAATAAAAATGTTTGCAACAAAGTGAATAAGCCCCTCCCCCATTAAAAATTTAATCACACATTTTTCCAATTTTCCTAAAAAAAAATTGAATAAAAAAAATTAATCAATAAATAAATAAAGCGCTGCATGCTGAAATTTCGGAACTATTAAATTGTAACGTTGATTATCCTGTACAGTGAATGGCGTAAACCTTAAAAAAAAATACCAAAGGCCAAAATTGCAGATTTTTGGTCACATCCAATTCCAGAAAAAAATGAATAAAAAAGTGACCAAAAAGCTGGATATATGCAAATGGTGTCTGTACCTGTGTGTGACACTTTATTTACCCCAATATTTATTTTGAACAGCATACAACATTTTTCCCAGGCTGCAATGCAGCCGAGACCTGACTCACTAGTCAGCTGATGACAGGGAGCCTGTCTGCTTCAATGGGTGGAGCGATCGCTTGGTGGGAGAGAGATCAATCTGCAACCAATGCAACAGCTGTAGGCACCCTGATTGAAAACCACATGTCTTTGAATGGATGCAGCTCATTTATGTTTCAATGGGTGGGGTGACTGATGTGTGGGAGGGAGGAAAATGGAATTATGGGATTTGTAGTAAAAAGAAGAAAACTCAAACAGGAAATACCAGGTCACAAAAAGCTAGCCACAGTGTTATGGTAATCTCACAACATAGCCAGAGACCCGAGTGCTGTACTCTGGCATCTCTAGCACTCCCATACAAATGAATGGAGCATGTGCTGTCTGTAGCAGAGGGAGATCGCAGGGGGTATCACCGGCCACACTCCTCGTGATCATACACTTATCCCCTATGTTGTGGATAGGGGATAAAATGTTTTCGCTGGACTTCTACATTTAAAGGGGTATTCTCATCTTCTTAATCATGTCTCTATGTGTAGAACATAGCAACATTAACAAGTTAGCAATTGGCTTAATTTAGCAAACGTTTCGATTCTGTAGATATCTCTTCTTATTTCCCCTCTTGTCGACAGCTTGTAGTCATGGTTCCCATCCAACAGCTCTGCTTTAGAAACAGAGGTAATCAGACCAGCTGGGACAACCCCTTTGAAGATAACTGTGACCAATTTCCATGCAACCACTTACGGTACTGTAACGTCGAGGAGAATATATTTTATTTGGATTGTACACAGTATTGTACCACAGTGGAGTATTCCAATTGTGCACATCTTCACAGGCGACCCCCCCAGACCCCTCACCCAAGTGAACTCCAGAAAAACGGACTACCACCTATTGTGCCTACCTCCAGTTATAAAAGATGTAGGGGCTCACAGGGGGATATACATGGTTAGCCAGTCAAAATGTCATCTGTGACCACAGTAGAGACTCTGCCCAAGGGACTATATACATGGATGTAGATGTAATGCAAAAGCTTACATACAGTCCTGTGCTCTGTCTATATATATATATATATATATATATATATATATATACAGTGATCCCTCAAATTACAATGGCCTCAACATACAATAGTTTCAACATACAATGGTCTTTTCTGGACCATTGTAACTTGAAACCAGACTCAACATACAATGCTATGGAATCTGCGAAACGTGTCAATGGCCGGAAGAACTGACCAATCAGAATGGACATTTACACCTGTACTACTGAAGTGCATGCACTGACTGTCTGGTAGCGCCCCCTACAGTACAGGTAGGTACTACACTACTCTTTAGGTAAGGATTTTGTGTGTACTGTACAGGACCCTGAAGAAGCTCCTGTCCTCTATATCGACCAGTCTTTCCCAACCACAGTGCCTCCAGCTGTTGCAAAACTACAACTCCCAGCATGCCTGGACAGCCTTTGGCTGTCCGGGCATGCTGGAAGTTGTAGTTTTACAACAGCTGGAGTCACCCTGGATGTTAAACACTGACATAGACAGTGATTACAGCTCCCAGCAGATCTTTCTTACTTTTATATGTAAGGATTTGCTTTATCTATATTAGTTATCTACTTATTTTTCTTTAATCCTCCCTTTTTCCTATTTTTGGATGACATTTTGGTGGCTTCAGAACCAATTATCAGGTTTCCATAGAGTTCTGGTCTCAACATACAATGGTTTCAACATACAATGGTCGTCCTGGAACCAATTAATATCGTAACTTGAGGGACCACTGTACTGTGTTTACATGTGTATAATCAATGTATATAGTTGGGAGGATATTGTGCGCTCATAACAACATGTTGACACGTAAACAGCTTGAGATGAAAAATCCAGATTGGAAGAGATGAACATGAATATGTAGGAGTGGAGTTTGGCAGAGAACACTTAACCTGATGCCTATGACAATCTGAACCCGTAATATAGAACAAGATCATTCTAATGAAAACGTATTAAGCCGATCCAGGATTAGTGGACAGGCACAATTCCCTGAATTCCTCATATTATCAAGAGATGAAACATATAGATATAATTATATTTTCTTTTTATCACATTTACTGGAGGTTTCTGCCATGCCATCGGCTGTCCGGTCATGCTGGGAGTTGTAGTTTTGAAACATCTGGAGGTCCGCAGGTTGAAGACCACTGCGGCCTTCGTCATCATCCAGATCCCTCTTTAGTTTTCTACTCTCCTCCCCTCGGTGGGAAGGAAGAGTGAGCTGGTCTGGGCCATCTATGCTGCAGGGACCGTCCGGTGGGGAAGGTTAGTCGTTTCGGGCTGTCCATCTTCACTGGGAGGCCTTCTTCTCCGCTTCGGGCCGGCTCCGGACTAGTGACGTTGCCTTGACGACAATGCACAGGGACGTTCATACGCAGGGACGTCACGGACGAGCTCACCCTTCCTTCCCACCGAGGGGAGGTGAGTAGAAAACTAAAGAGGGGTCTGGATGATGATGAAGGCCGCAGTGGTCTTTAACCTGCGGACCTCCAGATGTTCCAAAACTACAACTCCCAGCATTCTTGGACAGCCGACGGCATGAAATAGAAATTCATAGAAATTCTATAACTGAGCAGCATTTACAATATCTAGTGTAAGCAATACTCTATGAACTAAGTTTTTATGGTAATTTGCTACAAGGTATCAGTCTGGATGAAAGCTATAAAAGCCTACCTGTCATTTCAGGTGACTTTACAGTATACAATGCCCTGTGTCTGTACATGAGGAGCAGCACTACACCTGGCCATTATATAACTTTGAATATGGTATTTCTCATCATATGCATATAGGGTCAGTTCACATGTGCATATTTTCTGCTGCAGATCTGCTGTAGCAGATTTTGTTACCCATTGAAGTCGATGAACAGCAAAATTGGTTGAAGAAAATCAACAGCAGAGCTGCAGCAGAAAATATGCATGTGTGAAACTGACCCATAACCCATACTTTGTATTTCTCACAAGATCTGCTGGCTCCATCTCTAATTTTCAGTTCTCTCGGAGCTAGTAATACCCTACACACACACACACACACACACACACACACAGAAGAGGAAAACCTGCTCTTTCATATACTTATAGTTCACCTTAAGAAGTAACAGCAACATGAAGGACATTGTGAAGCAGTACTGGGTATAGCATAGCTTCTTTGATGTCACCCATATACCGGACACACAGCTGTGGTAGCAGGGTGTGGTAGAGGGTGTGATGCAGGGCAGATGGATGGAATTACCTTAGGGGCAGATGGCATTAACCCCTTGTATTAGTTACGCCAGGGCCTGGTTTATCCTCAATACTACCCGAAGGTATACTGCTGGATCCTGGAGCAATAATGACTCCAATGCCAAGTTACAGACAACGGTAGCTTTACTGAGTGACAAATGGAACAGTCTATACAGTTCAGCCAGGCCCACGGAGGTGACAAGTGACTTCAGAGACCTTAAGGGCTTGCTGGGACTTGCAGTAGATTTGGACAATTTTAGTGCAGGCCACTCTGACTTGACAATAGATGACTGTGACTGACTTGACTTGAGACTGACAATGCTGTGGTTGTAGCTTACTTACTTGCACCATTTCTCAATGTCACTTCGCATTCCGATCCAATAGAATCTTCTCCTGACACTAGCTTCGGACTTGTGAACTCCAAAGTGTCCCGACTGATCATGATATGCATTGAGGATCATTGCAGCATCTCTTCGGGGAACCAGAATCTGATGAAGTTGATCACCAGAGACTGGATCCAAAGAATTTCGGTACAACAGTCCTTTGTGCACAGTCGCTTCCTCTGTCGCCACAGATGTTTCAGCTCATAATTACACTGGGCCCGGCATAGAGGGTTTGTTGGTACCTTTTTTGCCAGAAGGTAGTCCAACAGATCCCCCATGACTCGAATTTCATCTTGAAGGGTCTTCCAGGTGTACGGGTCTTCCTTAACCTTTTCGGACCTGGGTTCCCCTTCCATCAGGGTGGTCACAACATTCTGGTTCACAAACCATTGATAAAATGGGGGCATCTCCACGTCTTCCCACACGTCTCCGACGGGTGGTTCTTTGCCGGGGATAATTCGAGATAGTACATCGGCATTGACGTTTGACTTGCTGCTTCTGTACTTGATAGTGAAGCTGTAATTGTCCAATCTTGAAGCCCATTGCTGTTCAATGGCACCCAACTTGGCAGTGTTCAGGTGAACTAATGGGTTATTATCCGTGTAGACAGTGAATGGCATGCAGCAAAATAGTCTTTCAACTTTTCGGTCACAGGCCAGATCAGGGCAAGAAGTTCCAACTTGAATGAGCTGTATTTAGCATCGTTCTTCTCTGCCCCTAGTGGCTCTTGAACAGGTGTGAGGGGAGTTCAAGTTTCCTCTAACTCAGTCCCGGAATCAATCACTTTGATAGCCAGTCTTCTGAAAGCGGGAATTAACATGTTGGGGTTTTGGACCTCTAACATTCTCAACCTGGCTTTGTTCCACTTATTATGAGCCCCAACTATAAATCTGTCCATTAACACCTTGTTGCCCTGCTCGGGAGTTATACCATCTAGCTTCTTGACAGTCTCTAGGGCATTCTGTAGGGCTACAGCATACACTCTCAAGGTCTCACCTGGCTTTTATTGCCTTTTTATACAGGCAGAGATGTACCTCTGAAGGAGAATGTGACTCAAATACCTGGTACAGTCCTTCAAAGATCAGCTCTACAGTCGCCTTCTGGAAGGCTGGCCAGGTGCGGACTGGCAAAGACGAACAGACTCTGGATCCTCAAGATGAAGGGGTCTCCATTGTAGGTAGGGAGGACAGGGTTCCCCATGAATACCGGTGCAGATGCTGGAACACCAGGACTGTGGATGTTGACTGCAGGTAGGGCGGGCAGGGTCTTTCTTCTGGAGATGAAGGGGCACTGCCGCCTGGTTGTTCTGCAGAGCTGGGTTCTGACATCTTGTTGATTTTTGAGTGTGCTGTCGCTTTAAGAGAAATAAGGTTTGTTCCCTTTTAAGATGCTTACTGAAGCGCTGCAGCGGCTTTGACTTGACCAATGGGGGTACTGTAATGGATGCTCCCCCTCTATTATGCAGGCACCCAGTTATGGATAGTCTTGCGAATAGACTTGTGGGCACCAACAGGTTAATGCTGACAGCTACTGGCACCGGAGACTTAATACGGACAATAGTTGGTGTTTGCAGAGTCTGCGCTACAGCGGGTGCTTGACAGATAACAGCAGAGACGAGCGCAGCAGCCGGAGATTCCAATATGGCTTCACCCAGGGAACTTCCAGTTTTGGTCCGGTCAGCATAATCTTCCCCTGTGCAACACAGGGCAGCTCTTTGGTTCCTCTGCGTTGTACTGAAGAGGCATCATCGCTGGGACTGATGGGGCAGAGCTGCAACTGCTCGCACGCGCGGGAAGCACCGGACCAAGTTAACCTTTTCAGGTACCGACTCTCTACAGTTCACAATGGCAAACAGTCTTTTCTTCACTTCCCCCTCTATTTCACAAGCGCCTCGGGTAAAACACTTTTCACATAAGTTGTGGTAGAGGGTGTGATGCAGGGCAGATGGAATTACCCTAGGGGCAAATGGCATTAACCCCTTGTATTCGTGATGTCAAGGCATGATTTATCCTCAATACCACCAAAAGGTATACTGGATCCTGGGCTAGGCACGAGGCAATAATGACTCTGACGCCAAGTTACGGACAATGGTAGCTTTACTGAGTGACAGATGAAACAGTCTATACAGTTCAGCCAGGCCCACAGAGGTGACCAGTGACTTCAGAGACCTTAAGGGCTTGCTGGGACTTGCCGTAGATTTGGACAGTTTTAGTGCAGGCCACTCTGACTTGACAATAGATGACTGTGGCTGACTTGACTTGAGAATGACAATGCTGTGGTTGAAGCTTACTTGTAGAATTGTGGCTGCTTGACTGACTTGAGGCCTCCTATGGACTCCAGATATGCTCTAGGACTTGACTGCACTGAACCTCAGCAAAGAGTCGGGAACTAAGAGAGAGAAGAGACTCCTCCCAGAGCTTTTATGGGGGGGGGGGAGACTCTGGTGGGGTCCCACTGGTCACCCTTAAGTCACCCAGTCACTGATACCTCCTGGGTAACAATCACATGACAACTCGCATGACAACTGGTGATCACAGTTTAACCTTTCTTAAAGATACAACATTCTTATATACATAACATAGGGGATAATATATATTATAGCACACTGTAATGTCCACTTATTTGTTGTTGTATTTTTCTGTTTAGGTGTGTATTCACACACTAGTTTGTTCAGGGCAATTTGCTGTTCCACCTGGATAGGGAATAGTTAATGCTCTGAGTGAATGAGAACTCAGGTGGAGTTATTTAGCCAGAGTAATCCTGCATTCTGGTGCTGGTTATTCAGTGCAATACTATGATGGATGTTAGTTTAATGCCACCATGTCTGTTTGTGCAATACACTTCCATGTCTGCTTGAGCTTGCACCTTGTATTTATCTTGTGATATTATCTGAGTTTTATCCATGGTTAAATAGTCTTGTTTATTAGATTTTAGTCTGTGTTATATTAGTCAGTTTTAGGATTATGTCTGTTCAGCTTTGTCAGTGTTCACACTGGGCCTGAGTCTTGCTTGTTACGTGTGCCCTGTATATTTATATCTGTTTGATTTTCTGGAGTCTATTCAGACTTATCCAGTTCTAGTCTTGTATATTGAGAAATATCCTGTCTAGTATCCTGACCAGTGTTCCTCTACATTGTAGAGTTTGGTGTTCGTGTATCCTTTTTATGCAGTCCAGTTTTGTATGGTCTGTTTTCCAGTGTGTGAACAGTGTTCTATGTTATAGTTCCAATAGAAAGGAAAAAAGGATGGCACTCGCAGGTGGGATGTAAAAAACTTGGATTTATTCAGTCACATAAGTCAGGCGGGTACAATAGTATGGGAAGGAGCAGATGGAATGGAACAACGTCTGTTTTGCGGCCACCTGCCGCTTCTACTGGTTCCATTCCATCTGCTCCTTCCCATACTATTGTACCCGCCTGACTTATGTGACTGAATAAATTCAAGTTTTTTGCATCCCACCTGAGAGTGCCATCCTTTTTTCCTTTCTATTGGAACTATTGCGTACTGCCGGTTGCCTTTCTGTTTAGAGCACCGCTGAGAGTGGACCTCGCTGGGAATCGCACCTGCACCTCTGGGGAACCTGATTGTTTAGAAGCCTGTAGTGCCATCCTCCACCTTTTTCCTTTGAGTGTTCTATGTTACCTGTTGAGTTTTAGTGTTTTGGCTCTCCGTTCTTCCACTATCCCCTTCACCATCTCCTGGATTCTGCTGTATACTCATATCATGCCTAGTCTTGTTCATTTTTATCATGTCTGGCGTTTGTCTGTTTTCTGGTTTAGTGAACTGTTTGTTAATTCACTATTTTCTGTTCTGTTTGTAAGTTCTACCTGTTAGTATTTGTATTGTCTAGTAGTTTTCCGTATCACGCCAGTGACCGGCTATGTTTATTATTTGTTTTTACGCCACTGCACTTTAGCGCAGGAAGGGACTGGCTCCCAGTTGTCGATTCACCGTTTAGGGTGAGTGGGCAAGTAGGCAGGGAGAGATGTTTTAGGGTCAGTTTAGGGCTCACTCTCCCTGTCCTCCCGGTCAGTCCGTGACACACACCCTAAGAAGTGACAGCAGCATGGAAGACATTATGGAGCAGTACTGAGCTAATCTGTGAAACAAGCTCTGGGTGAGATCTAAGCATCTGTGTAGTCTCCCTGCAGTCGATTTGTCTGCCTCTAGCTTTTTCCAGTTAAAGGGGTACTCCGGTGAAAACCTTTTTTCTTTTAAATCAACTGGTGGCAGAAAGTTAAACATCTATTTAAAAATCTTAATCCTTCCAGTACTTATTAGCTGCTGAATGCTACAGAGGAAATTCCTTTCTTTTTGGAACACTGATGACATCACGAGCACAGTGCTTTCTGCTGACATCTCTGTCCATTTTAGCAACCATGCATAGTAGATGTATGCTAAGGGCAGCATGGTGGCTCAGTGGTTAGTACTGCTGCCTTGCAGTGCTGGGGACCTGGGATCAAATCCCACTATGGACAACAATAAATAAAGCGTTATTATTATTATAATAACATCAGCAGAGAGAACTGTGCTCGTGATGTCATCAGAGAGCATTCCAAAAAGAAAAGAATTTCCTCTGTAGTATTCAGCAGCTAATAAGTACAGGAAGGATTAAGATTTTTTAATAGAAGTAATTTACAACTATGTTTAACTTTCTGCCACCAGTTGATTTAAAAGAAAAAAGGTTTTCAAAAAAGGAGTACCCCTTTAACCCCTTAAGGACTCAGGTTTTTTCCGTTTTTGCACTTTCGTTTTTTCCTTCTTACCTTTTAAAAATCATAACCCTTTCAATTTTCCACCTAAAAATCCATATTAGGGCTTATTTTTTGCATCGCCAATTCTACTTTGCAGTGACATTAGTCATTTTACCCAAAAATGCACGGCGAAACGGAAAATAAATCATTGTGCGACAAAATCGAAAAAAAAACGCCATTTTGTAACTTTTGGGGGCTTCCGTTTCTACGCAGTGCATATTTCGGTAAAAATTACACCTTATCATTATTCTGTAGGTCCATACAGTTAAAATGATACCCTATTTATATAGGTTTGATTTTGTCGCACTTCTGGAAAAAATCATAACTACATGCAGGAAAATTTATACGTTTAAAAATGTCATCTTCTGACCCCTATAACTTTTTATTTTTCCACGTACGGGGCGGTATGAGGACTCATTTTTTGCACCGTGATCTGAAGTTTTTATCGGTATGATTTTTGTTTTGATCGGACTTTTTGATCACTTTTTATTCATTTTTTAATGTTATAAAAAGTTACCAAAATACGCTTTTTTGGACTTTGGAATTTTTTTGCGTGTACGCCATTGACCGTACGGCTTAATTAATTATATATTTTTATAGTTCGGACATTTACGCACGCGGCGATACCACATATGTTTATTTATTTATTTTTTTACACTGTTTTATTTTTTTTATGGGAAAAGGGGGGTGATTCAAACTTTTATTAGGGAAGGGGTTAAATGACCTTCATTAACATTTTTTTTTACATTTTTTTGCAGTGTTATAGGTCCCATAGGGACCTATAACACTGCACACACTGATCTCCTATGCTGATCACTGGCGTGTATTAACACGCCTGTGATCAGCATTATCGGCGCTTGACTGCTCCTGCCTGGATCTCAGGCACGGAGCAGTCATTCGTCGATCAGACACCGAGGAGGCAGGTAAGAGCCCTCCCGGTGTCCGATCAGCTGTTCGGGACGCCGCGATTTCACCGCGGCGGTCCCGAACAGCCCAACTGAGCAGCCGGGATACTTTCAGTTTCACTTTAGAAGCGGCGGTCAGCTTTGACCGCCGCTTCTAAAGGGTTAATACCGCACATCGCCGCGATCGGCGATGTGTGGTATTAGCCGCGGTCCCGGCCGTTGATTAGCGCCGGGACCGACGCGATATGATGCGGGATCGCGGCGCGATCCCGCTTCATATCGCGGGAGCCGGCGCAGGACGTAAATATACGTCCTGCGTCGTTAAGGGGTTAAGTCTGGAGTGACATCCACTGTGATCTTTCCTTAACTGCAGGTACTACTACTCCCAACATGGAGCACATTCTGCTCAATGCTGGCAGCTTTAGTACCTGCATTAATAGACAGATGGCAACAGGTGTTGCACTCACTGTGATCTTTCCTTTAATGCAGGTACTACAGCTCCCAGCATGGAGCAGAGTGTGCTCCATGTTGGGAGTAGTAGTACTTGCAGTTAATGACAGATCACAGCGGGTGTCACTCCTGACACCTGATGCGATCGTCCTATCTATTGCAGAGATGCAGAGTGGCTCTCTACAGCAATCGCATCTCTATACTATACTCCGGCCGGCCAGTGATATGAATAGAACATCACTGATTGGCTGCAACCATCCCCACTCTGGGCGAAAAATATGAATGAGTGATGTGAATTTCTATTCACATCACTGGCCGTATATAGACACGGAGTACAGAGCAGAGATGCGAGCGCTGTATAGAGCCGCTCCGCATCTCTGCAATAGATAGGACAATTGCATCGAGTGTCAGGAGTGACACCAGGGGAGATCTGTCTATTAGTACAGGTACTACTACTCCCATCATGGAACAGTCTGTCTATTAAAAAAATAGAGAAAAAAAAGTGAAACACACACACTTTATTAAAAATTTATTAAAATGTTGTTCTAAGAAATAAAAATTTTGTTAAATACATTTTCAAATACAAAATGCAATTTCCACTCAAATGCAAAAACGCCAGAAAAAACCTCAGACGCAGGAAATTGCACTGGCGGTTTTTCCACACACACACACACACAAAAAAAAAATCAATTGGAAACTTAGCTTAAGGAAGGAAAAACGCATTTTTCGCTGATAAGCTGTATTACAATTTTTTGTATATCAGAAACCTGTAGAAATGTAAATTTCTTTAACAATTAAGGTTTATTTAAATTAAATCAGAAAATCCTGTAAAATCCATGTGTGCTATTATATCCATGCTAAAAGTGCAAATAGGGTCTTGTCAATCTGGTGATCACAGAGGTCACTACTCAAGGCCCCCAGTGATCATCCCTCTATGGCATGTCAGATGTCTGGAATAAGGACAGATGGCTGTTTTAAGCTGTACTTAGCAAGGAAACAATTATGAATTAATTATTAAAGATACATCAAGGAAGCTGGAGCTTGAGTCATAGGCCTCAGTGTCATCTACAAAGCTAATTCATTGTCATCTGTTATAAAGCTGCCATGACTGCGTATAGGAGACAGGTGAACTTCAGTTTTCCCTCTCTAGATGACTTCCAACCTTAGTAAGTGTAACCTTCGATGTGGATGCAAAACTACAATTCCCAGCATGCCCAAAGCCAATTGACTGCATGTAAGAGACAAGTAAATGCTGTTTCTCCAACCTTCGTAAATATCAGCTCTGGTGTGCTGCTCGGCCTAAGTCAGATCCTTAAAAAAAAAAAATTAATGATTTTTAATAAAATAAATAATAATGATAAATTATATCTATCTATCTATCTACAGTATCTATCAATCTATGTTATAAAAAAATATATAAATAGCTTAATGTGTTTCCAAACCAGGGAGCCTCTAGCTGTTGCAAAACTACAACCCCCAGCCAAAGGCTGTCCGGACATGCTGGAAGATGTAGTTTTGCAACCGCTGGTGGCACCCTGGTTAGGAAACACTATGGTTCTCCAGCTGTTGAAATGCTACAACTCACAGCCTATGGCTGTCAGGACATGCTGGGAGTTGTAGTTTCACAAAAGCCGAATGTCTTGTCCAACCAGGGGGCCTCTAGCGGTGTTGCTATCAGTGTGTGAAGAGTGGGAGAAGAGGGTTGCATTGACAATCCAACACAACGGGCAGCACATTGAACACATTTTATAAGTGGTCAGAAACTTGTAAATAACTCATGAAAGAATAAAGTTACGTTAAAACCAAGCACATCATTGTTTTTCTTGTGCAATACCCAATAAGTCTGATGTGTCACATGACCCTCTTCCTATTGAAAAAACAAAAGTTGTATTCAAAATGGCCGACTTCAAAATGGCCGCCATGTTCACCACCCATCTTGAAAAGTTTCCCCCCTCACATATACTAATGTGCCACAAACAGGAAGTTAATATCACCAACCATTCCCATTTTATTAAGGTGTATCCATATAAATGGCCCACCCGGTACAATTTGCCCTTGCTGTGATGGCTACCTCTCAAGGCTGCAACCAAAACCTTTCTTGAAACGGAACCACAAAACATCTAATAAAGTGAATGTATAATGATGCAAACAATTTTGGTGCACTGCAAGAATAAAAGTGATAACAAAATTAATAAATAAATATATTATTATTATAAATAAATACCGTATTTATCGGCGTATAACACGCACTTTTTAGGCTAAAATTTTTAGCCTAAAGTCTGTGTGCGTGTTATACGCCGATACACCCCCAGGAAAGGCAGGGGGAGAGAGGCCGTCGCTGCCCGCTTCTCTCCCCCTGCCTTTCCTGGGGTCTAGAGCGCTGCTGTCGGCCCTTTTCACCCCCTGGTTATCGGCGCCGCTGCCCGTTCTGTCCCCCTGACTATCGGTGCCGGCGCCGATAGCCAGGGGGAGAGAAGCGGCGCCGACAGCCAGGGGGAGAGAAGGGGCAGCGGCACCCATTGCCGGCGCCGCTGCCCCGTTGCCTCCCCCCATCCCCGGTGGCATAATTACCTGAGTCGGGTCCGCGCTGCTCCAGGCCTCCGTCGTGCGTCCCCAGCGTCGTTGCTATGCACGGCGCGGCACTCTGACGTCATGCGCCGCGCCGTTCAGCGCATAGCAATGACGCCGGGGACGCACGACGGAGGCCTGGAGCAGCGCGGACCCGACTCAGGTAATTATGCCACCGGGGATGGGGGGAGGCAACGGGGCAGCGGCGCCGGCAATGGGTGCCGCTGCCCCTTCTCTCCCCCTGGCTGTCGGCGCCGCTTCTCTCCCCCGGCTATCGGCGCCGGCACCGATAGTCAGGGGGACAGAACGGGCAGCGGCGCCGATAACCAGGGGGTGAGAAGGGCCGGCAGCAGGGCTCTAGACCCCAGGAAAGGCAGGGGGAGAGAAGCGGGCAGCGACGGCCTCTCTCCCCCTGCCTTTCCTGGGGGTATATCGGGGTATACACGCGCACACACGCACCCTCATTTTATCATGGATATTTGGGTAAAAAACTTTTTTTACCCAAATATCCTTGGTAAAATGAGGGTGCGTGTTATAGGCCGGTGCGTGGTATACCCCGATAAATACGGTAACAATAATGATGATAATAATAATAATTATTATTATTTTGAAATCTATTAAAATTGCACAAGGCAAAAAAGGAAGAGATTAATTTTTGACTGTTGTCGCCTTCATGACTAGATCACAGAGAATGGAATCCTCCCTGGACATTTGCATTGAAATGATTATGCTAAAGACTTAAAAAGCAATCAGATTCAGGAGCGGCAGCACACCCTCCGTGCAGACTGGATTCACAGCGCGCTACTTGATACGCCACAAAACCAGAGCGAGAGCAAATGAATCTGGACCATCTGTGTGCAACAAATGCCAGTGGGACAAAGACTCTTCCACAGGCCTGCTTCTCTACAATGAAATGACAGGAGAATAGGGGCGGCTATCTGTTAGTCGAAAAACATTTATCTGCGAGCTCTTTCTACGTTGCAGTCCTGTACAGAGTTCCGTTTACAAGAAAAAAGAAACAATGAAGATCAATATATAAAAATTTAGAAAAAATAAATATTTATTCCTCTGACATAAGTGAATAAATTTGCACTTTATTTTGGATAATTGAGTGCTGCGCCATTTTTTTTTTATGGTTATCTACAAGGGTGCTGGGTGCCGGTGCCCTTGTAGATAACCATAAAAAAAATTAATTGGATTGGCTAAGTCGTGCTGCAAATTTTTTTTTTTGATCTCCATAGATATATATTTATATATATATAAAAAAAAAAAAAACACACAGAAAAATAGCCAGCACAACTACCTAATACACGGGCACACATCGCTGTAGCAAATACAAAGTATACATAAGTATACAAGTATAAAAAAGTATACATAAGTATATAAGTAAAGAGTGAGCTAAGAGCCTCCATTTTTTGACCAAGAGTGCTGCTGCAGCCTTCTTTTTGTATAAGATTATATATATATATATATATATATACCGTATTTATCGGCGTATAACACGCACTTTTTAGGCTAAAATTTTTAGCCTAAAGTCTGTGTGCGTGTTATACGCCGATACCGCCCCAGGAAAGGCAGGGGGAGAGAGGCCGTCGCTGCCCGCTTCTCTCCCCCTGCCTTTCCTGGGGTCTAGAGCGCTGCTGCCGGCCCTTCTCACCCCCTGGTTATCGGCGCCGCTGCCCGTTCTTTCCCCCTGACTATCGGTGCCGGCGCCGATAGCCAGGGGGAGAGAAGCGGCGCCGACAGCCAGGGGGAGAGAAGGGGCAGCGGCACCCATTGCCGGCGCCGCTGCCCCGTTGCCTCCCCCCATCCCCGGTGGCATAATTACCTGAGTCCGGTCCGCGCTGCTCCAGGCCTCCGTCGTGCGTCCCCGGCGTCATTGCTATGCGCTGAACGGCGCGGCGCATGACGTCAGAGCGCCGCGCCGTGCATAGCAACGACGCTGGGGACGCACGCCGGAGGCCTGGAGCAGCGCGGACCGGACTCAGGTAATTATGCCACCGGGGATGGGGGGAGGCAACGGGGCAGCGGCGCTGGCAATGGGTGCCGCTGCCCCTTCTCTCCCCCTGGCTGTCGGCGCCGCTTCTCTCCCCCTGGCTATCGGCGCCGGCACCGATAGTCAGGGGGACAGAACGGGCAGCGGCGCCGGTAACCAGGGAGTGAAAAGGGCCGACAGCAGCGCTCTAGACCCCAGGAAAGGCAGGGGGAGAGAAGCGGGCAGCGACGGCCTCTCTCCCCCTGCCTTTCCTGGGGGTATATCGGGGTATACACGCGCACACACGCACCCTCATGTTATCATGGATATTTGGGTAAAAAACTTTTTTTACCCAAATATCCTTGGTAAAATGAGGGTGCGTGTTATAGGCCGGTGCGTGGTATACCCCGATAAATACGGTATATATATAATCTGTCAGTGTTCCTTAACCAGGGTGCTTCCAACTGTTGCAAAACTACAACTCCCAGCATGCCCGGACAGCCGTTGGCTGTCCGAGCATGCTGGGAGTTGTCGTTTTGCAACAGTTGGAGGCACGCTGGTTAGGAAAGACTTATCTAAGAGAATATCACAACATAGATAGAAAGAGCAGTGGCGTACCTAGAGCAATTGGCACCCGGGGCGGACCCATTGTTTGCCCCCCCACACACACACGCGCACCCCCTTAATTACACCCCCTCCCTCCCCCCCCCCAGGGACAGACTGACAACACTCGGGGCCCCCCGGACCAAAAAAAGGCAAGGGCCCCTGCTAGTCTCTGCAGCTCGTCAATCTTCTGCCACGCTCCTATTCCACCCAAATCTCACACACAATAAACTAAAATTTATATATGTAAGAAACACTTTAACGTAGGTAAATTTCCATGACCAATAATACTGGTATACAAGGAGTAAATATATACCATCACACAATAACTGGATAATACCGCCATACTGTATAAAACCACTATATACAGACCAGTATACTATAAAGAATCTGTATACAATATAAGTGATTATCTACAGGACCATATGGTGGTAGATAACAGCTGTACACACAATGTGTACACCATATAAGTGATTACAGTTACATTTTGGGACTCACAATTACGTCTTTTCTGATCAGCGGCGTCCTCTTTCCTTTTCTTCTCCGTCCGGATAAGACCGCCATGTGGATCTCTTAACATCTGCAGAAAAAAACATGTCAGACTCTGCATATATTCAGTGCCCTCCCCTCCTCTACACAATCTTCCCATCTATAGGCCCACAAACTGTAATAATGCCCTCCTTGGTGTCCTGCACAGTAAAAGGGCAGGTAGGTAGCCAGGTAACCCCCTCTTTTCCATAGGTATATGCAGAGTTACACCCCCCCCTCTTTCCCATAGGTATATGCAGAGTTACACCCCCCTCTTTCCCATAGGTATATGCAGAGCTACGCTACACCCCCCTCTTTCCCATAGGTATATGCAGAGTTACACCCCCCCTCTTTCCCATAGGTATATGCAGAGCTAAACCCCCCCTCTTCCCCATAGGTATATGCAGAGCTACACCCCCCCCTCTTTACCATAGGTATATGCAGAGCTACATCCCCCCCTTGTTATGATTCGGCTACCTGGATGTGGATCCTCTGTGTCAGCGAGGGATTGGCGTGGACCGTGTCGGTGGACCGGTTCTAGGTTGCTACTGGTATTCACCAGAGCCCGCCGCAAAGCGGGATGGTCTTGCTGCGGCGGTAGCAACCAGGTCGTATCCACCGGCAACGGCTCAACCTCGCTGACTGCTGAGAAGGCGTGGGACAGAAGGACTAGGCAGAGGCAAGGTCAGACGTAGCAGAAGGTCGGGGCAGGCGGCAAGGTTCGTAGTCAATAGCAATAGCAAGAGGTCAGGTACACTGGTAAGGCAAACACTGTAACGCTTTCTCTGGCACAAAGGCAACAAGATCCGGCAAGGAAGTGAAGGGGAAGTGAGGTTATATAAGCAGGGAGCAGGTGGAGGCTAATTAGACTGATTGGGCCAGGCACCAATCATTGGTGCACTGGCCCTTTAAATGTTAAAGAGCCGGCGCTCGCGCGCCCTAAAGAGCCGACCGCGCGCGCCGGGACAGCAAAGACGGGGAACGAGTCTGGTAAGCGGGCCGGGATGCGAATCGCGAGCGGGCGCGACCCGCATCACGGATCGCATCCCAGCTAGGGACATTATCGCAGCGCTCCCGGTCAGCGGGTCTGACCGGGGCGCTGCGAACAGGAGAACGCTGCGAGCGTTCCGGGGAGGAGCGGGAACCCGGAGCGCTCGGCGTAACAGTACCCCCCCCCCCCCCCCTTGGGTCTCCCCCTCTTTTTAGAACCTGAAAATTTGTGAATTAGGTCCTTGTCGAGAATGTTATCCTCGGGTTCCCATGACCTCTCCTCAGGGCCGCAATTCTCCCAATCTACAAGAATTTTTTTTTTACCTCTGACCGTCTTAGACGCGAGAATTTCTTTAACCGAGAAGACATCTGAGGACCCGGAGAAAGGAGTAGGAGCAACAACCTTGGGAGAGAAGCGGTTAAGAAGCGGTTAAGGATAAGCAGTTTAAGGAGAGAGACATGAAAAGCGTTAGGAATACGGAGAGAAGGGGGAAGAAGCAGTGTAGGACACAGGATTGATTTGGCACTTGATTTTAAACGTGATCCCAGTTTATAACTGGGGACACGGAAGCGGATATACTTGGCGGAGAGCCACACTTTGTCTCCAGGAACAAAGACAGGAGGAGTTCTTTTTTTGTCGGCATGCTTCTTCATCCGGGATGAGGCCTGTATGAGGGATTTTTGAGTCTCTTTCCAGATGGTGGAGAAGTCCCGGGAAACCTCATCAACAGCGGGCAAACCAGAAGGCGTGGGAGTGGGGAGGGGGGGGAAGAGGGTGAAGCTTGGCACGGGGCAGAGTGTTACCAGGACGGGGGCTATGAGGAGGAGACACAGCATATTCCTGATAGGCCTTGGGGAGACCAAGTAAAGGAGGAGACACTGAGGTTTGACTGACGGGACTGGGAGCAGACGTGAGGCATTTTTTGTGGCAAGAAGCACCCCAGCTCTTGATCTTCCCGGTGGTCCAGTCAAGGGTAGGAGAGTGGCGTTGGAGCCATGGCAGACCGAGGAGGACTTCAGAGGTGCAGTTGGGCAAAACAAAAAGTTCAATTTTTTCGTGATGCAGTCCAATGCTCATGAGCAGGGGTTCTGTGCAGTAACGCACAGTGCAGTCCAATATTACTCCGTTGACCGAGGAAATGTAGAGCGGCTTGGCGAGACGGGTCACAGGGATGTTGAACTTATTAACAAAAGAGGCCAAAATAAAATTTCCCGCAGAACCAGAGTCCAAGAAGGCCACAGCTGAGAAGGAGGAGTTGGCAGAAGGAGAAATCTGTACGGGCATAGTGAGACGTGGAGAAGCAGACTTCAGACCAAGAGACGCCACTCCCACGTGAGCTGGGTGCGTGCGTGCGTTTCCCACACGTGGAGAACGAATAGGGCAATCCACCAAATGTTCGGTACTAGCGCGGTACAGACATAAATTTTTATCTCTGCGGCGAGTCCTCTCCTCATGGGTCAGGCGAGACCGATCCACTTGCATAGCCTCCTCGGCGGGAGGCACAGGGGTAGATTGCAAAGGATACTGTGAGAGAGGTGCCCAGAGCGGTGTGGCCCATGACAGGGCCTTCCCAGACAGGAGACCACGGCAGAGTCTAGAGTCCCCATCAAATTTGTCCGGCAGGGACAAGCGGAGGTTAGGAGCGGCCGCTCGCTGTGGAGGAGGTGCAGGAGCCGGCGGAGGAGATGGTTGTTGCTGTAGCTGTGACTGAAGTTACTGTAGCATGGCGGTCAAGTCCGACAGCTGGTGACCTTGTTGGGCGATCAGTCAGGATTGCTGGGCGACCACCGTGGATATGTCAGCGAGACTTGGCAGCGGCACCTCAGCGGGATCCATGGCCGGATCTACTGTTATGATTCGGCTAGCTGGATGTGGATCCTCTGTGTCAGCGAGGGATTGGCGTGGACCGTGTCGGTGGACCGGTTCTAGGTATTCACCAGAGCCCGCCGCAAAGCGGGATGGTCTTGCTGCGGCGGTAGCAACCAGGTCGTATCCACCGGCAACGGCTCAACCTCGCTGACTGCTGAGAAGGCGTGGGACAGAAGGACTAGGCAGAGGCAAGGTCAGACGTAGCAGAAGGTCGGGGCAGGCGGCAAGGTTCATAGTCAATAGCAATAGCAAGAGGTCAGGTACACTGGTAAGGCAAACACTGTAACGCTTTCTCTGGCACAAAGGCAACAAGATCCGGCTAGGAAGTAAAGGGGAAGTGAGGTTATATAAGCAGGGAGCAGGTGGAGGCTAATTAGACTGATTGGGCCAGGCACCAATCATTGGTGCACTGGCCCTTTAAATCTTAAAGAGCCGGCGCACGCGCGCCCTAGGGAGCGGGGCCGCGCGCGCCGGGACAGCAAAGACGGGGAATGAGTCTGGTAAGCGGGCCGGGATGCGAATCGCGAGTGGGCACGTCCAGCATCGCGGATCGCATCCCGGCTAGGGACATTATCGCAGCGCTCCCGGTCAGCGGGTCTGACCGGGGCGCTGCGAACAGGAGAACGCTGCGAGCACTCCGGGGAGGAGCGGGAACCCGGAGCGCTCGGCGTAACACCCCTCTTTCCCATAGGTATATCTAGGGCTGGGCGGTATACCGGTTTATACCGAATACCACATTTTTTGGCTGCACGATATGAATTTTCCCCCATACTGCAATACCGGTTGGGCCCCTCCCCCTCGGGAATGTATTATCAGCCTAGCACAGCGCTGTCCCCACATCGGGGAACTGATCCTATGTTACCCGCCAGCACTGTTCTGCTCCCTCCCAATTAATGATCAGCCCAGCTGGGTACTACTCACATATGTCAACACTGCACTCCTCCTCTTTGTTGGGGGCCGCCGACCGCTGGAACTCTATACTGTACGCCAGTGGTCTCCAACCTGCAGACCTCCAGATGTTGCAAAACTACAACTCCCAGCATGCCCGGACAGCCGGCGATGGAACTCTCTGTACACCAGTGGTCTCCAACCTGCGGACCTCCAGTTGTTGCAAAACTACAACTCCCAGCATGCCCGGACAGCCAACGGCTGTCCGGGCATGCTGGGAGTTGTAGTTTTGCAACAGTTGGAGGTCCGCAGGTTTGAGACCACTGCTGTACGCTGTATACCTACGCCCGGGCTGCAAAAGATACAGAAAATAAACTTGTCGGCCGCACGCTGGGGACGGGAACGCCAGACAGCCATCAGCCTATCTTCGGCCGGCTTCTTACATGACAGTGGGCTCAGCCTATCACTGGCAGGGGTGGGGCATCGCTTTGGCCGGTGATAGGCTGACGGCTGTCATATGTCAAGCACTGCCCCCCTCCTCTTTGTTGGAGGCCGCCGGCGATGGAACTCACTGTACGCCAGTGGTCTCAAACCTGCGGACCTCCAGCTGTTGTAAAACTACAACTCTCAGGATGCCCGGACAGCCGTTGGCTGTCCGGACATGCTGGGAGTTGTAGTTTTGGAACAACTGGAGGTCCGCAGGTTGGAGACCACTGGCGTACAGTGAGTTCCATCGCCGGCGGCCTCCAACAAGGAGGAGGGGGGCAGTGCTTGACATATGTGAGTAGTACCCCGCTGGGCTGATCATTAATTGGGGGGAGCAGAACAGTGCTGGCGGGTCACATGATTTTGGGGGGGGGGAAGCCGAACACCGCGGGCGGGTCACATGATTTTAGGGGGGGGGGATACCTTTATATACCGTGGAACCACCGTAAGTAAAAAAAATACTGTGATACACATATATGGTCATAACGCCCAGCCCTAGGTATATGCAGAGCACCCCCCCTCTCCCCCTTCCCTATAGGTATATGCAGAGCACCCCCCCTCCCCCCTTCCCTATAGGTAAATGCAGAGCACCCCCCCTCTCTCCTATAGGTAAATGCAGAGCACCCCCCCTCTCCCCCCTTCCCTATAGGTAAATGCAGAGCACCCCCCTCCCCCCCTTCCCTATAGGTATATGCAGAGCACCCCCCCTCCCCCCTTCCCTATAGGTAAATGCAGAGCACCCCCCTCTCCCCTATAGGTAAATGCAGAGCATCCTCCCACCCCCTTCCCTATAGGTAAATGAAGAGCACCCCCCCTCTCCCCCCCTTCCCTATAGGTAAATGCAGAGCACCCCCCTCTCCCCCCTTCCCTATAGGTAAATGCAGAGCACCCCCCTATCCCCCCCTTCCCTATAGGTAGATGTAGAGCACCCCCCCTCTCCTCCCTTCCCTATAGGTAAATGCAGAGCACCCCCCTCTCCCCCCCCCCTTCCCTATAGGTAAATGCAGAGCACCCCCTCCCCCCCTTCCCTATAGGTAAATGCAGAGGACCCCCCTCCCTCTCCCCCCCTTCCCTATAGGTAAATGCAGAGCACCCCCACCCTCTCCTCCCCTTCCCTATAGGTAAATGCAGAGCACCCCACCCCTCTCCCCTCCTTCCCTATAGGTAAATGCAGAGCACCCCCCTCCCTCTCTTCCCATTCCCTGTATGTATATGCAGAGCAAAAAAAAAAAAAAAAAGGGATGCTCACCTGATATCCCACGCAGCGATCTCCTCAGCTGCAGGGCCCGTGTCTTCTCCCCTCCAAAGTACAGGCGCCGGATGAGTGACATCACCGGCGCCTGTACTGCGTGCTGCGTTGGGGCAGAGGTCACGTGTAGCGCTGTCTGCTGGGGATCTGGGACGAGTGTCCCGGACCTCAGCAGCGGCGGCGGCGGGTCAGTCCGCCCCTGGCACCCCCCTTGAGAGTGGCACCCGGGGAGGGCTATCCCCCAGCCCCCCCTTGGTACGCCACTGAGAAAGAGAACAGAAGAGAGATGATATTCTGTGTCATGGAAATATAACTGTGAGTTCTGGCAGAATACGATTTGTTTGTGTCTGTCGAACAGTATCCAAAACTGAATAAAAAGTCCTTCCAAAAATTACATACAAGAAGTAAATATAAATGTCCACCTCATGACTAAACTGCTATGTCTAATACAGGGTTGGCCAACAGATAGCAAAGATCATTCTTGAGTTAGATGGTACTCTATGCAAGATTATTTGGGCACCCTACACAACCACCATAGAAGGACACAAAATAAAGGACTTGTCTACTTTTAAAGCCATTTTCTTTCAATCGCCCCATTACACCTACCCCTTTTCCTAAAATATCGTATCACTCTGCTCTGTCCCATTTCTCATCTACCTGCTCTGCTCAAGTCTATTGACCCTTAGCTCTATCATCCCTCCATCCTCTCCCAGGCCCGTCACTACAGGACAGGCAAGCCAATTGCTTGGGGCCCCAAGCAGTCCCGGGGCCCCGAGCAGAGCCGGTGCTTGTCCTGCCGGGCCGTCCTCCTGCCCCTATCCCGGTTCGGCAGCTCGCCCTGTCGGCCGGCCGGGCCAGAAGTGCGAGAGCCTAAAGCGGGACGTGAGGCAGAGACTAAAGCCCCTCCTGTCCTATAGCATGGTTGAGCAGGAGCTGTCAGCGGTCCCGCTCCACCATTCTCTCACCTTTCTCATACGTTGCTCCATTCACGCAGTGTGAGCTGCGGGGATGCCATCCACGACAGGCTGGCGCGAAAACGTCACACCATCGCACTGACGCCCGGTGATCACGTCCCGCGGCTCACACTGCAAGAACGTAGCAGCGTGAGAGAAAGGTGAGAGCTGCTCAGGCACTATGGTACAGGGGAATTATTAAAATGGGGGGGGGGGCATTATATGTGAGGGGCACAGGACAGGGGGTATTGTATATGAGGGGCACATGTCAGGGGGGCATTATATGTTAGGGGCACATGACAGGGCCCCCATGTCATGTGCCCATATAATGCCCCCCTGACATGTGCCCCTGACTTATAATGCCCCCCTGTCATGTGTCCCTCATACATAATGCCCCCCTGACATGTGCCCCTCACTTGTAACCAAGGGGGGGACCTCCATGTCTATTTTGCTTGGGGCCCCAATATTCCTTTAAACGGCCCTGCCTCCTCCAAAGTATCACCTACCCCTAGGGTAAAACCTCCCCCCATCCCCATATAATAATATTTCTACCTTCTCATCCCCCAATATCACTGTACCCTAACTCCTCCTCCTGTTTAGATATGATCGTTCTACAGAAAAAGAAGGTTTCACTATCAGTACAGACGGGATTCTTTACAGTAAGAGCAGTGAGACTATGGATCTCTCTGCCACATGATGTTGTGATGTCTGACTCAATAAACAAGTTCAAGGGGGGGCCTGGATGTTATTCTGAAAAATATAATATTACAGGTTATGGATACTAGATTTATGTGGACAGAACATTAAACCAGTTATTTATTCTGATGCCATATTGGGGTCGGGAAGGAATTTTTTCACTGTCATGGGGCAATTGGCATCAGCCTCATCTTTTCTTTTTTTTACCTTTCTCTGGATCAACACCTTAGGGTTTTAGATTGAACTTGATGGACTCTTGTCTTTTTTCAACCTTACAAACTAGGTAATTATGTTATTATGTCTCCCTCCTGCAGTGTCATCCTACACCAGTATTTCTTCTTCACCTCAGTATCCTCCTCTAGTCCAGTAACTTTCTCCCCAACTCTACTGCTATCCCTTTTTTCAAGTATCCTCTTTCCTCCAGATCTCTACCCATCTAAGATATCTATCCACCTAACAAAGTAGGTGAATATCTTACTTAGGCCTTGCTCACATTGCCGTCGGACTCCGCTATTCGGAGTTCCGTCGGCAATCCGGCTAGAGGGATGGAAGTTTAGTGGAGAAAAAAATGATACAAGCTCTCTTTTTTTCTCTGCTAAAATCCTGTAAAATTACCAGGTCACTGACGGACCCCATGCAAGTGAATGGGGTCCTTCATGACCCGGTAGTAGCCTTTTGCATCCGACCCGTTTCAGGGTCCGATTGGCTCAAAAAAATAAAATAAAAAAAACCTGTGAACCTAGCCTTATTTGTAAGTATTAACAAGATGGAAGCTGTCATAGTTGTACGTAAGAACAGCTGACTGCCACTTATGCTATACAGTGATGCCTCAACTTACAATGGCCTCAACATACAATAGTTTCAACATACAATGCTCTATTCTGGACCATTGTAAGTTGAAACCAGACTCAACATACAATGTACAGACAGTCCAGGTCAGTGATACCTGTCAATGGCCGGAAGAACTGACCAATCAGAATGGGCATTCACTGGTAAAACCTCTGTATTACTGAAGCATATGCACTGACTGATGTCTGGTAGCGCCCCCTACAGTACAGGGAGGTATTACATGTTCTGTACTACTCTTTACCTGTATTACTGAAGTGCATGCACTGCCTGGTGTCTGGTAGCGCCCCCTACAATACAGGGAGGTATTACATGTTCCGTACTACTCTTTACCTGTCCCAGGGTTAGCTGTTCCTTTGGACACCAGGTGAGGGCGACTCCATGTTACTTTTTTGGGACACTTTGTGTACTGTACAGGACCCCAAAGAAGCTCCTGTGCTCTAAATAGACCAATGTTTTCCCAAGCAGGGTACCCCCATCTGTTGCAAAACTACAACTCCCAGCATGCCCGGACAGCCTTTGGCTGTCCGGGCATGCTGGGAGTTGTAGTTTTGCAACAGCTGGAGGCTCCCTGCTTGGGAAACACTGACATAGACAGTGATTTACAGCTCCCAGCAGCTCTTGATTACTTTTATATGTAAGGATTTGCTTTATCTATATTAGTTATCTACTTATTTTTCTTTAATTCTCACTTTTTCCTATTTTTGGATGACATTTTGGTGCCTTTAGAACCAATTACCAGTTTTCCATAGAGTTATGGAACATACAATGGATTCAACATACAATGGATTCAACATACAATGGTCGTCCCAGAACCAATTAATATTGTAACTTGAGGGACCAAGTGTTCTTGGAAACTACAATTCATAGAGACTAGATCTGGGCTGTTCTCTGTCTCATCTCTATCATCTCTAATGGCTTTATGAATGTGTACGTGTGTCTATGTATATTGGCTTGTACTGTATATAACAGACGGCTGCACAACTACAAGTGGATACTGCTAGTACATGTACTTGAGACTTTACCAAGTACCAGTCTGCACTCTCCAGGAAACAATACAGGACCATTGTTTGTTAGTATAAACAAATTCCACATCTCCCGAGGTTTTGCATCCTAAACACAAATAGAAATTCAGTTCTATTATTAGAGTGTTGCAAATGTTCAGGAAATGTAACTAATTCAACAAAAAACCATGTAAAGATACAGCAGATGTCATAACTGTAGACAACTTGGCTGCTTTAGGACCCTGGTACGTGGTTTGGCACATCCCCTATTAAATTGGAGGCTGAGAACTGGAGCAGAGATCACCTCTCTGTCCCCAACCACTGGCTCCCCCTAGGAGCTATATCCACATTAAAGGGGTACTCCACTGGAATCACTCAAAAGACACTAAAACTTAACTTTTAATGCGTTACACTAAGAGCCAAAGCGAAAATCAGGAGATAAGTCAAAAAATATCCACCAAAAATGAACGTGAAGCCAATCAAAAGAAGAAAAAAAAATGTGATTGCCCAAATGGGAGAAAAAACCCAATGTGGATTAAAAATGGTGCTGGGTTTGATATTTCCCAGATATGTCCAATGCTGATAATGATAAGATAGCAACTAAGGCTTATCTCAATGTGTAGCAATTATGCTCCAACAATCTGGAGACTTACCATAACTGGAGATCCAATAAATGTACTAAAGGATAGGATGGGGGATAAGGTGGGGGGGATGGGGGAGGGTCGGACCTAGGGAAACCAATGGCCTTATGGATGAGCGGCCACTACCTCCTTGCCCTGATATAAAGTCCCTATTGCTACCTCTATGCCTAGGAGGAGTGGGCGTCCTTATAAGAATGGTCCCGCACAGGTCTATGTCACAGTGAGGAGGCTCTCTATCTCCTGGGTTCTCAACCCGTGGTACGCGTACCCCAAGGGGTACACCATGGGTTGAGCGGGGGTACGCGAAAGCGCTGTCAAATACCGGCCACGCATTGGCCAGTATTTGACAGCTCACTGTACAGTAGCGCGGCCCAAGCTGCGGCCAAGGCTACTGTGAGTGAGCTGCCTGGTTGCCGTGGGGACGTGTGACCTCCCCTTACGTTGCGCGGAGTTGCCGCACAACACAGGAGGACGTCATACATCAGTGCGGTCCCGCCGAACGGGTCGCACTGCATCAAGTGGCAGCGAACAGGGTCCTGCCGGAGGCCAGGTAATATGAAAAAAGAAAGTTAACAACTGTGTGGGCCAGAGAGGGGGGAAGTGTATTGGATGGGGGGAAGTGTTTTGGATGAGGTGGGGGGAAGTGTATTGGGGGGTGGGGGGTGTTTTGGACGAGGTGGGGGGGAAGTGTATTGGAGGAGGGGTGGGGGAAGTGTATTGGGGGGGGGGGGAAGTGTATTGGAGGGGGGGAAGTGTATTGGGGGGAAAGTGTATTGGAGGGGGGGAAGTGTATTGGAGGGGGAGGGAGTGTATTGGACGTGGGGGGAAGTGTATTGGACTAGGTGGGGAGGGAAGTGTTTTGGACGAGGTGGGGGGGGGAAGCGTTTTGGACGAGGTGGGGGGAAGTGTATTGGACGGGGGGGGGAGTGTATAGGAGGGGGGGAAGTGTATTGGACGGGGGAAGTGCATTGGAGGGGGAAGTGTATTGGACGAGGTGGGGGGGGAAGTGTATTGGAGGAGGGGGGGAGTGTATTGGACGGAGCACAAGGCATTAAGATGGAGGGGGAGAGGGATAATGGCGGCGGGGGTGGGGTGGGGTAAGTAATAAAGCACAAGGCATTACATTTTAATGCCTTGTGCTTTATTTCTCCCTCATCCCCCCTCCGCCATTATCCCTCTCCCCCCTCCATCTTAATGCCTGGTGCTTTATCCCTCTCCCCCCTCCATCTTAATGCCTTGTGCTTTATTACTCCCCATCCCCCCTCCGCCATTATCCCTCTCACCTTCCATCTTAATCCCCTTTCGCCATTCCCCCTTCCTCTGATCCCCTTTTGCCATATCGGATAATAATGGCACAAGGGGATTAAGATGGAGGGGGGAAAATGCCAAAAGGGGATCAGAGGGAGGGGGGAATAATGACACAAGGGGAATAAGATGGAGGGAGGGATAATCAACTCCCCCCCCCCCCCTCCATATTAATCCCCTTGTACCATTACTATCCGATATGGCAAAAGGGGATCAGAGGAAGGGGGAATAATGGCGCAAGGGGATAAAGATGGAGGGGGAATAATAACACAAGGGGATAAAGATGGAGGAGGAATAATAACACAAGGGGATAAAGATGGAGGGGGAATAATAACACAAGGGGATAAAGATGGAGGGGGAATAATAACACAAGAGGATAAAGATGGAGGAGGAATAATAACACAATGGGATAAAGATGGAGGGGGAATAATAACACAATGGGATAAAGATGGAGGGGGAATAATAACACAAGGGGATAAAGATGGAGGAGGAATAATAACACAAGGGGATAAAGATGGAGGGGGAATAATAACACAAGGGGATAAAGATGGAGGAGGGAATAATAACACAAGGGGATAAAGATGGAGGGGGAATAATAACACAAGAGGATAAAGATGGAGGAGGAATAATAACACAATGGGATAAAGATGGAGGAGGAATAATAACACAAGGGGATAAAGATGGAGGAGGAATAATAACACAAGAGGATAAAGATGGAGGGGGAATAATAACACAATGGGATAAAGATGGAGGAGGAATAATAACACAAGGGGATAAAGATGGAGGAGGAATAATAACACAAGGGGATAAAGATGGAGGAGGAGGAATAATAACACAAGGGGATAAAGATGGAGGAGGAATAATAACACAAGGGGATAAAGATGGAGGAGGAATAATAACACAAGGGGATAAAGATGGAGGAGGAGGAATAATAACACAAGGGGATAAAGATGGAGGGGGAATAATAACACAATGGGATAAAGATGGAGGAGGAATAATAACACAAGAGGATAAAGATGGAGGAGGAGGAATAATAACACAAGGGGATAAAGATGGAGGGGGAATAATAACACAAGGGGATTAATATGGAGGGGGAGGGTTGATTATCCCCCCCCTCCATCTTTATCCCCTTGTGTTATTATTCCTCCTCCATCTTTATCCCCTTGTGTTATTATTCCTCCTCCATCTTTATCCCATTGTGTTATTATTCCTCCTCCATCTTTATCCCCTTGTGTTATTATTCCCCCTCCATCTTTATCCCCTTGTGTTATTATTCCCCCCTCCACCTTTATCCCCTTGTGTTATTATTCCCCCTCCATCTTTATCCCCTTGTGTTATTATTCCCTCCCCATCTTTATCCCCTTGTGTTATTATTCCTCCTCCATCTTTATCCCCTTGTGTTATTATTCCTCCTCCATCTTTATCCCATTGTGTTATTATTCCCCCTCCATCTTTATCCCCTTGTGTTATTATTCCCCCTCCATCTTTATCCCCTTGTGTTATTATTCCCTCCTCCATCTTTATCCCCTTGTGCTATTATTCCCCCCCTCCATCTGATCCCCTTTTGCCATATTGAATGATAATGGCACAAGAGGATTAAGATGGAGGGAGGAATAATAACACAAGGGGATAAAGATGGAGGAGGAATAATAACACAAGGGGATAAAGATGGAGGGGGGAATAATAACACAAGGGGATAAAGATGGAGGAGGAATAATAACACAAGGGGATAAAGATGGAGGAGGAATAATAACACAAGGGGATAAAGATGGAGGAGGAATAATAATACAAGGGGATAAAGATGGAGGAGGAATAATAACACAAGGGGATAAAGATGGAGGAGGGAATAATAACACAAGGGGATAAAGATGGAGGGGGAATAATAGCACAAGAGGATAAAGATGGAGGGGGGAAGCATTAGTATAAAGGTAAGAACACACCTTTTGTCCACGGGTACCCCTCGCGCGCAAGTTCCGTGCGAGGAGGTACCCGTGGGCATACTTTCAGCCTTTGGGGGTACAGTCGCCAAAAAGGTTGAGAACCACTGCTCTATCTCACTAGAAGCAACTGTCTATTTAAGTTGGACAGGAGAAGGAAAGATACACCTATAGTCACATACAGATATCCCTCTTGTATATATGGTTTGTATAGATAGGGACACAGGTGTTGTTGCCCTCTTCACATATATCAAGACTGATGGTAATAAATGGAAATATGAAAATGCTACATAGATACTGATTGATATTGATTCAATACAGTAGTTGGTTGTACACTAGATGATGGCCATGGCGTTTGGGTTCATCTGACAGCATTGCCATCATCATCCATCTGGATTATCTGCACCAAATCATGAGCTCATCCACTGCCCCCCATTGTCCCCTGATGACCGGGGCAAGAAACGCGTCGGGATGTTTTTGTTAAAGTCCAACTTACCATACCTGGGGTCCAGCTAAGTATACTGGATAACATATTCAATTTCTTTTTCCTGTCTATACATTTGTGGTTATCATCCACTTGCTGAAATAGGGAGCCTTTTTGAAGCTACATCATGATCTAAGATCACTACATGGAATTACTAGTGTACAACCAACTACTGTATTGAATCAATATCAATCAGTATCTATGTAGCATTTTGATATTTCCATTAATTACCATCAGTCTTGATATATGTGAATAGGGCAACAACACCTGTGTCCCTATCTATACAAACCATATATACAAGAGGGATATCTGTATGTGACTATAGGTGTATCTTTCCTTCTCCCGTCCAACTTAAATAGACAGTTGCTTCTAGTGAGATAGAGAGCCTCCTCACTGTGACATAGATAGGGCATATTAGGCCATCACAGGGGTAGGTTCCTGTGCGGGACCGTTCTTATAAGGACGCCCACCCAACCTAGGCATAGGGGTAGCAATAGGGACTTTATATCAGGGCAAGGAGGTAGTGGCCGCTCATCCATAAGGCCATTGGTTTCCCTAGGTCCATCCCTCCCCCATCCACCCACCTTATCCCCCATCCTATCCTTTAGTACATTGCCAGGAGGGCAGGGATGAGACTCTGCCCTCCTGGCTCTGCAAAGCCAGTGGCATCACAGGTAATGGCTGCATTAACAGATTTATATCAGCGTGTAAGAAGGAATCAAGGTGGCAGACAACCCATAATGGCACATCAACTAAAAAAAGGTATACACATTATTCTATATCTATAGCACTATATAAGCTATGAAGGGGATTGCGTCCACTTCTCATATACTGAAGCCAAAGCTGAATAAACTTGTCATTACCCTTTGCTTATGAGATATGGTGCCCTGTATAAGTGTACATAGAGAAATGTTCTACAATTTTATTGTTGTTTCTGTTCCAAAATGACTGTCTGTGGTCCAATTCACTTATACCTAACATCAGGGGCCCACCAGAACCCAGAAACCATCACTAGAGAATGCCCTGGGTTTCCAATATATTCCACAATGTGCAGATCCCCCCACCCCCTGCAAAAGCTGCTGAGACCAAAGGAAGGTATTCAGGGTCCAGACTCTTACGCTCTATATATATATATATATATATATATATATATATATATATATATATAAATATATATATATATATATATATATATATATATATATATATATATACACACACATTATATACGGTAGTTACATTTGTAACTATATTGCATGGCCCTGAGCTACAGCTCATGCAGCACTTTGCTTTATTCTAAATTCTACCGGTCTCCGTTGGAAACAATACCAGGCTTGTGATCAGACAAGTACCTAACAACAGTGACAATTATGAGCTTGTTAATTATTAAAGGCATCAAACTACATCACAAAGTGGGTTATGAGATAAAACAAGACATAATGTTGATTCTTTACTGATTAAACGCATTTGATTCAGTAATGAACAAGCCCGCAGCACCGCACTATAAACCCACATCCATAACTATATTAAAAACATCACATTAACCTAATGATCTCACTACATAATGCAATTACTACAGCTCTTTTATATCATAGAACCATGCGCTTCAACATACAGCAATTACAAAACTACTGCTCCCAGCATGCCCATGTGTATATAGAGTTCATACTTTTTTTCATCCAAATATCTTTTATCATCTCCAACTATCTAGCTATCCATATATTCCTGAGGAGGCAGAAGGGATAAACAGTAGGAAATAGGGATAGAAATCTAGTAAGGTCCAATAAGGTCAGTCGTGAAATCCAGAACCAAAACAGAAACCACAGTTACACAAAAGAACCTTATGGAGCAATATAAAAGAGGAATATAATCCTACACCCCAATAGTCATGAAATACGTAACAGCGCATACATGTGTAAGTGCCAGGAGCTGTCGTGTCCACGTCAATCTTTTAGCATTACTTTTACTTCCCTACAGGTAATATACCTACATATAGCATCCAGCAGGTACAATACATGAGGAACTGTATTGGGGGAACAATATTGGAGAACTAGATTATGTGCAATTTCTTAATACACTTCCATTAGCTGAATGACTGCTAAAACAAACACAAACCATACAAAAACGAACAGAGAAGGAAGGGGGGTACAGGCAAACCAAATCTCATAGAATTGTCCATCAGCAGTGTGGTGGCCCGGTACGGAAGTTGTACCCCTGTATCCTTGCTGCCCTGTCAGGTAGCCTCCCTAGAGTGTCCCCTGGGCCCCCTGCATCTGTTCCCCTTGTACAGTTATTGTTATGCTATGTAATGTATATAAAATGTTGTAGCTTTAAGAACACGTCATGTGATTGTAACCCAGTGAAGTGTCAGTGACCATGTGACCGAAGGGTGACCTATGGGACCCCACCAGAGTCTGCCCTATATAAGCCCTCGGAGGAGTCTCTTCACTCTCTTCTCTTTGGAGACTATGTCTTTGCTGAACCACAGTGCAGTCAAGTCCTAGGTGTGTGTCTGGAGTCCAGAGGAGGCCTAAAGTCTGTCAAGTAGCCACAAGTCTACAAGTCCACTACCCCCAGGTCCAAGTGAGAGCTGGTAAGCTACAAACGGGGTATAGTCAGTTAAAGGGGTATTCCAGGCCAAAACTTGTTTTTATATATCAACTGGCTCCAGAAAGTTAAACAGATTTGTAAATTACTTCTATTAAAAAAATCTTAATTCTTCCAATAGTTATTAGCTTCTGAAGTTGAGTTGTTGTTTTCTGTCTAACTGCTCTCTGATGATTCACGTCCCGGGAGCTGTGCAGTTCCTATGGGGATATTCTCCCATCATGCACAGCTCCCGGGACGTAACATCATCATTGAGCAGTAAGACAGAAAACTTCAGAAGCTAATAACTATTGGAAGGATTAATAGTGGTATAGTAGTGATGGACACTCCCACATACATGGCTGAATGTATATCACAATTGAATGACACAAACACCTATAGTAAACTCAAAGGGGACCCCACTATAGAATATTTTGAGGAATTGAATACTTTGTGCACTACAGCTAAAGAACAGGGAATCCTCACCAAACAGGAATATGAGTTTATTACTAACACTCCAAAAAGACTTCCAGTTTTTTACACAATCCCCAAGATCCATAAGAATTCCACCAAGCCCCCGGGCCGCCCGATAGTATCGGGTATAGGATCTATCACAGCAAATTTTTCTCAGTACATAGACCAATTCTTGCAACCCTATGTAAAAGAAACAAAATCCTATATACGGGATACCACACAAGTAGTACAAATAGTCGAGGCGATAAGGTGGGATCCATCCTGGATCTTGGGGACACTAGACGTCAGTTCCCTATACACCGTAATTAATCACCAACAAGGAATTGCTGCCATCCAATCCACCCTCACAAAGAAATCCGACTTACATCCAGACCAAATACAGTTTATTATTGATGGTATTCAATTTATACTATCACATAACTATTTCTCATTTGCATCTGACTATTATTTACAGACCAACGGTACGGCCATGGGCACCAGATTCGCCCCCAGCTATGCCAATCTGTTCATGGCAGATTGGGAAGACACCACCATCTATCCACAGCTGGGGACGGATCTGGTGTCCTGGCACCGTTATATAGACGACATTTTTTTCATTTGGCGCGGCTCTACCACAAACTTAGACCTATTCATTAATTCACTCAACAACAATAATTTAAATCTTAAATTCACCCCCAATACCAGCTCTGTTTCAGTAGAATTCTTGGACCTATTAATCACCACTAGCACTGACAGACTCATCTGTAGCACTTTCCACAAACCAGTAGCCAAAAACGGATTTATTCTTCACACCAGTTGCCACTTACCACAGTGGTTGACCAATGTACCAACAAGTCAGTACCGTAGACTAAAACGCAACTGCACACAGAATGAACAATTCGAACTGGAAGCCTCAACTCTCACACAACAATTCCTAGACAAATTATATCCATCAGAAAATTTGACACAATCATTAGAAAAGGTTAGAAACCTAGACCGAACAACCTTCTTTCTCCAAAAAAGCCCAGAAGCTCAAAATACCACCAATATAGACAACTCCAAACTAATCATCCCATATAATACTCAACACCGCAAAATAGCAAACATTATTAAAAAATATTGGCCATTACTCCAACAAGATAAAACAATTGGGAGCCTCATCCCCGAGAAACCTCCCATTATATGCACAAAGGCCCCCACTATACGTCCCAATCCAAAACGTACCAAACCAGACTCTACTCTGGTTGACTTAAAAGGTTTTTTTAGATGTGGACAATGTCCGAATTGTAAATCCACGAGAGAACCGTGACGGTAAAATCTACAGTAAATGATTACACCTTTACTATTAAAGAATTTTTAAACTGTGCCAGTAAGGGGGTTATTTATCTAATTGAATGTCCATGTCACAAACAATACATAGGACGCACGTCACGTGCACTTAAAACACGCATTCTGGAGCATCGATACAACATCAAAAAACAAAATGATAAACACCCCTTATCGGCACATTTTAAATCTGTCCACCAAGGTAACCCTAACCTTTTAAGATATACGGCACTACAACTGATACACAAAGATTGGAGGGGAGGGAATTTTATTGGGAAAATGTCTAGGGCAGAATCTCGCAAGATATTCGAATTTGGGTCACTAGCCCCCAAGGGCTTGAATAATGACCTGGAACTGTTCGGCTTTTTGGAATAAAGATGGGTGAGGTCCCTTTGGACGGCCCGTCGGGGTCTGGCTGTACTATCAGCACCCTGACGGACCCTTTATCGGGCCCTTGCCTTTATCCACACAACTCGGGTATTTATATCTCCATTGTCTATAACTTTTGTATGTCTTATGTACACTATCTAGTCCCTTCTTCTATACTGCAACAGATATACTGACTGTAGGACACTTAGAGTATAGATACTTTTCTTCAGACACCTGGTCTCTAGTAATCCACAATCACCACATTTGCATATTAGGTTTCACCATCACAATTATACTCACAAGCAAAATATATATCCCATTTCACACTACACCAATATTTTAAATATTTGCATTATCATCAATATTTAGACTTTCACATAGTATTCATACTTTTATACAATTGTACACAGATACTATGATTTTATACTTATGGTCAACAATTGGCACACAATGAATTTACTTTATATATCTCAAACATTCCATTCACACAAAAAGACATCACTTTGTAATTCACTCACGTATATTATTTAATACAGGTCTTTTTATTTTATTTTCAATGCATTACACAGCAGACTATATGTAATTCAAGACAGTCCTATTCATTTAGTACTGAGCTCTACTACTTTCATTCATAAATCTAACACCACTATTTTGTTTTGTTGACTTTGTTTACTCTGGATCTGATGTCACTAATTGATAGAGGAGGAGTTATATGTATAAAATACGACACAGTGACCCCCCATTTCACTTATTCTTTGCTGCTGAAGAAAGGACTGAGAGAGTCCTGAAACGCGTCCAGCGTCCCCTCAATACCTATTGAGACCACCAGTATATTTGCCCTGCTTAAGTCAATAGCAGTCCGATACCGGACAATAAACTGTCAATCACCCAACACCCGGTGAAGGAGACATCCGCGCCTCGCTGCCACGAGGACGCCACCGGCACATGTACGTGCGCATCCGCAGAACCGCTGCGACAACACCACCCGCAACCCACCATCTACCAACATCACCACTGTGGGAGACTGCCGAGTCTCCGGTGATGCTGCCACTTACCAAGACAGCTACTCAGTGCTAATACACTGCAGGATTACACAGCGCATCAGGAGGAGATCGCAGCATCCCCGTGAAGTCCAGCGCATCAGTGTCCGGGAGTGGTGAGATACAAAGTATCATACAAATATGCATGCATATTAACAGTGACTGCACACTAGCTGTTCATGTTGAATATTGTCTACAAATAGCAAGTTTATCTTCTACTTAAACGTTGAAGTGCTTAAATAGCCGGACTCATCAGAACGGTTGCTACGGGTTACTAACCTTATGGTTGCCATTGGTTACCACAATACCAGAATCGGTCTATATGAGCAGGACTTTTTTATGAGAGGAGATTATTTACCATAGAGGATGGACTAAGACTCTCCCATCCAGATCCCTCTCTATATATATGTTTATGGTGGTCTCTATATTCTTATTTTATATCTTTTATAATTTTTTACAAGTATATTTTTATATTTTATATACTGTACTATACATATGCTATAGTTCTTAATAGTTGGTGCTGCGCCTACACAAGGGCCCTGTGAGACGCAGTTGCTGCTATTTACATTTTATCTAATATTCAATTGTCACATTATATACAATCAATAAATTGAAATATTACTTTAAACACAACCTGTCCAGTTGTCTCAAACCCTGAGCCCTAATATATATATTTCTACAGATTTGTAAATTACTTCTATTAAAAAAATCTTAATTCTTCCAATAGTTATTAGCTTCTGAAGTTGAGTTGTTGTTTTCTGTCTAACTGCTCTCTGATGATTCACGTCCCGGGAGCTGTGCAGTTCCTATGGGGATATTCTCCCATCATGCACAGCTCCCGGGACGTAACATCATTATTGAGCAGTTAGACAGAAAACTTCAGAAGCTAATAACTATTGGAAGGATTAAGATTTTTTAATAGAAGTAATTTACAAATCTGTTTAACTTTCCGGAGCCAGTTGATGTATATAAAAAAAAGGTTTTGCCTGGAATACCCCTTTAAATCTGTCTTCAGTCAGCGTGGCCTGCATGAGAATTGCCACCAGTCCACTACAAGTCCCAGTAAGCCCTAAGGTCTCTGAAGTTACTCGTCACCTCTGTGGGCCTGGCTAAGCTGTATAGACTTTTCCACCTGTCTAATTCAGTAAAGCTACCATTGTTCCGTAACTTAGCGTCTGAGTCATTATTGCCCCCATGCCTTGCTCAGGATCCAGCAGTATACCTTCGGGTGGTATTGAGGATAAACCATGCCCTGGCGTCACGAGTACAAGGAGTTAATGCCATCTGCTCCTAGGGTAATTCTATCTGCCCGGCATCACACCCTCTACCACAACAGGATACAAATAGTTTTATATGGGTCGTTCTACAATTAACACAGGAAAGGTGATGAGTGTTTGATCGCTGAGGGTGCCATATCTGGGACCCACACTGATGAAAGTAATGGTGGTCCCGTGTCCTTCTGTTGGAATGGAGTGGTGGTCCATAATGCTTGCCTCCACTCCTTTCAAGGTCTATGGAACGGATAAAGATAGCCAAGTACAGCACTCAGCTATCTTCATCAGTGCCAATGACATTTAACAAATCACTAGGGCAGTGTATCCCAACAAGGGTGCCTCCAGCTGTTTCAAAACTACAACTCCCAGCTTGCCCGGACAGCCAAAGGCTTTCCGGGCATAATGGAAGTTGTAGTTTTGCAACAGATGGAGGCACGGTGGTTGGGAAACACTGCACTAGGGACTCCAGTATCTATGATCTGTGCAGGTCCTAGGGATGGGACTCCCAGCAATCAAATACTTATTCCATATCACAATAATATAATATCCCTATAAATTACAACCTACGTAGAAAATCGCTTCAGCCACACCAACATTGATAAATACCCCTCATTGGGGGCAATAGAGCATGATAATTGGCATAAGACACCCCAGTGAGGTGGCTGAATGCCAAAAATCGTAAAGTGCCAATGTACCAATTCAGGTCATTTAGTGGAGACAAATTGTTTCTACTTGATCAGGGTATATATGGCACCTGTGAGAGGCCCAAAATAAAGAGGCCAAGAGAGGCATCAGCTTCTGTTTAACAATACATATTAATTGTCCTCAAAGGGGTACTCCGGCGGAAAACTTATTATTTTTAATCAACTGGGGCCAGAAAGTTAAAGGAGTAGTCCAGTGGTGACCCCTAAGGATAGGGAATAAGTTGCAGATCGCGGGGGGTCCGACCGCTGGGGCCCCTTGCGATCTCCTGTACGGAGCCCCGACAGCCCGCGGGAAGGGGGCGTGTCGACATCCGCACAAAGCGGCGACCGACACGCCCCCTCAATACAACTCTATGGCAGAGCCGAAGCGCTGCCTTCGGCAATCTCCGACTCTGCCATAGCGATGTATTGAGGGGGCGTGTCGGCCGCCGCTTCGTGCGGAGGTCGACACCCGCTATCTGGCTGGAGAGCCTGGCCCCCGTACAGAGAGATCGCAGGGGCCCCAGCGGTCGGACCCCCCGCGATCTCAAACTTATCCCCTATCCTTAGGATAGGGGATACGTTTTTCACCACTGGACTACCCCTTTAAACAGATTTGTAAATTACTTCTATTAAATACTCGTAATCCTTCCAGTACTTATTAGCGGCTGTATACTACAGAGGAAATTCTTTTCTTTTTGGATTTCTCTTCTGTCACGACCCCAGTGCTCTCTGCAGACCTCTGCTGTCCATTTTAGGAACTGTCCAGAGCAGGAAAAAAATCCCCATAGCAAACATATGCTGCTCTGGTCAGTTTCTAAAATGGACAGCAGAGGTCAGCAGAGAGCACTGTGGTCGTGACAGAAGAGAAATCCAAAAAGAAAAGCATTTCCTCTAGTATACAGCCGCTAATAAGTACTGGAAGGAGTATTTAATAGAAGTAATTTACAAATCTGTTTAACTTTCTGGCACCATTTGATTTAAAGTTTTCCATCGGAGTACCCCTTTAAACAGTACATTGTGTGGAGCTTTTCTTTCAGCTTTAAAGTGCAAACAATGGATCGTATTGATCAATAATGTAATGAAGGATAGGTCTGGCTCTAGCATTGCGTAAAATTGTCAATACTTTAAGCGACGTCTGGGGCTTGTCTGGAGCTAAAAAGCAACTCATGTCATGCAATGGCATAAAACTCTCCTACTGTCCTAATCTTAATGGGATTGTCTTTAGGATATGACATTTATGTATAATCAGTGGAAATCTATCCAGAGCATGGCGACCTGCTGGGCTAGACACAGCCACATAATAAAGTATAGCTAAGCCTAGTCCTGCAGTCCGACCCCACTGAAAGTCAATACTAAATCAATGAAAACTACCCGTGTAACTTCATTGACAAGTGTCTCACATGTAAACGAAAAGGAGATCAGTCACCAGAAACTTGCCGTTAAAGATGTCCTGTATGACATATCAGGCATAGTCAATAGGGATCACTCCATTTCCCCAAGGTACTTGTCGTATGTGGATACGAGGTTTCAGTAAGCGCATATCTCATCCAGGGAAAGCTGGGTGACATAAGTGGAATCCAGAAGTAGTTAAATCCCTGGCGAGACATAGGTTGCTAGAGACTTTTGATGAGTGCTGTTATTGTAGTATTTTTATGGAATAAAAGGCAGGTTTGGTAGTGGGGCTTTTCATACCCTTCCTGGGCCAGTCCAGGTTTTCAGATTAGCCAAGATCAGCACAGGTGCATCAAAACTAGGTGAGAGTCAGTCTGCAAGTGAGGCTGTGATAAACCTGCAACAATAATGAGTTAAAGAGTACCTGGAACCAAGGAGGAACTTATCTGTGTTCCCTTTGTCATCCTTGTCCATAGCACTTTTTTTTTTTTTTTCATTTTGGGCCATTATTTCTCAAGTTATTGCATTGTAAAGTCTGCTCCCTGTCCCTCTGCTTTTGCTGCTGCAGGGGGGGGGGGGGGGGGGTCTTTACCCGGCAGACGTGGTGTCACCTGAAGCCTGCATGGTAACGCTTCTGCCCTTCTCTGTTCTAAGCTGCACTCGGTCTCTGGAGCGCATATAGAACGGGGAGCCAATCACGGCAGACAGTGAGTCCCCTCCTCTCTGTTATGCAGATCGCAAGGCATACAGAGAGAAGGGACATCGGAGGGTGCTGCCTGTCGCGCAGGGGGGCAGGGTGGTGGTAGGAGTGCTTCATACAAAGTGAAAGTTTATGTGAGGGGAGAGGGGGGGGGAGTTAAAGGCAGGGGGGTGGTAGGAATGCTTTTGACAATGAGAAAGTATATGTGAGGGGCGGAGGGGGGACACAAAGCATGGGGGAGGTGGTTATGTCCCTGTTCACAGAGCCTCGTTCGCGGTAAGCACAGCGTTCACTCCCGCCTGCATGATTGACAGGCAGGGAGCGAGAGATGAGCAGAGCTGCACTTCCGGAAACAGGACCAGTGCCCTTCCGGCACTGGTCCGAAAGCTGTGCAATGCCTGCAGAACACAGTACAAGAGAGACCCCCTAGTGGCCACTTTTTAAAAAGGTAAAAACTACTGTAAATATTGTTGGTTTTTTTGTGACCATATATTGCAATAAGGCTTCTTTTAACATAAGGAACACTATATAAAAAGTTTTACTTGATCACAGGTACTCTTTAAAATCTGGAGTTTTGCAGCCTCAAAAAGGGGGCATTGCAACCTGTGTGAATGACACATTTGTTGACTGTTGTGTTGGGGGCTGGTAGTAAGCCACCTGGATATACAAGGAAGTTTTATCTATGGGCAGCCCTGGACAAGCAGGATTTATTTTTTATTTCTTTATGCATCAGTATGACGGTTATATTTTTTTGCTTGAAAATAAAAACGTCACTTCCATTTCTCTGACTGCTATTTGCCGTGACTGTCCTGGCTCTATAAAGCTAATCGGCCACGAGGGGGGTTCCCCATTTCAAAAAAACTATTTTTACAAACCTTACTAGGGAATTGTTAGCTAATAAAATGTGGTCCTCCCAGCCAGAGTAAAGAGTGGCTATAACAATTGTCTCTCACTCTGGATGACCTGTTTTGTCATCCATATTTCTCCCTTAAATTGATACTGTGTAATACTTCATTTCACCAGAGGTAGCACTGCAGGGAAAACTGAGGACTTACTGCCAGGCTTCCCCACAGGTTACAGTTGATTGTTGGGCTCTCAGCAGGGGAGACACTTTGTGATATGTTTATTGTAGTGGCCCTTCTAAAAAGTATTGATTGTCCCCTTTAAGCTGGCAAAAGTGATGCCCCTTGGTGTCACCTGGTGCCGTAGAAAATGGTGTAATTCCCCATCCCCACCTGCAAGTAATTCATGATACCTGTACCCATACATACACCAATTCTGCCCCAAATAATTTGTACAGCAACATAATACAGTCCTGTACTTACTAACAGCCCTATACAAGGGCCAAATAATCCCTCCTCACCATAACCACATATACTGTAGCTCCTGCAAAGACCAATATAACCAATATTTCTTGCCTGAATTGCCTGCAGCCTATGAGTAAATGGTGGAGCAGGGAGTTGACAGCTCCGGCTCCGCCATTCTACTTAAAGGGGCTCTCCGGTGCTCACACATTTTTTCCCAAAGGATAGGGGATAAGATGCCTGATCGCGGGAGTCCCGCCGCTGGGGACCCCCGGGATCATGCACACAGCACCCAGTTTGTAATCAGTTCCCGGAGCGTGACAGCTATCACGCCCCCTCCCGTAGGCTTGCATTGAGGGGCGGAGCGTGACGTCACACGGGGGCGGAGGCGTGACGTCACACGCCGCCGGCCCGGTGGTCGCCTGTAATCAGTCCCGGAGTGAACACGGTCCGGGGACTGATTACAAACGGGGTGCCGCGTGCATGATCCCGGGGGTCCCCACCGACGGGACTCCCGCGATCAGGCATCTTATCCCCTATCCTTTGTACAGGGGAAAAAATGTGTAAGCACTGGAGAACCCCTTTAAAGGGGTACTCCAGTGAAAAACTTTTTTTTTTTAAATCAACTGGTGCCAGAAAGTTTAACAGATATGTAAATTACTTCTATTAAAAAATCTTAATTCTTCCAGTGCTTATTAGCTGAATACTACAGAGGAAATGATTTTCTTTTTGGAACACAGAGCTCTCTGCTGACATCTCTGTCCATTTTAAGAACTGTCCAGAGTAGGAGAAAATCCCCATAGCAAACATATGCTGCTCTGGACAGTTCCTAAAATGGACAGAGATGTCAGCAGAGAGCACTGTGCTCGTGATGTCAGCAGAGAGCTCTGTGTTCCAAAAAGAAAAATATTTCCTCTGTAGTATTCAGAAGCTAATAAGCACTGGAAGGATTAAGATTTTTTAATAGAAGTAATTTACAAATCTGTTTAAACTTCTGGCACCAATTGCTAAAAAAAAAAATTTTAGTTTTCCACCGGAGTACCCCTTTAACTGAATCTGCGTCCAGAGGATGCAGATGCAGCAAAGTGTGGCCGTCGCCTGAAGATCCAGGGCATCAGGCTTAAAATACAGGGTGACACCCAAACTGTGGTGTCACTTAACTTGGTGGCATCATCCGATTTGGTCAGCACCCCCATAGGAATGGCAATAAGGACTGATACAATTGATATAATTCAACATAATGTAATATAATAATAATATGAGAACCCAGCTTTCTATAAATTAATATACATACTTAGGATATTTCCTGATCTCCCCCCCTATGCCCATGCATGCTCAGCTTGGCCTAAATGGCAAGGAGGAGAAAGTTGCTGCCAGACTCCTCTGGCGACAGCTTATCTCCCCAAGAACAAAAGGATCAAGTTTTTGCCTAATCCTAGGGAGGTCCCCATATAAATTAGATGGTTGGCGAAACCGCTGGAAATGGTTTATTTCAGGCCAACACGTATCTAATGTGTATGTTCAGCTTTACATGTTGGCATACAGTACTGGCAGGTTGTCTGGGTGCTGAAGCAGTGATTATATATTCTTGCGCTTGGCGCCTATGTAGTTCCAACCTAAATGACAATATTCAATACTCTAATCTGTCTAACCCAGTGTTTTCCAACTAGGGCGCCTCCAGCTGTTGCAAAACTACAACTCCCAGCAGGCCCGGACAGCCAACGGCTGTCCGGGCATGCTGGGAGTTGTAGTTTTGCAACAGCTGGAGGCTCCCTGGTTGGGAAACACCGGTCTAATCTGTTATAATCCTTATAATATATGTTACGGTATTATTTAAATAAATAAACAAAGCTCAATTAATGACATTCCCTCCACCCACATGGATGGGAGTTGTAGTTTTGCAACAGCTGGAGGCTCCCTGGTTGGGAAACACCGGTCTAATCTGTTATAATCCTTATAATATATGTTACGGTATTATTTAAATAAATAAACAAAGCTCAATTAATGACATTCCCTCCACCCACATGGATGGGAGTTGTAGTTTTGCAACAGCTGGAGGCACCCTGGTTGGGAAACACTGGTCTAATCTGTGGTAATCCTTATAATATATGTTACGGTATTATTTAAATAAATAAACATAGCTCAATCTATGACATTCCCTCCACCCACATGGATGAGAGTTGTAGTTTTGCAACAGCTGGAGGCACCCTGGTTGGGAAACACCGGTCTAATCTGTTATAATCCTTATAATATATGTTACGGTATTATTTAAATAAATAAACAAAGCTCAATTTAAGACATTCCCTCCACCCCCATGGCCCCCTGAGGATGTTATTCTCCCTGAAGTGTTGATATTGAGAATGGAAATCCCATTTTACGCCTCAAAATGCTGAGTGCACATTATTTTCAGGACCTCGCCATTCATTATGTGTAACGCGCTCCCGTGGCGGGGAGGATAGTCGGCCGGCACCTGTTCACAGCAGGTGGTGTTTTCAAGGATTCAGATAGATGCTGCTGTTTATTATGAGAAAGACGCAAGAAAAAAGAATTACGCGCTAACCGCAAGGCATAAATACGAAGAGCTTAAAGGAAACGACAACATTTTCATGCAACAATTTATAACGGGACGCATGCAAAAAATTACGTGCACGAAGAACAAGACTGTTTAACCCTTTATGACGCAACCAATTTATAATTTTTTTTTTTGTGTTTACATTTTTTTCGTCTTAGCCTTTTAAAATCCTTTCAATTTTCCATCTACAGACCCATAGAAGAACTTGTGCAGAAACTATTTTATTTTGTTAAAAAAAAAATATATATATATCTACTGCGAAACTGCAAGAAAAATATATTTGTGTGGTGAAAACAAAAACAAACAAAAAAAAAACACAGCAACTTTGCAACTTTTAGGGTGGTGTAGATTTTTATTTATTTATGTAGTTATTTATTTATTTATTTAGTTATTTATTATTTTTTTTAGATACGTACGATTACAATGTTACCCAATTAATGTAGGTTTTGTTTTATCTTGCTACTTTAAAAAAAAAAAAATAAAAAAAAATAAACTTTTAAACTTCATTGTTTTTCTTTTACTTCTTTTAAAGAAATAGGGTTTAAATTGCCCGATTCTGGATCCTATAACTTTTTTTTTTATTGGCTAATGTTTTCCACTGTGATACTATTTTCTTTTTTTTTTTGGTAAGTTTTTTTTTTTGGCATATGTTTTTGATTACGCTTTTTTTATAATTATAATTATAATTTTATGATTATAATTTTTGATGTAGGATCATAAACATTATATTTTAATAGTTCGGACAATTCTGCAATGCCAAATATGCTTATTTTTTTCTTCACATTTTTCGTGTGGTGGATGGGGCGTGTCGCCCCATTCATGAGTAGAAACATGAGTCCCGTACGGGAGATCATGGGGTGTCCCAGAGGTCAGACCCTACCCGATCTGATACTTATGCCCTATCCTTTAAAGGGGTACTCCTGTGGAAAACTTTTTTTTTTTTTTGTTAAATCAACTGGTGCCAAAAAGTTAAACAGATTTGTAAATTACTTCTATTAAAAATTCTTAATCCTTCCAGTACTTATTAGCGGCTGTATACTACTGAGGAAATTATTTTCTTTTTGGATTTCTTTTCTGTCACGACCACAGTGCTCTCTGCTGACACCTCTGTCCATGTCAGGAACTGTCCAGAACAGGAGAAAATCCCCATAGCAAACACATGCTGCTCTGAACAGTTCCTAAAATGGACAGAGGTGTCAGCAGAGAGCACTGTGGTTATGACAGAAAAGAAATCCAAAAAGAAAAGAATTTCCTCAGTAGTATACAGCTGCTAAGAAGTACTGGAAGGATTAAGAATTTTTAATAGAAGTAATTTACAAATCTGTTTAACTTTCTGGCACCAGTTGATTTAAAAAAAAAAAAAAAGTTTTCCACCGGAGTACCCCTTTAAATGACTGACATCAGTGGTCATAACAGCCATCACTCATTGTTTATGAAGCAAGATCAGGGTGGACCGCATTGCCAGCGCTGGGTCGGGTGAGGTGAGTATACTCCAGTTTGTTTTTAGAGCCCTCTCTTGAAAGGGATTATCTGGAGTCCATTGTTGAGTCCTCTAGAGAGAGAAGTGCCCAATGTAACCACTCCAATAGAAGGGATCCAAAATCAGGTAACTTCCTCTATTAAAGGGGTACCCCGGTGGAAAACATTTTTTTTAAGTCAACTGGTGCCAGAAAGTTAAACAGATTTGTAAATTACTTCTATTAAAAAATCTTAATCCTTCCAGTACTTATTGGCTGCTGGATACTACAGAGGAAATTCTTTTCTTTTTTGTCCATTTTAACAACTGTCCAGAGTAGGAGAAAATCCCCATAGCAAACATATGCTGCACCTAACAGTTCCTAAAATGGACAGAGATGTCAGCAGAGAGCACTGTGCTCGTGATGTCAGCAGAGAGCTCTGTGTTCCAAAAAGAAAATAATTTCCTCTAGTATTCAGCAGCTAATAAGTGCTGAAAGGATTATGATTTTTTAATAGAAGTAATTTACAAATCTGTTTAACTTTCTGGCGTCAGTTGATTTAAAAAAAAAATAAAAATAAATAAAGTTTTCCACTGGAGTACCCCTTTAACAATAAATTCTCTAATGTTGTTTTTTAAATTGGCTTTTGTAAACCAGACAGCCCTCTTTAAATATTTCAAGGTGAACCATTGTGTAGGTATAAGTAAAATTATGAAATTGGGCCGTAAGAAAAACTTGCCTGCAGTCACCGCCCATTTGATTTACAAACTTTTTTGATGTTTTTTAGAATGCACATAATTTAGATAAATCTTCAACGATAAAGATATTTACATTTCATATACATAAATACCCCATTTTCCTATTTATAGCCCAAGGAATGAGGACGGAGGCTTCATCGGATTTGCAAGGTGGGGCATGTTATCTGAGGGCATGGCAGAGATAATCAGGCTGCATGCCAAAGGGAGTGGTAATGCCATTCAGAGCGCCATATCTGAAGACCTGCATAAACATTATAAACAATATAATATTTCTTCAGTGTCCGAACATGGCCCTTATTTACTAAGAGTGTTGTGTAGGTTTCTTTGTGGGTTTTAATTCCCTACAATTAATTTTCCACGGTATTTACTAAGGTTTCCCTACATTTTCCACTTTACCTACATTTTGCTTTTCTTTACACATGTTCTGATCTGTCGGGTTTTCCTCAGCTGAAATCCACCACATTTTATATGGAAACCTTAGTAAATATGCAGTTTTTTTGTGAAAATGTCAGGGACACGCCCCTTTTTGGAGGCCATGCCCCTTTTTCAGATTTTCTTAGCAAAATGGAGAATTAGTCTGGGTTTTTTCAATTCTGGGACAAAATCTGGTGCAAAATCTGGCGCAGACAGAATCTGGCGCACAACCCGACAAAACATGTTGGGTTTGCAATAGTAAATGAGGGCCATTACGTGCAAAGAGAGTCAGCTAGGACTGGTGTGATTTTCTAAAGGTGGTCTCCTTGGTTAATCCAATAAAAGAGGAGATGTGCTGGAGCACATTCAGAATCCACATGAAATTCTTCTTTTATTTCATCTGTAAAAATATACAAACAGCCAAACATGACGGCAGGAGTTCAAATGTCCTATATGTTTCAGGGTTGCCCCTTTAAACTCCGCGAATCAGCGTTTGGAACAAGCTGTTCCGAACGCTGGAGCCTTCGCGGGGAGCTCGTGACATCATAGCCCCGCCCCCTTTTGACCGGGCTGGAAAAAATAAACAAAATAAACTTTAACTCACCTTCCCAGTCGGTCCGGACCAGCTTCCTGGGGACGGGAATGTCGGACAGCCTTCAGCCTATCACTGGCCACAGCGATGTTCCGCCTCGGTCGGTGATAGGTTGAGCTCACTGTCATGTAAAAAGCCAGTCGGCTTCTTACATGACAGTGGGCTCAGCCTATCACCGACCGAGGCGGAACATCGCTGCGGTTGGTGATAGGCTGACGGCTCTCAGACGTTCCCGCCCCCAGGAAGAGCGTAAGGCCGACGTAGGAAGGTGCGTTAAAGTTTATTTCATTTATCTTTTGCAGCCCGGGCATAGGGATACAGCATACAGTACAGAGTGTCAGCGCGGCTCAGACTATGGACATTTTGTGCAGATTCTGCTTGCAGCAGCCTCCCATTGAGTTCTGGAAGTTCTGCTGCTCTGATTGCACATAATAAGTTCCGCGACAAAACTTCCAAAGAGGAAGCTAGATTCGGGCAGAATCCGCTAGAAAAGTCCCAATTGTCAATGGGACAGCAATTATGTCCATGGCAGAGTGTTGTGCACGTAAGCACCCTATCCAGAACAATTCTGCTCCATGCAGGAAGACTACAGATCCACAGAGGAAATTCAGCAAAAGATTATCTTGCTGAATCTCATTAGTGTTAACGGACCTTTGGGTGTGGAGAAATTCCGCTTGGAAATTCTGATGTAGCAGCCTCTTAGGCTAGGTTAAAACTACGGAATCTCCGGGCGGAAGATTCCGAGTTCCGCCTGCGCCGACTGAATTAGTCGGCGCTAGGACCGCGCGGACACTGCAGTCTCCTATAGCCTGCTATGTGTTCCGCTAGGATTTCCGCCTGAAGAAAGAACAACCCCTTTCTTCAGGCGGAAATTTTCTAGTGGAATTTGTGAACGGGAAACCATTCACTACACTATGCATTATAGTAAGCGGAATTTCTGCCGGAAATTTCAAAGAGAAAATTCCGGCGGAAATTGCGTAGTCTGAACCTAGCCTTATTGTTTTCAATGGCATTCTGCTCCACCGTGCAGACTGCAGAATTTTCAAGGTGGAAAATTCTGCAGAGTAAATTCAAATTCTGAACTCTGCCAAAAGAATTAACATGTTCATTCTTTTGGCTAAATCTGCTTGAATATGCATTGCCATCAGTGGAGACGGCGCATATCTGAGGGGCCTTAATGCTGAGAGATTCAGTCGGCACCTCCTGTGTACAGAATGTCCGCAGATATTCTGCTGTGTGAATGGGACCTAAGGATGCATCCACCTAGGACAGAAAGAAGATTTTTACTGAGTAAGTCTCCAGCGGCACACTGCACCAAACTGTGTGGATTTGCTACTGTAGATTTTCAGTTTGAAAAAAAAAAAATAAATTGTCCAAAAAAAAAAAAAATATATATATATATATATATATAAAACTTTCTTACAGATTTTTGACCACTCTACTAATGTCAAAAAAGAAAATCCTCCCATCTGTAGCCTATCCGTGCAGAGTTTATGTGGACTATTTCTCCAAATCTCACCAACTTTACTACTGTAAACACTGTAGATTATCCTCATGAAAAATCTGCAACGTATTTGGCACACGTGGACCTACCCTTGTGGGGAACGCATTGAGGACATGTGCTGAAAAACTGCAATTAAACAATTTTTTCCATTGTGGACCCACAAAGTCTCCATGACGACACTGCATCTGACCGAAATCAGAAAAGAACATGTTGTCACCATCTCTCAGTGGTACCGCCTAAGGCTTCGCTTTCTCCTCTTAGAAGTAAGTTATTAAAAATTGTAGACCACAGGGCTTTCTTCTGAAGCTTTCCTTTAGATGCTGATAAACAACACTCAGCTTTTCCTCTCCCCCCCCCCCCCCCCCAGAGCAAAGGAAAGGATGGCACTACAGAAGACCCTTCACTCCTAAAATATGAAATTTAATCCTTAAAGGGGTACTCCACAGGAAAAAAAAACCATTTTTAAATCAACTGGTGACAGAAAGTTAAACAGATTTGTAAATGACTTCTATTAAAAAATCTTAATCCTTCCAGTGCTAATCAGCTGTTGTTATAATCCACAGGAAGTTCTTTTCTTTTTGAATTTCCTTTCTGCCTGACCACAGTGCTCTCTGCTGACATCTCTGCCCATTTTAGTAACTGTCCAGAGCAGGAGAGGTTTTCTATGGGGATTTGCTCCTACTCTGGACAGTTCCTGACATGGACAGAGGTGTCAGCAGAGAGCACTGTGGTCAGACAGAAAGGAAATTCAAAAAGAAAATAACTTCCTGTGGAGCTTAAAGGGGTTATCCAGGAAAAAAACATATATATCAACTGGCTCCAGAAAGTTAAACAGATTTGTAAATAACTTCTATTAAAAAATCTTAATCCTTCCAGTACGTATGAGCTGCTGAAGTTGAGTTGTTCTTTTCTGTCTAAGTGCTCTCTTATGACACGTGTCTCGCGAACTGTCCAGAGTAGAAGCAAATCCCCATAGCAAACCTATTCTACTCTGTGCAGTTCCCGAGACAAGCAGAGAGGTCAGCAGAGAGCACTGTTGCCAGACAGAAAATAACAACTCAACTTCAGCAGCTGATAATTATTGGCAGGATTAAGATTTTTTAATAGAAGTAATTTACAAATCTGTTTAACTTACTGGAGCCAGTTCATATATAAAAAAAAAGTTTTTTCCTGGAATACCCCTTTAACAGCAGCTGATAAGTACTGGAAGGATTAAGATTTTTTGATAGAAGCACTTTACAAATCTGTTTAACTTTCCAGCACCAGTTGATTTAAAACATTTTTTTCCAGTGGAGTACCCCTTTAAAGCATACCTATCATATGACACGGAAAAAAAAAGCTTTTACAATTATTTACGTCTTTTTTATGTGTCTAGCTTCTTTACTTAACTCACAAATCCCTCCGTGTGGCTGCTCACTCATTCTGTCATCCACTACTCAGGAAGAGACATGTCTGAAGCAAACACTGAGCTCGCCCTCACTCACCATGCATTTACTTCCTCCCTGAGTCTTCTGTGCTATGCTGCATCTCTTCATCCAATCACTGCAGGCCGCTCTGTTAGACAGGACAGGAGTGAGCACAGATAAGTGCTAGCCCCACCCTCCCTTACAAGACTTTGTCCCAGCTTGTGCTTCAGCTGGGCCAAAGATGATGCTGCAGCCGGACAGGATTATGTTCTCGATTGTATAGGACCCCTAGTTTTTTTTATATGGCATTGTTTTCTTTTAAAAGGAGAGAAAAGTTTTTATGAAGTATATTAGAAAGGGTAATGTTTTGCCAAGATGTACAACATACAAAAAGTTTTTGATTCTGACAGCGCCCATTTAAAGGGGTTATCCAGGAAAAAACTTTTTTTTATATATCAACTGGCTCCAAAAGGTTAAACAGATTAGTAAATTATAGAAATAGAAGTATGGAGAGGCTCTAAAGTGCTCTGGACAGCAATTAAGACCTGGGCTACCCAACAGACCCCTATACCTCAGGTGTCACAAAATATCTAGACAATAAACTACAGAAAATGGGGCTCAAGGTCACGGATATATGGAGTAATGCGGTATTTATTAGAATTAATAGTATAACATTTATCAGATATTGGTTGATGCCTGGCTACCCACAGGGCCATTGCAGGTGTACAGGAATCGTATATATAAAAATGTTATACAATCATAATGTAATAAATATCATAAAAAACATAAAATGCATATATTGAGAAAAACCTCTGAGATCACTCCAATAAATGATAGAAGTGAATATTGTTGTTGTGGATCAACACCAATAATTATCATAAAGTTCACAAAAGTTCATCCAAGTTTATGGTGAGAGTCGATAGTCAAAAACTCCATATAGGCCTCTAGCAATGAAATAGTATAGCAGAAGATTCAGTCTCTCATATGTATCTCGAGCAAGAGATAGCAATAACAATCAATTATTCTCAGCAGCTATTGATTATTATTTTATGCTGCTGAGGAAAGAACCTAGGAGGTTCTGAAACGCGTCCAGCCCACTATACTATACTCTTGGGATCACTATCATCTGTACTCCTGCCTCCAATATTTAAGTTTTACAGAGATTGCCACCTGTCAATCAAAATCGCTCCCAGCGCGCGCTGGAGAGACACGAGGAGAGTACCGGAACCACCATCTAAGCAGTGCAGCCGCAGCACTGCAGTCCCCCGATTCCAGGCCCACTCCAATATCCACCACTCTTACCGGGAGACGGCCGAGTCTCCGAGCGGTGAGCTCTCCTGCTGAGAGAGCCGGCACATAGATTGCCAGGAGGAGCCGCACGGGGATTACATACACGTACCGGAGACATCACTGCATCAACCGGAGAGTCCATCACGGCACCCGTGCAGCAGACGCCCGGACCGGTGAGCATGTCTTACCCATTCATATCACATTACCCATACCCATTCACATCACGCAGAGCCGTGAATTGCTATCTGTACAGAGCCGTACATTGGTACAGAACATTCCATTATAACTGATACAAAGTGGCTTGATCTAAAGTGACCTGATTTGCTACTTATGAAAACTTGTTACATCAAGCTGCTGAGAATAATTGATTGTTATTGCTATCTCTTGCTCGAGATACATATGAGAGACTGAATCTTCTGCTATACTATTTCATTGCTAGAGGCCTATATGGAGTTTTTGACTATTGACTCTCACCATAAACTTGGATGAACTTTTGTGAACTTTATTATAATTATTGGTGTTGATCCACAACAACAATATTCACTTCTATCATTTATTGGAGTGATCTCAGAGGTTTTTCTCAATATATGCATTTTATGTTTTTTATGATATTTATTACATTATGATTGTCTAACATTTTTATATATACGATTCCTGTACACCTGCAATGGCCCTGTGGGTAGCCAGGCATCAACCAATATCTGATAAATGTTATACTATTCATTCTAATAAATACCACATTACTCCATATATCCGTGACCTTGAGCCCCATTTTCTGTATTTTATTGTCTAGATTTGTAAATTACTTCTATTAAAAAATCTTAATCCTTTCAGTACTTATGGGCTTCTGAAGTTAAGGTTGTTCTTTTCTGTCTAAGTGCTCTCTGATGACACGTGTCTAGGAAACTGCTCAGTTTAGAAGAGGTTTGCTATGGGGATTTGCTTCTAAACTGTTCCCGAGACACGTGCCATCAGAGATTACTTAGACAGAAAAGAACAACCTTAGTTCAGAAGCTCATAAGTACTGAAAGGATTAAGATTTTTTAACAGAAGTAATTTACAAATCTGTTTAACTTTCTGGAGCCAGTTGATATATATAAAAAAAGTTTTTTTCCTGAATATCCCCTTTAACTACAATGTGGAGCAAAACTTCACAATGGTAAAATGACTCGGTCAGTCACAATTAAAAGACAGCTGGGCTGTTTTGTTGCATGCTGGCTGCACAGTTTACAGCAGTGTTACCCAATCAGGGTGCCTCCAGCTGCTGGGAGATGTAGTTTTGCAACAGCTGGAGGCACCCTGGTGTGGGAACACTGGCTTAGGGTGCTTTCACACTATCATTGTAGTGTACGGTTGCTGGATCCGGTTGGGAGTGGCGAAAACCGTCCGCTCCCGTATCCGCTGACTCCGGTTGTCTCATTTTTCCCCGAATACGGTTTTCTGACCGGACCTAGAACCGTGGTATACCACGGTTTTAGGCCCAGTCAGAAAACTGTATACGGGGCAAAAATAAGACAACCGGAGTCAGTGAAGAAAGCAGGTAGATGCCAGCGATTATGAAACTTTACCTTTATTGGAACCACGTAAAATCATCGACATGGAGAGACTTCAGTAAGACAAACAATTAAAATTCCAGGAATCAGCGCCAAGCATGACGCGTTTCAGGTCATGTGACCTTTCATCAGATGCATCAGCGTTTGACTCCGGTCGGCTCATTGAAATGAATGGGGTTCGGGCCAGATCCGGCTGGGATACGGGAGCGGCCGGTTTTTGCCCCTCCCAACCGGATCCAGCAACCGTACACTACAATCGTAGTGTGAAAGCACCCTTACAGAGTGTCTGCTGCTCTCATACATCACTATACGCTTATGAGAAGTGGTAAGGTGCCAGAATAAGACTTTATGGTGCAAACTGGAAACTTTAGTTTTCAAGTAGAGCAGTGTTCTCAAACTGTGACCCTCCAGATGTTGCAAAAATTCAACTCCCAGCATGCCCAGACAGCCATTGGCTGTCCGGGCATGCTGGGAGTTGAAGTTTGGCAACATCTGGAGGGCCACAGTTTGAGACCACTGATGAGACCAAGCACAAAACGCTTGACAATGCAGTTACTTTGAAGTGGTACACAAGTGCAATGGTTACAGAAGAGGCGCACAGTTTGCAGTTTTTTTCCTCATTATCAATGGGCATGGTCTTGTGAATAGAACAGTTGCTGGTAAAGTCTCTCTTCAAGGCTTTTGGTCAGCTTATGCCCAAAGCAGATGGCAGCCTTTGTCAAATGGTTTGAAGAGAGGATAAGTTCTACAAAAGAATGCCTGGGTGTTTGGGGTGGCACAGCCTCCGGGTGTCTGTGATGGCGAAGTCACTACTATCTATTCCCAGAATCCCCTTGACAAGCCAAGATGTATGTCAGTAGCCTACAAACAAATGATATCAGACATGAAGTCCCAGTCCTCAGTCTCATATTTTGATGCCATCTCTTCAAAGGACTTTTTTTTTTTTTACTTTATCAACAAGCAGGTTAACTTGACAGTAACTTGTATTTATACCCTTTGGGGGAGATTTATCAAAACATGTGTAGAGGGAGAGTGGTGCAGTTGCCCATGGCAACCAATCACATTGCTTCTTTCATTTTTCACAAGTCTCTTCAAAGATGAAAGAAGCGATCTGATTGGTTGCCATGGGCAACTGCACCACTCTTCCTCTGCACAGTTTTTGATAAATCTCCCCCTTTGTCTCTGGTGCTGCTTTCAATGTTCCTTTACTTGCTGTCCGGGCATAGCTGCCTACACAGACCTAGATGCTCTCTCTAAGTCTCAAACTGAAAAAATGGGAAAAAAGGGGGAAAAATGTGAAAAAAGGGTGGGGAGGGGGGAAAAGGGGGAAAAAAGGGCAATAAAAAAGGGAAATAAAGGGGAGGAAAAAAAGGGGGGGGGGATTGGGCCCCTAGTGAAGTAATATGAAAGTATAGGTGGTAGTTAGAGTGTTACTCACCAAGTAGGGTTGCGCTGAGAGCACAACAGCTCAGTAGGCTTTGTACAATATCCAGACCTGCAGCCACGGTCCTCTGGAATCAAGCTTGTTCAAAGGGAATCAAGCTGTGTTAAAGGAGTACTCCGGCGCGCACTTTTTTCCTTTTATCCCATCCGGGCTGCAAAATAAAAGAAAACACACTTTCTCTTACCTGCCAACGAGCCCCCGGAGCTCCGGTACACTCCGGTACAGGTGTTCGGTCCCCGGGCTGTATTCTTCTTACTTCCTGTTAGCCCGGCACTTCACACGGAGCTTCAGCCTATCACCGGCCGCAGCGATGTCCCGCCTCGGCCGGTGATAGGCTGAAGCTCCGTGTGACGTGCCGGGCTAACAGGAAGTAAGAAGAATACAGCCCGGGGACCGAACACCTGTACCGGAGTGTACCGGAGCTCCGGGGGCTCGTTGGCAGGTAAGAGAAAGTGTGTTTTCTTTTATTTTGCAGCCCGGACGGGATAAAAGGGAAAAAGTGCGCGCCGGAGTACTCCTTTAAAAAGGGTTTATTACATAGTACACATGCAACGCGTTTCTGGTCCGTACCGGACCAGAAACGCGTTGCATGTGTACTATGTAATAAACCCTTTTTAACACGAGAATACCAGATGTCCTAGTCTTATCATCTGCAGCAGACCAGCGTTTTTTCTTTTCTACATACTCTCTAAGTCTCAGTCTCGCTGTATAGGACAGGCTTTGGGATAACCAATCCTTTTACTAACTTGTTGTGGTTTCAGTGATGCTGCAAGCAATGGTCAGTAAATGGCTTCCTTTCACTTGCTTCTGCATCTTTCCTCAGGACCTGGCATGTCATCATTGGTGTTGCTTGCATATATTCGCAATTCAAATTTTATTCGCGAATATCGCATATAGCATATAGCACTATATATTCGAAATTACGAATATTAGTTTTTTTTTTTCCCAGTACACATCACAGTGATCATCCCTCTCTGCTTCCAGCTTGTGTGGTGTAAAGAAGGCTCTAATACTACTGTGTGAGACCTCCCTTCTGCTGCTTCTATTAAGCAACACTGGTATACTTGCTATAAAGTTCATAAACTTTCGCATATGCCAATTTTTGTATATGCAAATTTTTGCATATGCGGAAAAAAACGTGAATATTACGAATATGCAAATATATGACAAATATTCGTCCATATATTCGCGAAATATCGCAAATTCGAATATGGCCTATGCCGCTCAACACTAGTCATCATACACCATTCTCACATGGTCGCCCCAGATCTCTTCAGACACCAGTTATTCATCCAGCCATTCCTCTCTCTTAAAACCCCCTGGTGTGATCCTCCATGGTTCCAGACCTCCCCAGGCTAAGTTATCCCTCCAGCCTTTCCTCTCTCTCGCTCCCCCCATGGCTCCATACCTCATCAGGCACCAGTTATTTATATTCCTCCAGCTTTTCCTCTATCTTAAAACCCAATGGACCCAATGGATGAGGCAAACAGGAAGTGCTCAGTAATGGCGGCCACACTTTCATTGGCCATCTGAGACCACATACAGGTATTTAAGACCCCTGCATCTCCCCCACCTCACCGCTCCTGGACAAAGCAGTGGCGAAACGCATCAGAGGGTGAGGTGGGGAAGCTGGGACACAGCTCTATCTTTGCCCATATTTATTATTGTTTTGCAACTATTTAGCATGTACAGGTATTTGTATTATTGTGACCACTGTGCACTCTATTTGTATACTTGATGCTGCTATTACAGCCATATGTATGACCATTGTGTCTATAGATATGGATATGCGCCTCATTCTGGGCCCTTTGATAGTTAAAAGCATTTAGTGGCAGAACAGTGCAATTTATGTAGGACTATGTACGCACTTGCCATATTGACTCAATTTATACTGTTTTGATTCACAATGGTCCAGATTTATCAAACTGTGTGAGAGAAAAAGTGGAGGGATTCTCCCACAGCGACCAATCACAGCTCAGGTAACGAGCTGAAGTAAAGTGAAAGCTGAGCTGTGATTGGTTGCTGTGGGAAAGTCTCTCCACTTTTCCTCTCACACAGTTTGATAAATCTGGGCCCATATCTTTTTGAATATTAATGATTACATATTTCATATGAATTTCCCCATCGCTTTTAATCATGTCTTCTGTGTATATGCTTTTATGGGTTACTCTTTGGGTCTATATGGAATTATGCTAAATAAACTTTGATAACATTTTGTACAAATCTGTTGTTTCCAAATATTTTTTGGGCCTATATTGTTGGGTAAATTATCCATCCAGTCTTTCCTCACTACCCACTGGTCTGCTCTTCTATGGCTCCAGACCTCATCAGGCACCAGTTATTCAGATTCTTCCAGCTTTTCCCTCCATCTTGGAACCCACTGGTGTGATCAGTGCTCTCTGATGACACGTGTCTCGGGAACCGCCCAGTTTAGAAGCAAATCCCCATAGCAAACCTCTTCTAAACTGGGCGGTTCCCAAGACAGGTGTCAGAGATTACTTAGACAGAAAAGAACAACCTTAATTTCAGAAGCTCATAAGTACTGAAAGGATTAAGATTTTTTAATAGAAGTAATTTACAAATCTGTTTCACTTTCTGGAGCCAGTTGATATATATGTATAAAAAAAAGGAGTTTTTTCCTGGATAACCCCTTTAAACGCAAGGCACTGCATACTGACCCTTCGTGAAAGCCACCTTCTAAACCTTTAGAATGACATTACCATTCCAAGTCACAATACAATTATACACAATACATTATATTTCAGAATGCCTCAGACTTCAGAGCTCCACCTTGCCCTGGATCAAACACTTCGGAGTACGGAGCCATTGCACCCACATCCATAGCCAAGCCTGACGCTTGCGTCAGGCTTGGCTATGGATGTGGGTGCAATGGCTCGGTACTCCGAATGAACTAAAATAAGCTGTAATGCTAATGCTACTTGAAAATAAATGAAGAAATGACGACTGAAACAGGTCTGTGAATTCCTCTTTTCAATTCATTGCACTCTCCTCTGTTATATCTATAAGAATTACCGCTCCAAGTGTCATCAACAAAAGAATGGTGACACCATAGAAATAATGGTTAACCAGCACCTACTATACTGTAAATGCCATGAAGACCCGAACTCAAGGATACAATGGCATAAACATTACAAGGCAATCTTATACTTTCAGTATTTCCACAATTAAAGGCATAGAAATGCACATAATAATGTAACATAATAAGAGGTGAATATTGATAATTACAGATCATCCTCTGTACAGAGGGAATGGACACCATGATTTTTGGCACTCCCTTTAAAGGGGTACTCTGGTGGAAAACTTTTTTTTTTAATCAACTGATGCCAGAAAGTTAAACAGATTTGTAAATTACTTCTATTAAAAAAAAAATCTTAATCCTTCCAGTACTTATTAGCTGCTGAATACTACAGAGGAAATACTTTTCTTTTTTGGAACACAGAACTCTCTGCTGACATCACAAGCACAGTGCTCTCTGCTGACATCTCTGTCCATTTTAGGAACTGACCAGAGCAGTATATGTTTGCTATGGGGATTTTCTCCTACTCTGGACAGTTCTTAAAATGGACAGAGATGTCAGCAGAGAGCACTGTGCTCGTGATGTCAGCAGAGAGCTCTGTGTTCCAAAAAGAAAAGAACTTCCTCTGTAGTATTCAGCAGCTAATAAGTACTGGAAGGATTAAGATTTTTTAATAGAAGTAATTTACAAATCTATTTAACTTTCTGGCACCAGTTGATTTGATAAAAAAAAAATAAAAATAAATAAAAAATTGCCACTGGAGTACCCCTTTAGGGTATGTTCCCACACGGCGTATTTTGCTGCGTATTTGCTGCGTATTTGGTGCTGCGTATTTTCCTACCCATTGACTTCAACAGAGAAAATAAAATACGCAGCAGCAAATACGCTGTGTGGGAATGTACCCTTAAAGAGTCACATGCCCCAAAGGCTAGTTTTGTCCATTGTCCACCCTTTACTTCCTGGGAAGGAGCATATTAATTTAAATTCTGAAAAAAATTCAAGCTGACTGAAGTTTCCGTTTCCATAGCAACCATCATATTTCAGCTAATTTTGTCATTTTCATATTATGTTTATAAACATGAGCTAATAAGATAAACCTCTAAATGTGCGCGGGTAGTGAAAGTGACGGGAATGAACATGGTAGAATGAGCAGCATAACACAAGTCTACAGCAGCGCATTTTACCACATCAGTATCGGATCACTTGAGGGAGAGGTGTAACTATAGAACGACACGTGTAACTTGGGATTAGAGATGAGCAAATTTACAGTAAATTCGATTCGTCATGAACTTCTCGGCTCGGCAGTTGATGATTTATCCTGCATAAATTAGTTCAGCTTTCAGGTGCTCCAGTGGGCTGGAAAAGGTGGATACAGTCCTAGGAGAATCTTTCCTAGGACTGTATCCACTAGGGGTGTGAATCGCCAAGAATTTGGCGATTCGATTCGAATCGCGATACCAGTGTGGCGATTCGATATATCGCGATATATCGCGATACCGTCTAGGTGACGATACATCGCGATATATCGCCCACCTGGGAGCACTCATAGATCCCAATAGACGCCGCTGTCAGCTTTGACAGCGGCGATCTAGTACTCCGGTGCTCACTTTTCTCATGTTATCCCGTCCGGGCTGCAAAATAAAATAAAACGCACTTTATCTTACCTGCCAACGAGCCCCCGGAGCTCCGGTACAGGTGTTCGGTCCCCGGGCTGTATTCTTCTTACTTCCTGTTAGTCCCACGTCACATGGAGCTTCAGCCTATCACCAGCAGAGGCGGGACATCGCTGCGGCTGGTGATAGGCTGAAGCTCCATGTGACGTGCCGGACTAACAGGAAGTAAGAAGAATACAGCCCGGGGACCCAACACCTGTACCGGAGCTCCGCGGGCTCGTTGGCAGGTAAGAAAAGTGCGTTATATTAAAAATTCCACATCCCTAAAAGAATCGATTCAAAAATATTTTGAATCGATTCTGTATCGGCAAATGAAAAATCGCGATTATCGCGAGAATCGATTTTTTCTTACATCCCTAGTATCCACCTTTTCCAGCCACTGGAGCACCTGAAAGCTGAACTAATTTATGCAGGATAAATCATCAAATGCAGAGCCGAGAAGTTAGTGACAAATTAAATTTACTGTAAGTTCGCTCATCTCTACTCGGGATGTCATGGAATTTATTAAGCAAAAAGTTATGAGGCTAAGCAATAGCTTCATTTGTCATTTTTCATGTCTGACCGTGGGGGTCCGGCCGCTGGGACCCCCCTTGATCTCTGTGTCGGTGTTGCAGCGTTACGGTCACGGATCCCTGGGGCTTCCATAATCATGAGGTTTCGTCACACCCCCTCTGTTCATGTCTATGGGAGGGGGTGTGTTTTACAATCTTTTTTTATTGGGTTTTCAAAACAGAAACATAACAGACATTTATAACATAGAGTTGAACAGTCATGACATCTCTTACATGGGAGGATCCGTCACATAATATAATATACATGCATATTACAAGGATATTATTGCAAGATTACGTGTTGTGAAGGCTAGTACACAGCTGTCTTGCCTCCTCCCAAAGACATAAATGAAGGGGGTATGGCGGCTGTGATCGCCGATCGGGGAGAACGTGGGGTCTGGCCGCTGGGGACCCTTTGGATAGGAGATAACATGTCTAGTGATGGAGTACCCCTCTAAGTAAATTCCTCCCATTCTGCTATCCACCCACCCACTGCAGCATAGTAACATCCCCTGGAGATCATGTGACTTATGACATCTTGATTTTGATCATAGGGAATGCTGGGAAAGGTCAAAGACAACAGTAAAATAAAGAGACTTGTACTACAGCACTTCCAGGGTCCTGTGCAGGAGCATGGAGATAATAGAAGTATATTACAAATGAATATAACTTGGCATCATGGACTCAATTAAGGAAGAACATAATCCTGGAATCCCCCTTTAACTGTACGTTTTCCCTTTTGATTGTTTATACAGTGTTTCTCACACATTAATTTAATTCAATGAAAAATGAAAATTCCACTCACAGAACATACAGTATACTCTATTTACAAAAATAAGACTCTACCAAAATAGGTTAAGTTCATACCTGATGGATGACAGCTCTGATCTCTGAAAAGTTATGATGAAAAAGTAAATGAAACACGGTACAAGTGTCTTTGGGACAACTTTATCCCAATGTAATTCTGTTATATAGAGCATACTCTAGAACAGTGTTTTTCAACCACTGTTCCGCGGCACACTAGTGTGCCGTGACATAGTGTAAGGTGTGCCGTGACATAGTGTAAGGTGTGCCGTGACATAGTGTAAGGTGTGCCGTGGGAAAAACACCCGCCGGGTGTTTTTGCCGCGGGACATCTCTGTGTCCTGAAAGTTGCTTTCGGGACACAGGGATGCCTCTATTAAGTCCCTGCGGCCCCGCGTTTACTTTAAAAACGCGGGGACCGCCGGGAGGTAGCGCACGCAGGGACGTCACTGACGTCCCATGCGTGCGCCCATAGCAACAATCGCGGAGGACCGGAGCAGCGAGGAGGACGCGCGCTGTCAACTTGGTAAGTGTTACCAGCGGCGCGTCTCCTTCGGTGTTCCGAGCACCGCTCCTCCGGTCCCGGGACCTACTGCTATAGCCGGACAGGAGGAGTGGTGCTCGGAACACCGAAGTGGGGCGGTACACAGGCATAAAGCTTTCAGTAATACACTGTATGGCTGAAGGCTGTATGTCTGTGGGGAACTATACTGGACCTAATGTGGGGGGACTATACTGGACCTAATGTGGGGGGACTATACTGGACCTAATGTGGGGGGACTATACTGGACCTAATGTGGGGGGACTATACTGGACCTAATGTGGGGGGACTATACTGGACCTAATGTGGGGGGACTATACTGGACCTAATGTGGGGGGACTATACTGGGCCTAATGTGGGGGAACTATACTGGACCTAATGTGGGGGACTATACTGGACATAATGTGGGGGACTATACTGGACCTAATGTGGGGGGACTATACTGGACCTAATGTGAGGGACTATACTGGACCTAATGTGGGGGGACTATACTGGACCTAATGTGGGGAGACTATACTGGACCTAATGTGGGGGGACTATACTGGACCTAATGTGGGGGACTATACTAGGCCTAATGTGGGGGACTATACTGGACCTAATGTGGGGGACTATACTGGACCTAATGTGGGGGAACTACAACCTAATGTGGGGGTAACTATACTGCCAACCTAATGTGGGGGGAAAATAAGATATATGCAAGATAAGATATATGCAGTGTGCGTAGGAATTTGTTTATTACTTTATTTGTATTTGTATATAACTTTATATATAGTCAATATAGGCCAGTGTTTCCCAACCAGTGTGCCTCCAGCTGTTGCAAAACTACAATTCCCAGCATGCCCAGACAGCCTTCGGCTGTCCGGGCACGCTGGGAGTTGTAGTTTTGCAACAGCTGGAGGCACACTGGTTGGGAAATACTGATATAGGCACAGAGTTAGTTACAAATTTTTAACCTTTTCTAATGGTGGTGTGCCTCATGATTTTTTTTCATGAAAAAAGTGTGCCTTTGCACAAACAACACTGCTCTAGAAAACTAACTGAATAGATAGATATATAGAGAAATACAAAACTAGAAAGAGGGGCTTGTGCATATTTTTCTGTTGCAATATCGTAATGCGCCCCCCCCCCCTTTCTTAAAACCCAAATAGTTTTCTAGGGCAACCGCACCCTTTATTGTCATAAGATTTAAGCTATGCTAGCCCTAAAATAGATAGGTAATAGACAGATAGACAGATAGATAGATAGATATGAGATAGATAGATAGATATGAGATATATAGATATGAGATAGATAGATATGAGATAGATAGATAGATATGAGATAGATAGATAGATATGAGATAGATAGATAATAGATAGATAAACAGATATAGATACTTTTCAATATAATAATACTGAAAAGTATGTGTATACGATTAACAGATTATTTAAATGTTAAAATAATGACAATAAAATGAATAACAACTGTATTATTATTATTATTAATAATAATAATAATAATAATAATTAGAAGTAAATACAAAATACATAAATAAATAAACTGCAACAACAATATAAAAAAGTGTCCTTAATATTGTTCTAAGTCCATGTACAGGTCTCCTGTTCATAGGTCAGCCCAGACCCCATGCTTTGGTCAGTTTTAAGAGTTTCTCCCACTGGAAGGAGGCTTCTACTATCTGAATACCATTGATGTGCAGGAGCTATGGGCACAGTAGTGGGTAGCAACAAAGATCAAAAAAAAGAGTATGAACAGTGGCAGAAGATACTCTGCTCTACAAGCTGGTTCAAACTTGTGCCCCACACCAGCCAGTGCCCCAGACAATAGCATGTGCCACATCCAGGAGCAGCAGCTGTAACACAAGAAGCCCCTAACCCTGCCCCTTGTTCTAGTCACTGATCCTGAGCAGAAGACAATGATAAACAGGCAGCAATGAGACTAGGGGCCCCCAGGAGCCACACAGTGCCACAATGTATCCAGTGTTTGTTGTTACCTTTTAGCAAGCATGGGGAGAGTTGTGCTGCTGCATGGTGTCTATGTGTTGCCACTGCTCCTCTTCTTGTTGTTCTATTCTTTAACACAGCCAGTCCCCCCTTGTTTCTCCTGTCAGTGTCTGCTCCACCTCCTCCAACAAGCCTAGGCAACCAGTCCTCCTGTCCTCCTCCCACAGCATCCTGATTGGGCTCCATGCCTCCTACAGCTTCACTTCTCCAGCTCCTGTCACTCATCCTGACTGATCCAGAGTTGTAGACTATACAGAGTGCAATGGGGGAACACATGGGGGGAGTGCTGAGGATGAGGGTCTTTATTGGAGTGAGAGAGGGGGGGGCTAAGGCTTAATCATAAGTAAATGACTAACACAGCCAGGGTCCCTTTTGTTAGCAAAGAACACTGGGTAATAAACCAGACCATTCATCAAACTTATCTCCCTCCCTAGATTATTATTACCTAAGGAATGGCAGCATGGTGAGATACTCATCATTATCAGTCACCAGCTGAATTCTGCCAGCCTGCTGTGCCAGTCCCTGCCTAGATCTATTTCCTACTCTCCTCTTATTGCAAAACTGCATGATGAAGGCGAGTGGTCTTTGAACTGTGTACCTCCAGCTGTTGTAAAACTACAACTCCCAGCATGTCCGGACAGCCGTTGGCTGTCCGGCCATGCTGGTAGTTGTAGTTTTGCAAAAGCTTGAGGTCCATAGTTTGGAGACCGCTGACGATCCCAGAATAGGACCCCAAACTAACCTACTGATATTAAAGGAAAACTGTCAGATATTTTCTCCCGCACTATCCACAGTATTGATGGATAGTGCGGGAGACGCTGATTAAAACGAGCCCTATCTCACCCGGATCCGCCCGGCCATTCGCCCGCAATTGTACTTTTATTCTATGTGTATATCTTGCTGTAACTGGCACGGGCGGGGCTTCTGCATGTTAACTGGCACTGAAGTCAGCGCCGCTTATGAATAATTATCCCCCCTCCCTCCAATTCTCCCTCTCTTCGCTGCTCCTAACTGGAGGGAGGGGGATGAATGTTCATAAGCGGTGCTCACGTCAGTGCCAGTTAACATGCAGAAGCCCCGCCCGTGCCAGTTACAGCAAGATATACACATAGAATAAAAGTACAATTGCGGGCGAATGGCCGGGCGGATCTGGGTGAGATAGGGCTCGTTTTAATCAGCGTCTCCCGCACTATCCATCAATACTGTGGATAGTGCGGGAGAAAATATCTGACGACAGTTTTCCTTTGATAGGGTAAATTCAACTATCTACAGAATAGCTGCCCCCACAGTCTGTAGGAAACAGGTACACCAGTAATCAACTTTTTATCCCCTATGCACAGGAAAGTGAATCATTTTTTGATCATGGGGGGTTTGACTGCTTGGACCCCAACCGATCTTCAGGCCAGAACCCCGGCTCTCCTAATGTACGGAGAAACTACTGCCCCTCCATGCATCTCTATGAGATCTACACCCTGTTTCAAATTATTATGCAAATGATATTTATAGGGGGACTCCGGTGGAAAACTTTTTTTTTTTTTAATCAACTGGTGCCAGAAAGTTAAACAGATTTGTAAATTACTTCTATTAAAAAATCTTAATCCTTCCAGTACTTATTAGCTGCCGAATATTACAGAGGAAATTCTTTTCTTTTTGGAACACAGAGCTCTCTGCTGACATCATGACCACAGTGCTCTCTGCTGACACCTCTGTCCATTTTAAGAACTGTCCAGAGTAGGAGAAAATCCCCCTAGAAAACATATGCTGCTCTGGACAGTTCCTAAAATGGACAGAGATGTCAGCAGAGAGCACTGTGGTCATGATGTCAGCAGAGAGCACTGTGTTCCAAAAGGAAAATAATTTCCTCTGTAGTATTCAGCAGCTAATAAGTACTGGAAGGAGTAAAACAATTTTATAGAAGTAATTTACAAATCTGTTTAACTTTCTGGCACAAGTTGATAAAAAAAAAAAAAAAATAATAATAATAATAATAATAATAATAATAATGTTTTCCACCGGAGTACCCCTTTAAGTGTTAAAAAGATTAAGGGGGAGATTTATCAAAACCTGTCCAGAGGAAAAGTTGCCCATGTTTTCCATAGCAACCAATCAGATCACTTCTTTCATTTTTAACAAAGCCTCTGCAAAATGAAAGAAGCAATCTGATTGGTTGCTATGGGCAACTGGGCAACTCTTCCTCTGGACAGGTTTTGATAAATCTCCCCCTATATATTTAGTTTTTCAGTTTAACTCATGGATGGCATTGTGTCTTTTTTGATCACTGAAAACAATATCGGACACCTGTGATAATTAGATTGCCAGGTGAGCCCAATTAAAGGAAGAACTACTAAAGGTGGGTGTTCTACATTATTAAGCAGACACCATTTTCAAGCAATATGGGGAAGAAAAAGGATCTCTCTGCTGCCGAAAAGAGTGAAATAGTGCAATGCTTGGACTAGGTATGAAAACATTCGATATTTCACGAAAACTTAAAGGGGTACTCCACTGGAAAACATTTCTTTTAAATCAATTGGTGCCAGAAAGTTAAACAGGTTTGTAAATTACTTCCATTTAAAAATCTTAATCCTTTCAGTACTTATCAGCTGCTGTATAGTACAGAGGAAGTTTTTTTTCTTTTTAAACTTCCTTTCTGTGTAACCACAGTGCTCTCTGCTGACACCTCTGTCCATTTTAGGAACTGTCCAGAGTAGAAGAAAATCCCCATAGCAATCCTCTCCTGCTCTGGACAGTTCCTAAAATGGACAGAGGTGTCAGCAGAGAGCACTGTTGTCAGACAGAAAATAAATTCAAAAAGAAAAGAACTTCCTGTGGAACATACAACAGCTGATAAGTACTGGAAGGATTAAGATTTTTAAATAGAAGTAATTTACAAATCTGTTTAATATTCTGGCACCAGTTGATTTAAAAAAGCAAATGTTTTCCAGTGGAGTACCCCTTTAAGAGAGATCATCACACTATTGAGATATTTGTGGCTGATTCAGAGCACAGGGTTTGTGCAGATAAAGGCACAATGAGGAAGATTTGCAACTGTGCATAAACCTTATATTCAGCCACCATTAACCAATGCTCACAAGCAGAAACGGCTGCATTGGGCAGAAAAATACATGAAGAATCATTTTCAAACAGTCCTGTTTACTGATAAGTGCCATGCACCCCTGGATGGTCCAGATGGATGGAGTAGTGGATTGTTGATGGACGGCAACCCTTTTCTAACAAGGCTGCGATGTAAGCAAGGCAGTGGTGGAGTCATGTTTTGGAACAGAATCATGGGAAGAGAGCTGGTGTTCCCCTTTAGGGTCCCCGAGGGTGTAAAGATGATCTGCAAAGTATGTGGAGTTTCTGACTGACCACTTTCTTCCTTGGTACAGAAGGAAAAAGTATGCTTTCCATTATAAAATCCTCTTTATTGTAATGGCAGTGGAGCAGTGAATCCACTGAACCTGTGTGGATGATGGCATGGGCTGTACCAGGGAAAGGAGTCTAAGGTGCTGCTGGTTTTCACCAGAGCCCACCGCAAAGTGGGATGGACTTGCTGCGGCAGGCAGCACCCAGGTCACTACCCCTGATATGACTCGTCCACACAGGCTGCTGAGGTGATACATGGCACAGGTAGGATGAGGCAAACTGGTGCACAGGAGCATGGTTAGGATTGAAGCTAGAGGTCTGGAACACTGTAGACAACACAGAACTGAACGCTTTCTCTAGGGCTAGTGAGCACAAAGATCCAGCAAGGACAGGAAGGAAGTGTGGGGTTAAATAGACACAGGACCAGACAAGCACCAATCAATGGTGCGTTGGCCCTTTGAATCTGAGGAAGCCGGCACGCGCACGCCCTAGGAGGCGGGGGCGCATGTGCCGACAGCAGGGAACAGTGGAGGGGACAGATGCAGAGAGGAGAGTGAGAGCCCAGCATTCGTATGCGGGCACGTCCCGCGATGTGAACGGCGGCAGAAGCAGCACAGGAGGACAGGGCCGGAGCGCTTTCGCAGCCAGCACGTCTGGCTGCAGCGCCGCTTGTGACATTCATGCATGACAATGCACCATCTTATACTGCAAAGAATACCTCTGCATCAATGTCTGGTATGGGGATAAAAAGAAAGAACTTAACTATATAAATAGCAAAAAGGTGAAAAATGAAAGTGTTGGCCCTTTAAAAAATGATGAGGAAGAAATTATAAATGGGGATCAGGAAAAAGAAAATATATTAGTCAAATTCTTCTCCACTGTATTCACTGAGGAAAATTAAATGCCAGGTGAAATACAGCGAGAGAAGGTAAACTCCCCAGTACAGGTCACCTGTCTAACCCAGGAAGAAGTACAGTGCCGCCTACAAAAAATCAAAATAGACAAATCACCAGGTCCAGATGGCATTCACCCCCGAGTTCTAAAGGAATTAAGTATTGTAATAGACAGACCTCTATTTTTAATATTCAGGTAACTATATCTATCGTAACAGGGACTGTTCCCTAGGACTGGGGCATGACAAATGTGGTGCTAATATTTAAAGAGGGGACAAAAGGTGACCCTGGAAATTACAGACCTGTTAGTTTAAAGGGGTATTCCAGGAAAAAACTTTTTTATATATATCAACTGGCTCCAGAAAGTTAAACAGATTTGTAAATTATATTACCTACAGAGCCCAAAAGGCTAATAATAATCAAACAACCTACAAAATTAGCCCAAACTTATGTTCAAAAATTTTTAATCTTTATTATGAATACAAAACAGGTAGAAAAAACCCTTAAAATAACCCACCCTTAAAAAATCTCCAACAAAAAGCTGAGCAGGGTATCTCTGGGACAAGTACAATATCACATATACTGCCAATAGCACAATCCTACAGTATAGGTTTGGTCAGCGTATAATAGAACAATGTCTCAAAACACTTTACCTAGTTGTGACATGCTGACAACCTCCCAGTGATACTCCTGCGACCTCGACACGTGTTTCGGATGATTCCTTTCTCAAGAGGCGCTGCTTGAGGTGAGAACTACAGGCTCTTTATAATGGTAGCCCTCCAATGGCGCATGTAGCGGAACCAGACGCCCGCCGACTTCCCGGTGGCGTCACCAGCGGATGCGCGTCAGACTTTGAAACACATCCGCCCGTACTGACTGCCCTCCGAAAGACGGCACAGCGTCACGAATCCGCGCATGCGCTCCGGGCGTAACCATCCTCTTTGTGAGTATCATCCAGGGGAGCCGCGTCACATGTCCCAATAAGGAAACTGTTATAGAATATAATCAATTGGCTATACTATATTCAAAAAGAAATTGTAATAATAGAATTATATAAATATATAAATACTAATAATATATAAGAAATGTTTAGTCATATATCAAAAAGCAAGAATACCATAGACTTAGATCCTGAATCGAAATGATTTCACAAAGTGGTTATAGAATAGCCCTCATTGTTTGTTCCAACAAGAATTATGTAAATCTATTCATACCCAAATCTCTCTCAATCATGTAATCTATTCCTATCCCTTGCATTAATATATCCTGATCCTAGGGAGGCCCCCTACAGGATACTGTGGGACCTACACATGAGTGCCCGCAGCCCCTACCTATATCCAATCATATTTAGTCTATCAAAAACATCCATTTCATATATATAATGGAAAATCAATAATATATGAAAAAAAAAATAAAAATAAAATATATATATATATATATATATATATATATACAATTTAGTATATATGTATATATATATATATATATACACATCCATGCCCACACATGCACACATGTGTGTGCACATACCTGCACCCATGCACACATACTACATCCTACACACCATACCCAGTGTAAAAGATGATGAATCGTACTCATAATATAGTAATAATAGTGATAATAAAATTAATAATAATAACCCCAGAAGAGAGCCAAGGCTCAGTACCCCACCAAGTGATAATCCCACCCCCTATTATATGTGATAGTGATCACTATGTGAGATTAATAATAAAGTTGATTGAATGACAATAGTGAATGTGATTATATTTGTGTATATAACCCCAAACTTCCCCCCACCCACCCCCCATCCCCCCTCCCCTTCCACATCCAAAACCCTGCGACACCAAACCACTACTACACCACACATATCACACCCATCTCTTAGAAAAACCCTCAAACAATTTACATACAATGGAGGTTAAAGGGGTATTCCAGGCAAAAACTTTTTTTTTTAATCAACTGGTGCCAGAAAGTTAAACAGATTTGTAAATTACTTCTATTAAAAAATCTTAATCCTTTCAGTACTTATGAGCTTCTGAAGTTAAGGTTGTTCTTTTCTGTCTAAATCCTCTCTGATGACACCTGTCTCGGGAAACGCCCAGTTTAGAAGAGGTTTGCTATGGGGATTTGCTTCTAAACTGGGCGTCTCCCGAGACAGGTTTCATCAGAGAGGATTTCGACAGAAAAGAACAACCTTAACTTCAGAAGCTCATAAGTACTGAAAGGATTAAGATTTTTTAATGGATGTAATTTACAAATCTTATTAACTTTCTGGAGCCAGTTGATATATAAAAAAAAGTTTTTGCCTGGAATACCCCTTTAACCTCCATTGTATGTAAATTGTTTGAGGGTTTTTCTAAGAGATGCTATTTTGGAGTATATTGATAAAAATAAATGTATGACTCCATATCAGCGTGGCTTTATGAGGGATCGGTCCTGTCAAACTAACCTGATCAGCTTTTATGAGGAGTTGAGCTCCAGACTGGACCAAGGGCAATCGCTGGATGCCGTATATCTGGATTTTTCCAAAGCGGTGCCACATAAAAGATTGGTGCATAAAATGAGAAGGAACGGGCTGGGGGAGAATGTGTGTAAGTGGGTAAGTAACTGGCTCAGCGATAGGAAACAGAGGGTGGTTATTAATGGTACTTATTCTGATTGTGTGACTGTTACTAGTGGGGTACCACAGGGGTCAGCCTGTTCTATTTAATATATTTATTAATGACCTTGCAGAGGGGTTGAATAGTAAAGTAGCAATCTTTGCAGATGATACTAAACTCTGTAAAGCGGTAAACACAATAGAGAACAGTGCACTGATACAAATGGATCTGGATAGTTTGGGGGTTTGGGCTGAGAAGTGGCAGATGAGGTTCAACACTGATAAATGTAAGGTAATTGTTACGCCGAGCGCTCTGGGTCCCTGCTCCTCCCCGGAGCGCTCGCGGCGTGTTCCTCTCTGCAGCACCCCGGTCAGACCCGCTGACCGGGAGCGCTGCACTGACACTGCCGGCGGGGGTGCGATTCGCATAGCGGGACGCGCCCGCTCGCGAATCGCATCCCAAGCTACTCACCTGTCCCGGTCCCCGGCTGTCACATCCTGGCGCGCACAGCTCCGCTCTCTAGGGCGCGCGCTCCAGCTCTCTAAGATTTAAAGGGCCAGTGCATCACTGATTGGTGCCTGGCCCAATCACTGTAATTAGCTTCCACCTGCTCCCTGCTCATATAACCTCACTTCCCCTTCCCAGCATTGCCGAATCTTGTTGCCCTTGTGCCTAGAGAAAGCGTTTCCTGTGTTTGCCATACCAGTGTTTCCAGACCTTCTGCTATCACCATTGAGTACGAACCTTGCCGCCTGCCCTGACCTTCTGCTACGTCTGACCTCGCCTCTGTCTAGTCCTTCTGTCCCACGCCTTCTCAGCAGTCAGCGAGGTTGAGCCGTTGCCGGTGGATACGACCTGGTTGCTACCGCCGCAGCAAGACCATCCCCCTTTACGGCGGGCTCTGGTGAATACCAGTAGCAACTTAGAACCGGTCCGGTCCACGCCAATCCCTCGCTGACACAGAGGATCCACATCCAGCCTGCCGAATCTTAACAGTAATGCACATGGGGAGGAAAAATCTGGGACGGGGTTATATATTAAATGGGAGCACACTTGGGACGACTGACGTGGAAAAGGACTTAGAGGTCTTAGTTAATAGTAAACTTAGCTGTAGTGACCAGTGTCAGGCAGCTTCTGCCAAGGCTAATAAAATCATGGGGTGCATCAATAGGGGCATAGATGTCCACCACAAGAAAATAATTCTACCACTGTACAAATCACTAGTCAGACCACACATAGAATACTGTGTACAGTACTGGGCACCAGTGTACAAGAAAGATAATACAGGGAATGGGAGGACTACAGTACCCAGAAAGATTATCAGAATTGGGGTTAATTAGTTTAGAAAAAAGAAGGCTTAGGGGAGACCTAATAACTATGTATAAATATATCAGGGGACTGTACAGAGATTTCTCCCATGATCTATTTTTACCCAGGACTGTATCAATAACAAGGGGGCATCCTCTGCGTTTAGAGTAAAGAAGGTTTCTACACCAGCACAGACGGGGGTTCTTTACGGTAAGAGTAGTGAGACTGTGGAATTCTCTCCCAGAGGAGGTGGTCATGGTGAACTCTGTAAAAGAGTTCAAAAGGGGTCTGGATGCATTTTTGGAGAATAACAACATCGCTGGTTATGTATACTAGATATTTAGGGACAGCATGTTGATCCAGAGATTTATTCTGACTGCCATATTTGAAGTCGGGAAGGAATTTTTACCTCTAGTGTGAGGGTTTTTTTTGCCTTCCCCTGGATCAACTCAGTAGGGACTCATTAGGGATATAGGTTGAACTAGATGGACTCTGGCCTTTTTTCAACCTTACAAACTATGTTACTATGTTACTAAAGCACCATTTTATGCTGCAAAGAATACCTCTGCATCAATGGCTGCTATGGGGTTAAAAGGAGAGAAAGTCATGGTGTGGCCTCCATCCTCCCCTGACCTCAGTCCTATTGAGAACCTTTGGAGCATCCTCAACCAAAATATCTATGAGGGTGAGAGGCAGTTTACATCCAAACAGCAGCTCTGGGAGGCTATTCTGACATCTTGCAAACAAATTCAAGCAGAAAGTGTCAAAAAATTCACAAGTTCAATGGATGCAAGACTTGTGAAGCTGCTATCAAATAAGGGGTTCTATGTTAAAATGTAATGCAAGACTTGTGAAGCTGCTATCAAATAAGGGGTTCTATGTTAAAATGTAACGTGACCTGTTAAAACGTTAAAAAAGTTAAAATGTTGTTAATAGTTTGATTGAAATAGCTTTTGATTTCAGTAAATAGGCTGCAAAAATGACAATTTGACAACAAATGACAATTTTCAGTTCTTTAAAACCAATAAAGTGTTTTGAAACTTACTGTGCGTAATAATTTGGAACAGTGCATTGTAAGTTTTTTATGTAAAAAAAAATACTGTTATCATTAGGAGGGTTATTCAATAAAATTTGAATTGTACTCTTAATAGTTGATAACATGAAAATTATGCTGACTGTTATTTACATAAATTATTTAGGTAAATGAGAAAAATATAATTTGCATAATAATTTGGAACGGTGTAGATCTATTACTCTCCTCTTATTTCAAAACTGCATGATTTACCCACTGCCCTCTAAAAATTTTACAAACACTGAACTCGTCTATCTCTAGCTCTCCCATAAAGATGTATGAAAGGGTCATGCCGACCACCACTCCATGCATGGAGCAGTGGTCGCTCCATGCATTAGTAGAGAAAGCATGCCAGGCAGAAGATGGCGTGACCCCCCCAAGATCAGACAATTATTCCCTGAAGTGGAATCCAATGCAAAAGTTCTTCAGTGTTGGTCGATCTAGTTCATGTATGGGTGGTGCATGCTGCTTCATTAATACAACATTTAAGTGGGTTTAAAGGGAACACATCAATATACTGACTGAGAATTTTAAAGCTAGTTGACCTGCACTAAAATGCAGGGGTCTCTCACGAAAATCTGTTAGTTAGGTGCAGAGCTATGCTTGTAAATAGTTTTATTTCTAACGCTCCCCAGTGTGCATTGGAGGCAGGGAGCCGGCTTGGTGAGCTCCCCTGACTCATCTATATTCCCCTGTCGGCTCTGCCCCCTTCATTATTATGCTAATGAAGGCTGCGGGTGAGCACTCCGCTCTTTGTGGGGTAACCTGGCAGTCTTCATTAGAATAATAATGAAGGGTGCAGGGCTGACGGGGAAACATGGAGGAGACAGGGGAGCCTTGACAGCCGGCTCCCTGCCTCCAATGCACGCTGGGGCAAATTAGGGATAAAACTATTCACAAGCATAACGCATCACCTAACCAACAGGTTTTAGTGAGTAACCTCTTATTTCACAGCATGGTTTAGTGTAGGACAACTAGCTGTCAGATTTTCTTTAACCCCTTAACGACATAGGACGTTCATGAACGTCCTGCTGCCCTTGTACTTAAAGAACGGAGTTTGCATCATGCACGGCAGGTCCCAGCTGCTATCAGTAGCTAGGGACCCACCAGTAATGGCGGACATCAGCGATCGCACTGATGTCTGCCATTAAGCCCTCAGATGCCGTGATCAATACAGATCACGGCATCTGCGGCAGTGCAGGTGTTAAAATAGATGATTGGTTCGCCAACGGCCCTGCCACAGGGATCCGATCGCCCATAATGGTGGACAAAGGTCCCCTCACATGCCTCCATCCATCTCCAGGGGTCTTCTGCTCTGGTCTGAGATCAAGCAGACCAGAGAATAAGATCGCCGATAACACTGATCAGTTCTATGCCCTATGCATAGCACTCAAAAGTATTATCAATCAAATGATTGCAATAAATAGTCCCCTATCGGAACATAAAAAGTGTAAAAAAAGATAAAAAAGTTGAAAAATCCCCTCCCTTAATAAAAAATGAAAATAGTGTCTTTTTCCCATTTTACCCCCAAAAAGCGTAAAAAAATAAAATATAAACATATTTGGTATCATCGCATGGGTAAATGTCTGAACTATCAACATATCATGATTAGTGTTGGGCGCGAATATTCGCATTTCAAATTTTTAGCGAGAATATCGCAAATTAGCGAATATTGAAAGTATATTCGCAATATATTCGAAATTGTGAATATTTGCTTTTTACCGAATATGTGAATATTCATATATGCATTTCACTTGTGGGCCAATTAGAATGATGCAAATACACTTGTCAGAGGTTATCAACAACATCCCTAGCAACCAATAGTAAAGTTGCCCACCCCCTCACTGTTTTCTTCCTTGAATATGCGAATATAACGAATACACGAAATTCGTGAATATAGGACGAAAACTCGTCTATATATTTGTGAAATATCACAAATTCGAATATGGGCAATGCCGCTCATAACTAATCATGATAATGATCCTGTATGGTGAACAGCATCAGCGTTAAAAAAAAAAAATCTAAATTGCTGTTTTTTTTGTCACATATTTAAAATAAAAAATGTATATTATATCACATATACGCAAATGTGGTACCGATAAAAACTACAGATCACTGTGCAAAAATAGCCCCCATACATCCCCGTTAACAAAAAAATTAAAAAAATTATAGGTAGTCAAAATAGGGCAATTTTGAATATACATTTTTTTGTTAAAAAAAAAAAAGCTATTTTTTTTTAGAAGCAGTACAATAATAGAAAAGTACCGTATTTATCGGCGTATAACACGCCCTTTTTAGGCTAAAATGTTTAGCCTAAAGTCTACCTGCGTGTTATACACCGATAAGCCGCTGCAGTTCAATGATTTAAAGCGGGCGCTTTAAATCAATGAACTGCAGCGGCTTTGCAGGTGCAGAGAACACCAGCGCTGCCGGCTTCTCTGCCCCTGCCTGTCCTGGGGTCTAGAGCCCTGCTGCCGGCCCTTCTCTCCCCCTGGCTATCGGCTCCGCTGCCCGTTCTCTCCCCCTGATTATCGGTGCCAGCGCCCCATTGCCGGCACCGATAGCCAGGGGGAGAGAAGCGGCGCCGGCAATGGGGCAGCGGCGCCGACAGACAGGGGGAGAGAAGGGGCAGCGGCACCCATTGCCGGCGCCGCTGCCCCGTTTCCTTCCCACATCCCCGATTGCATAATTACCTGTTGCCGGGGTCGGGTCCGCGCTGCTTCAGGCCTCCGGTGTGCGTCCCATGCGTCGTTGCTATGCACGGCGCAATGATGAGTGACGTCATTGCGCTGCGCCGTGCAGCGCATAGCAATGACGCAGGTGATGTGTACTGTGATGTGTACTGTGATGTGTACCCGATCACTGTGATGTGTACTGTGAAGAAAAAAAAATAAATAAAAATAAAAAAAAAAACGAATATTCGTAATTACGAATATATAGCGCTATATTCGCGAAATTCGCGAATTCGCAAATATGCGATATTCGCGAATAATATTCGAATTGCGAATATTCGCGAGCAACACTACTTATAATATGTCAACAAAAGTTAGATTTTATTTCCATCATTTACACTTTCAAAATAACAGAAAACAAAAAAATGGCGACTGCAAAAGTTTGGGCACCCTGCAGAGTTAATATCTTTTACTGCCCCCTTTGGCAAGTATCAGAGCTTGTAAACGCTTTTTGTAGCCAGCCAAGAGTCTTTCAATTCTAGTTTGAGGTAGCTTTGCCCATTCTTCCTTACAAAAGTCTTCCAGTTCTTTGAGATTTCTGGGCTGTCTGTCACACACTGCTCTTTTAAGGTCTATCCATAGATTGTCAATTATGTTGAGGTCAGGAGATTGTGAAGGCCATGGTAAAACCTTCAGTTTATGCCTCTTGATGTAATCTCCCGTGGATTTCGAGGTGTGTTTAGGATCATTATCCATTTGTAGAAGCCATCCTCTCTTTAACTTCAACTTTTTCACAGCTGGCATCAAGTTAGCATCCAAACTTTGCTGAAATTTTATTGAATCCATTTTTCCTTCTACTCGTGAGATGTTCCCTGTGCCACTGGCTGCAATACAACCCCAAAGCATGATTGATCCACCCCCATGCTTAACAGTTGGACAGAGGTTCTTTTCATTAAATTCTGTTCCCCTTCTTCTCCAAACGTTCCTTTGCTCATTCCGGCCAAAAAGTTCAATTTTAACCTCATCAGTCCACAGAACTTGTTTCTAAAATGCATCAGGCTTGTCTATATGTTCATTTGCAAAGTGCAAATGCTGATTTTTGTGGTGAGGATGAAGTTGAGGTTTTCTTCTGATGACTCTTCCATGAAGACCATATTTGTACAAGTATCTCTTTATAGTGGAATAGTGTTCCACAACTCCAATGTCTGCCAGATCTTTTTGGAGGGATTGTGCAGCAAACGTGGGTTTTGAATTGTTTTTCTCACAATCCTGCGAGCTGTTCTGTCTGATATTTTTCTTGGTCTTCCAGATCTTGCTGTTCCTGATGACTGCCATTTCTTAATTACATTCCGAACAGAGGATATTGACATCTGAAAATGTTTTGCTATCTTCTTATAGCCTTCTCCAGATTTGTGAGCGTCAACTATTTTCAGTTTCAGAATTCTAGACAACTGCTTAGAAGAACCCATGGTGCTGATTGTTGGGGAAAGGTCAGATGAGTCTGGGCATTTAAAACCTTTGAGATTGACATCACCTGGTCTTCCCAGATAATGACTGAGAACAATCCATGACACTGGCTGGTCTCAGCTTTGCATAGAGGGCAGTGCATGCTATAAATTCTGCTGGGTGCCCAAACTTTTGTTTTCTATTATTTTGAAAGTGTAAATGATGGAAATAAAATCTAACTCTTGTTGACATATTATAAGAATGTCTAATCTGTAATGTGATGCCTTTTGGAGATTTTTCCATCTTTCCTTGGCTTCTTTATGTACATTAATACTAATTTTTACCTGGGTGCCCAAACTTTTGATCCCCACTGTATGCCTCAGGCAGATATGAAAATGATTGCAGGTGTAACCATTGGATCTTGCCACAAGAGAGCATAAAAGTGCTTTACCCACAGCCCGATAAAAATGCTCTCAGAGGATGCTTTTGAGTATTGTACCTCTTGGTGAGAGAAGGTTGACTGCAAGACATTTCCGCCCAGTTGACAGATGTTGAGAGGAGGTGCAGGATGGTTGTTTTGATGAATTTCCCACCATCTAGGCTGTTCTGACCAAGCTGAGGAGGTGGTTGGTTACCTAACAACTCATTGGGGAATTCTACTACCCTTCCTCTAACATGCTCATTCTCCTTCATACTATGCAGGGAATTAAGTTAGCCATTATTTTGAAAACTAAGGATAGGGAAATGATAGGAAGCTTAACATATTTTTTCTGGCAGATTCTGTGGACATGAGTCCTGGTTTTAGTTCAACATATTTATAGTGCAACATAATTTTTTTATTCTCCCGATAAGGGGTTAATAAAAGTTAATCAATATGTTAATTGTACCCCAAAGTAGTGTCATTAACATGTTCAAATTATCCTGAAAAAACCCAAACATATGGCTCTCTGGTGAAATGAAAACTTATGGTTCTTGAAAGCTGGAGGTTTTGTTCTTGTAATTTTTAAGGAAAAAAAAATGGCAGAAAAAATACCAGAAAAGCTGCCACTGATTGTCCCTGAATTTTTGCATTTTTTTGGTGTTTTTACCTTTGTGTGGTAATTTTATATTTGGCCCCTTTGGCAGTTGCCCTGCAGGAGAAATTTCCTTGGGTACCAAAGAAAAAAATAAAGTCATGCAGTAGGAATGGCAGAATTTTTAGGGAAAGAATTTGATAATAATAAAAAAAAATTAGGGAGGGAGAAATTATTGGGAGCAGGGCTGGAAATTGAGAGCTGACGACAATATAAAAATTGTGAACATGTATACATTTTGTTATGTGTTATGTATGCATTTTCATGTGTAATAATGATGTTAATAACTGTTTTTTCTTTTCTTTTAGGTACTGTATATTTCCCTCCGTGCTGTGATATTCCCATCATGGAACAGATTCTATTCCATTAAGGGAGTAGTAGTATAGTTGCTGAGGGATTGATGGCACTGGGTCTCATTTTTGAGACCCACCGGCATCATATCTTAAAGACAGGGACGTGGCGGATGCTCCACTCCCCAGCTGGCTGGGGATGTGCCGAATCTTAAAGTGTTATTGTCATTAGTAAGAAAAAAAGGCTTAAAGGAGTAGTCCAGTGGTGACTAAGTGGGATAAGTTGCAGATCGCGGGGGGTCCGACCCCTGGGGCCCCCTGCGATCTCCTGTACGGAGCCCCGACAGCTCGCGGGAAGGGGGCGTGTTGACCTCCGCACGAAGCGGCGGCCGACACGCCCCCTCAATACAACTCTATGGCATAGCCGAAGTGCTGCCTTCGGCAATCTCCGGCTCTGCTATTGAGATGTATTGAGGGGGCGTGTCGGCCGCCGCCTCGTGCGGGGGTCGACACCCGCTATCTCGGCGGAGAGTCGGGGCCCCAGCGGTCGGACCCCCCGCAATCTCAAACTTATCCCCTATCCTTAGGATAGGGGTTAAGTTTTTCACCACTGGACTACCCCTTTAAGTCAGTGTAGTAATGTGTCCTAAGACCTGTATGCATAATATGCATAATAACATGCAAATAAGTTCATAAAATGACCAGAGAAACCATTTTGTATATAAATAATAGTTTAGCACCTTGTATTGCTTGTAACTGTGCATGAGGATGCTTCTCAAAGACTGCAGCTGTCTGGATCTTGTCTGTGCTTTGAGGCAGAGAATGGAGATAACCACACCTCACATATTTTTTTAAAGGACCAAAAAGGCTGAATTTTCTAGGTTCGTTGGTAAAATTTAACCCCTTAAGAAGACATGACGTACTGGAACTTCATGTGTTCGCTCCCGATCTATAACGCGGGGCCACAGCGGGTCGGGCCCGGCCTCTAACAATGGCCTGGACCTGTGGCTAATAGCGCGCCGCATTGATCGTGGTGCCGTGCGCTATTGACCCTTTCGACGCGGCGTTCAAAGTTGAATGCCGCGTCTAAAGTGAAAGTATGCCGGTTAGCTCAGTGGGCTGTTCGGGATAGCCGTGGCGAAATTGCGGCATTCCCGAACAGCTTACAGGACAGGAGGGTCCCTACCTGCCTCCTCGCTGTCCGATCGCCGAATGACTGCAAAGTGCCTGAGATCCAGGCATGAGCAGTCAAGCGCCAGAATCATCAATCACTGGTTTCGTATGAGAAACCAGTGATCAATGTAATAGATCAGTGTGTGCAGTGTTATAGGTCCCTATGGGACCTATAACACTGCAAAAAAAGTGAAAAAAGATCATTTAACCCCTTCCCTATTAAAAGTTTGAATCACCCCCCTTTTCCCATAAAAAAAACACAGTGTAAATAAAAATAAACATATGTGGTATCACCGCGTGCGGAAATGTCCGAATTATAAAAATATATAATTAATTAAACCGCACGGTCAATGGCGTACGCGCAAAAAAATTGCAAAGTCCAAAATAGTGCATTTTTGGTCACTTTTTATATCATGAAAAAATGAATAAAAAGCGATCAATAAGTCCTATCAATGCAAAAATGGTACCGCTAAAAACTTCAGAACACGGCGCAAAAAATGAGTCCCCATACCAAAAATAAAAAAAGTTATAGGGAAGATGATGACAATTTTAAATGTATTAATTTTTCTGCATGTAGTTATGATTTTTTCCAGAAGTACGACAAAATCAAACCTATATAAGTAGGGTATCATTTTAATCGTATGGACCTACAGAATAAAGATAAGGCATCATTTTTACCGAAAAATTTACTATGTAGAAACGGAAGCCCCCAAAATTTACAAAACAGCGTTTTTTTTTCCAATTTTGTCTCACAATGATTTTTTTTTTCCGTTTCACCGTAGATTTTTGGGCAAAATGACTGACATCATTACAAAGTAGAATTGGTGGCGCAAAAAATAAGCCTTCATATGGGTTTTTAGGTGCAAAATTGAAAGAGTTATGATTTTTTAAAGGCAAGGAGGAAAAAACGCAAATGCAAAAACGGAAAAACCCTCAGTCCTTAAGGGGTTAAAAGACAGAGATCCCCTAGTGGCCATTTTTTTAAAACCTTTTTTTCACATCTTTAGCAATCAAATTTGTTAATGAAGTATATTAGGAAAATGCTTAGTTTTTAAGGAAGTATTAAATGCAAAAAAGTTGTTTCCAACTACAGTGATGCTTTTCCTCTCTGCTTCACGGCAGAAGCCCTCGCTGGTCGCCTCCGATTGACCAATAAGGGCTTTTGGTGGGAAATATGAATTTCCTGAGCAGTGAGTTTATATAGCCTGCCAGAAGCCCTCATTGGTCAATCAGTAGGGACCAATGAGGGCATTCACCAGGCAATATGAAATTATTACAGAGCGTTTAGTTTTACATGACTCCGTTTGGCTAATTGAAGTGAATGGGGTGCAGTGCAGGTCCAGCGGGGATACGGCAGTGTCTGTTTTTTAAATTCCCCAAAATGTGGTATTAATGCAGTGCAAATTTAAAGGCTCACCAACATTTTTGACTTTTTCAGTTAGGCTTCTTTCACAATAGCATCATGTTCCTGCATTTTGAAAGCCATTTTTCTGCTGAAAGAGGTCATGAAAAAATAGACAAAATAGCTGAACATGACGGATGCAAACGGATGACCAATGTCCGTTATTTTCACTGTAGGACCCGGCCATTTTTTGCACATCTGACCACTGTCACTTTAAGCATTAATAACTCTGGGATGCTTTTACCTTTCATTCTGATTCCAAGATTGTTTTTTCATGACATATTCTACTTTATGGTAGTGGTAAAATTTTGTCGATACTTGCATAATTTCTTGGGGAAAAATGCAAAAATTTGCCGAAAAAATAGAAAATGTTACATTTTTTTTTACTTTGAAGCTCTCTGCTAATAAGGAAAATGAATATTCCAAATAAATTATATATTGATTGACATACACAATATGTCTACTTTATGTTTCCATCAAAAAGTTGACATGTTTTTACTTTTGGAAGACATCATAGGGCTTCAAATTATAGCAGCAATTTTCCAATTTTTCACAACATTTTCGATATTTTTCAAGGACCAGTTCTGTTTTGAAGTGGATTTGAATGGCTTTCCTATTATAAATACCCCATAAATGACCCCATTATAAAAACTGCACCAATCAAAGTATTCAAAATTACATTCAAAAGGTTTGTTAACCCTTTAGGTGTTTCACAGGAATAGCAGCAAATTGAAGGAGAAAATTCAAAATCTTCATTTTTTACACTGACATGTTCTTGTAGACCCAGTTATTGAATTTTTACGAGGGGTGAAAGGAGAGAAATCTTCCTAAAATGTGTAACCCAATTTCTGTCGAGTAAGGAAATACCTCATATGTGTATGTCAAGTGTCCGGCGGGCTCAGTAGAGGGCTCAGAAGGGAAGGAGCGACAGTGGGATTTTGGAGAGTGAGTTTTTCTGAAATGGTTTTTGAGGGGCATGTCACATTTAGGAAGCCCCTATGGTGCCAGAACAGCAAAAAAAAAAAAACACATGGCATATTATTTTGGAAACTACACCCCTCAAGGCACGTAACAAGGGGTCCAGTAAGCCTTAACACCCCACAGGCGTTTGACGACTTTTCGTTAAAGTTGGATGTGTAAATGATTTTTTTTTCTCCAAGGGATAATAGGACAAAATGCCCCCCAAAATTTGTAACCCCATCTCTTCTGAGTGTGGAAATACCCCATGTGTGGACATCAAGTACTCTGCTGGAGCACTACAATGCTCAGAAGAGGAGGAGTCAAATTTGGCTTTTGAAAAGCAAATTTTGCTGAAATGGTTTTTGGAGGGCATGTCGCATTTAGGAAGCCCCTATGCTGCCAGAACAGCAAAAAATAAAAAAATAAAAAAAAACCACATGGCATACTATTTTGGAAACTACACCCCTCAAGGAACGCAACAAGGGGTACAGTGAGCCTTAACACCCCACAGGTGTTTGACGACTTTTTGTTGAAGTCGGATGTGTAAATGAAAAAAAAAATTCTCTAAAATGCTGTTTTTCCCCCAAATGTTACAAGGGATAATAGGAGAAAATGCCCCCAAAATTTGTATTGAGTATGGACATACCCAATGTGTGGACGTCAAGTGCTCTGCTGGCGCACTACAATGCTCAGAAGAGGAGGAGTGCCATTGAGCTTTTGGAGACAGAATTTGGTTGGAATAGAAGTCGGGGGCCATGTGCGTTTACAAAGCCCCCCGTGGTGCCAGAACAGTGGACCCCCCCACATGTGACCCAATTTTGGAAACTACACCCCTCACAGAATTATAAGGGGTGCAGTGATTATTTACACCCCACTGGCGTTTGACAGATCTTTGGAACAGTGGGCTGTGCAAATGAAAAATTTTATTTTTCATTTTCATGGACCACTGTTCCAAAAATCTGTCAGACACCTGTGGGGCGTAAATGCCCACTGTACCCTTTATTACATTACATAAGGGGTGTAGTTTCCAAAATGGGGTCACATGTGGGGGGGAGGGGGGTCCATTGTTCTGGCACTGTAAACACACATGGCCTTCAATTCCGTACAAATTTTCTCTTCAAAATCCCAATGGCGCTCCTTCTCTTCTGAGCATTGTTGTTCGCCTGCAGAGCACTTTACATCCACATATGGGGTATGTTCTTACTCAGAAGAAATGAGGGTTACAAATTTTGGGGGGCTTTTTTTCCTATTTTCCCTTGTGAAAATGAAAAATTTTGGGTAACACCAGCATTTTAGTGAAATTATTATTATTTTTTTCATTTTTCCATCCAACTTTGAAGAATTTTCATTAAACACCCATGGGGTGTTAAGGCTTACTATACCCCTTGTTACGTTCCGTGATGGGTGTAGTTTCCAAAATGGGTTCACATGTGGGTATTACTTTTTTTGCATTTATGCCAGAACCGCTGTGAAATCAGCCACCCCTGTGCAAATCACCAATTTAGGCCTCAAATGTACATAGTGCGCTCTCACTCCTGAGCCTTGTTGTGCGTCCGTAGAGCATTTTACGCCCACATATTGGGTATTTCCGTACTCAGGAGAAATTGTTTTACAAATTTTGGGGGTCTTTTTTCCTTTATAACACTTGTGAAAATAAAAAGTATGGAGCAACACCAGCATCTTAGTGTAAATTTTTTTTTTTACACTAATTGGCTGGTGTAGCCCCCAACATTTCCTTTTCATAAGGGGTAAAAGGAGAAAAAGGCCCCCCAAAATTTGTAGTGCAATTTCTCCCGAGTATGGAAATACCCCATATGTGGCCCTAAACTGTTTCCTTGAAATACGATAGGGCTCCGAAGTGAGAGAGCGCCATGCGCATTTGAGGACTAAATTAGGGATTGCATATGTGTGGACATAGGGGTATTCTATGCCAGTGATTCCCAAACAGGGTGCCTCCAGCTGTTGCTAAACTCCCAGCATGCCAGTAACTGTCTGGAAATGCTGGGAGTTGTTGTTTTGCAACAGCTGGAGGCTCCGTTTTGGAAACACTGCCGTACAATAAATTTTTCATTTTTATTGGGGGGGGGGGGGGGGGGGGGGCAGTGTAAGGGGGTGTATATGTAGTGTTTTACCCTTTATTATGTGTTAGTGTAGTGTTTTTAGGGTACGTTCGCACTGGCAGAGGTTTACAGTGAGCTTCCCGCTAGAAATTTGCGCCATGGCGAAAAATTTGCCACAGCTTATACTTGAAGCAGGAAACTTACTGTAAACCTGCCTGTGTGAATGTACCCTGTACATTCACATGGGGGGGGGGGGGGGGGCAAACCTCCAGCTGTCTCAAAACTACAACTCCCAGCATGTACTGACAGACCGTGCATGCTGGGAGTTTTGCAACAGCTGGAGGCACACTGGTTGGAAAACCTTCAGTTAGGTTCTGTTACCTAACTCAGTATTTTCCAACCAGTGTGCCTATAGCTGTTGCAAAACTACAACTCCCAGAATGTACTGATGCTGGGAGATGTAGTTATGCAACAGATGGAGGTACGCAATTACAACTCCCAGCATGCTGAGAAAGCTGTTTGCTGTTTGGGCATGCTGGAATTTGCAGTTTTGCAACATCTGGAAGGCTACAGTTAGAGAGCCATCCTCTTCTCTTTTTATTTCAATGTTCTGAGCATGCGCAGTACAAAAAAAATGGATCATAAGGGATGTTAAAATAACAGGCACTAACGGATGTCAATTGTGAACATCCATCACCCAAAGACTTCAATGTTCGTTCGTCCGTTATTCCACCGTTATTTTTGATGGGACGAAAATTAGTGCATGCACCATCTTTTGTGCTGTCAAAAATAAGGGAAGTTAGTCATAACAGGTCATAACTGGTGCTGCAGAATATTCAAAAAATCCCATTGACAGGAATGGGATTTTTTGACGACTGTTTTGGGGACTTTCTGACGTGAATCTGTGACGGGAGTTTTTACAGATGCCTAACAGTAGTGTGAAAGGGGCCTTACTCGATTGGAAAACAACAGAAAAAAACTAAAATCCTGGACTGTTGGTAGGCCTTAAGGACTGAGTTGGGAATCTCCGGTATAGCCTACATTTACACTGTCTAAGCATTGAACAGTACACTGAAATTTCGAAAAATCACCTCTTTGACAAGATTTTGTATGACAGTTGTTCAGTTCATCACACATTCAACACAGTGGACACTCCCATAGAAGACCACATTTTTTAAATGGACACTGTTTGTATGTTGTACATCTTGGCAAAACATTAACCAAACCTTATCTAACCTAGCCTAACCTTATATCTAATATTCACTGTTTAAAAAATAAAGGGAACACTTAAAAAACACAATGGAACTCCAAGTCAATGACACTTCTGTGAAATCACACTGTCCACTCAGGAAGCAACACTGATTGACAATCAATTTCACATGCTGATGTGCAAATGGAACAGACAACTGGTGGAAATTATAGGCAATTAGCAAGGCACCCAAAATAAAGGAGTGGTTCTGCCGGCATGGACAAAGTAAAGTAAGGGTGCGACTAGCACTCCTTTGTGCCCCCTCTGTCCTATCTGTCCTATGAAGAGACCCAGCAGTCAGGGAAGACGTTGAGTCATGTAGAGTGAAGACACCACCACTCTAAGCACAGAATGACAAACCAAGTGAACAAAAGAAAGAAAGTATTTGTGAGAGAAATATAGGTGCTAGATTAAACACATATAAATTATGTGTACATCAACAAGATTAGGTGCTGAGTGACACCATTTTTTTTGTGATTACAGTTACGCTTTGATATACTGTAATTGTGGGTGGTCTTCTCATAGATGAAACATAGAAACATAGAATGTGTCAGCAGATAAGAACCATTTGGTCCATCTAGTCTGCACAGCAATCTGAATCCTGTCAATAGTCCCTGGCCCTATCTTATATAAAGGATAGCCTTATGCCTATCCCATGCATGCTTAATGGGGTACTCTGGCCCTAATCCATCTTAAATCACACACCCTCCCATATACTTGCATTGAGGGGGCGGGTCATGATGTCAAAAGGGTGCAGAGGCATGACATCACGATACTCCGGCCCCGTGGTCGTCACGCTTCACACTCTAGAGACTCTAGCGCTGCGGAGAGCTCACAAAGGTGGGTGCGGAATGACAGATTGCAGGGGGTCCCCAGTGGCGGGACCCCGGCGATCTTACATCTTATCCCCTATCCTTTGGATAGGGGATAAGATGTATTAGGGCCGGAGTACCCCTTTAAACTCCTTCACTGTATTTACAGCTACCACTTCTGCAGAAAGGCTATTCCATGCATCCACTACTCTCTCAGTAAAGTAATACTTCCTGATATTACTGCAGTTTTTCTTCTTTTAAATCTCCTCTCCTCCTTTACGTGTTGATTCCCTTTATCTATTTAAAAGTCTCTATCATATCCCTTCTGTCTCTGCTTTCTTCCAAGCTGTATATGTTAAGGTCCTTTAACCTTTTCTTTTAAGTTTTATCCTGCAATCCATGTACTAGTTTAGTATCTTCACTGAACTCTCTCTAGAGTATCTATATCCTTCTGGAGATACAGCCTCCAGTACTGTGCAAAATACTCCAAGTGAGGTCTCACCAGTGTTCTGTACAGTGGCATGAGCACTTCTCTTTTTCTATTGCTTATACCTCTCCCTATACATCCAATACATTTCCTGCTGCTTTATTACATTGTCTTCCGACCTTTAAGTCTTCTGAAATAATTTCTCCTGTATCCCACTCCTCAGATACTGAGGTCAGGACTGTGTCAAATATTCAATATTCTGCCCGAGGATTTTTACGCCCCAGGTGCATAATTTTGCACTTATCCACATGAAATTTCAGTTGCCAGAGTTCTGACCATTCTTCTAGTTTTCCTAAATCCATTCCATTTGGCGTATCCCTCCAGGAACATCAACCCTGTTACATATCTTTGTGTTATCAGCAAAGAGACACACCTTATCATCGATACCTTTTGCAATATCACTAATGAAGATATTAAACAAAATTGGTCCCAATACAGTTCCCTGAGGTCCCCACTGGTAACAAGACCTTGCTCTGAATATACTCCATTGACTACAACCCTCTGTTGTCTGTCACTCAGCCACTGCCTAATCCACTCAATAAAATGGGAGTCCAAGCTCAATGACTGTAGTTTATTGATAAATCTTCTATGTTGGACAGTGTCAAAAGCCTTACTAAAATCTAGATGTATGATGTCTACTGCCCCTCCGCCATCTATTATTTTAGTCACCCAATCCAAAAAATCTATAAGATTTGCTTGACATGATCTCCCTGAAGTGAACCCATGTTGTTTTTCATCTTGAAATCCATGGGATTTTAGATGTTCCACAATCCTATCCTTTAGTAGAGTTTCCATTAATTTCCCCACTATTGATGTCAGACTTACTGGCCTATAGTTGCTTGATTCCTCCTTACTACCTTTCTTGTGAATGGGCACAACATTTGCTAATTTCCAATCTTCCGGGACGACTCCTGTTACCAGTGATTGGTTAAATAAATCTGTTAACGGTTTTGCTAGCTCACCACTAAACTCTTAACAATTTTGGGTGTATCCCACCAGGCCCCTGTGACTTATTTGTCTTAACTTTAGAAAGCAAACGTAGAACCTCTTCCTCTCCCTCCGGGCTGGCTCCTCAACCACTTAGGGAATTTAGAATATCTGTACTTTTGGCAGAACTAGCTATTTTGGTTTTCCAGTTTATAGTCTCCCATAATGATAACTTCTCCTTTTATTGTCATTTTAGCTATTTCCTCAACTAGTAGATCATCTAATTCTTTAACTTGGCCAGGTGGTCTATAGATCACACCTACACGAGTTACTGCATGATTACCAAACTACAATGTAACTCAAACTGACTCTATGTTGGCCTCACTAACTTGTATTAGGTTAGATTTGATGCTATCTTTCACATGCAGGGCCACCCCTCCCCTTTCTTGCCTTCTCTGTCTTTTCTGTATAAAGAGTACCCTGGTATGGTTGTGTCCCAGCCTTTACTTTCATTAAACCATGTCTCAGTAACAGCCACTAAATCTACATTCTCAGATGCTATTATTGACCAAAGTTCATTGTTTTTATTACCTAAACTGCGAGCATTTGTAGACAGGACTCTTAGCTTGTCATTTCTTAAAGGGGTTAGCCAGGAAAAAAACTTTTTTTTATATATCAACTGGCTCTAGAAAGTTAAACAGATTTGTAAATTACTTCAAATAAAAAATATAAATCCTTTCAGTACTTATGAGCTGCTGAAGTTGAGTTGTTATTTTCTGTCTAAGAGCTTTCTGATGACACGTGTCTCGGGAATTGTCCAGAGTAGAAGCAAATCCCCATAGCAAACCTCTTCTACTCTGCGCAGTTCCCGAGACAAGCAGAGATGTCAGCAGAGAGCACTGTTGCCAGACAGAAAAGAACAACTCAACTTCAGCAGCTTATAATTATTAGAAGGATTAAGATTTTTGAATAGAAGTAATTTACAAATCTGTTTAACTTTCTGGAGCCAGTTGATATATACAGGGTGGGCCATTTATATGGATGCACCTTAATAAAATGGGAATGGTTAGTGATATTAACTTCATGTTTGTGGCACATTAGTATATGTGAGGGGGGGAACTTTTCAAGATGGGGGGTGACCATGGCGGCCATTTTGAAGTTGGCCATTTTGAATCCAACTTTTGTTTTTTCATTTAGGAAGAGGGTCATGTGAGACATCAAACTTATTGGGAATTTCACAATAAAAACAATGATGTGCTTGGTTTTAACGTAACTTTATTCTTTCATGAGTTATTTCCAAGTTTCTGACCACTTATAAAATGTGTTCAATGTTCTGCCCATTGTGTTGGATTGTCAATGCAACCTCTTCTCCCACTCTTCACACACTGATAGCAAAACCGCAGGAGAAATGCTAGCACAGGCTTCCAGTATCCATAGTTTCAGGTGCTGTAGAATGGGCAAAACAAAAATTGGAACCGGACCCTCAGTTTACACAGAAGATTTTGTTCAGTGATGAGGCAAACTTTTATGTGAATGGTGAAGTTTACAAACAAAACCACCGCTATTGGTCTGACACTAACCAACATTGGATAGATCCCTCCAAGACTGTTGGAACACAAAAATTGATGGTATGGTGTGGTATATGGGGTACAAAGATAGTGGGGCCATTCTTCATCAATGGAAACCTCAAGGCCACTGGATATGCGAAATTGCTACATGATGATGTGTTTCCCTCTTTATGCACTGAAGCTGGCACATTCCCTGAGTTTTCCCAGCAAGATGGTGCACCACCACATTATGGGTATCATGTCCGAGCATTCCTAGATGAACAGTTTCCTGGAAAGTAGATTGGTCGTCATGGGGCAGTTGAATGGCCCCCAAGGTCACCCGATCTGACCCCCTTAGACTTTTATCTTTGGGGTCATCTGAAGGCAATTGTCTATGCTGTGAAGATACGAGATATGCAGCACCTGAAACTACGGATACTGGAAGCCTGTGCTAGCATTTCTCCTGCGGTGTTGCTATCAATGTGTGAAGAGTGGGAGAAGAGGGTTGCATTGACAATCCAACACAATGGGCAGCACATTGAACACATTTTATAAGTGGTCAGAAACTTGTAAATAACTCATGAAAGAATAAAGTTACGTTAAAACCAAGCACATCATTGTTTTTCTTGTGAAATTCCCAATAAGTTTGATGTGTCACATGACCCTCTTCCTATTGAAAAAACTAAAGTTGGATTAAAAATAACCAACTTCAGAATGGCCGCCATGGTCACCACCCATCTTGAAAAGTCCCCCCCCTCACATATACTAATGTGCCACAAACAGGAAGTTAATATCACCAACCATTCCCAATTTATTAAAGGTGTATCCATATAAATGGCCCACCCTGTATAAAAAAAGTTTTTTCCTGGAATACCCCTTTAACATCTAATCACCAAAAGAGTTTTGGGCTTATAGTAACGCTATCTGTGGTCATATCAAATGCCCTCACATACAACAAAGTATGTACTCAGGCATGGCTAGTAGCACAAACAGGAGAAATTGGAGGGATGTACAGGATAACATGTAGGTGGTTTAAATGCAAAATCACAGGTATACAGATGTAGGAATATACAGCATAAGAGAAAAAAAACAGCAAACATTGACAGCAAAAAAAAAAAAGGGGGGGGGGGGGAGCTGCCTACCTACATACTATAATAAACAGAGGAAAAGGATGGACTGTGCACCTAATGAAGAGACAACTCACCTCCAGCCCCAAATGCTCATTTTCGCCCTGTGCTTCGTTAGGGGGCGTGTGCTTAGCAACAGACAGGAAGGGTATATATCTGCAGAGGCCACCAATCAACACCACACTCATGACAGATGGACATCCCATTCATTCAATCACATTCATGCAATCATTCTCCTAATCAAGGCATCTGACCACATACACTGCTCAAATAAATAAAGGGAGCACTTCAACAACACAATGTAACTCCAAGTCAATGACACTTCTGTGAAATCACACTGTCCACTCAGGAAGAACATTGATTGACAATCAACTTCACATGCTGTTGTGCAAATGGAACAGACACCAGGTGGAAATTATAGGCAATTAGCAAGACACCCCCAATAAAGGAGTGGTTCTGCACAGACCACTTCTCAGTTCCTATGCTTCCTGGCTGATGTTTTGGTTACTTTTGAATGCTGGCGGTGCTTTCTCTCTAGTGGTAGCATGAGACGGAGTCCACAACCCACACAAGTGGATCGGATAGTGCAGCTCATCCAGGATGGCACATCAATGCGATCTGTGGCAAGAAGGTTTGCTGTGTCTGTCAGCGCAGTGTCCAGAGCATGGAGGCGCTACAAGGAGACAGGTCAGTACATCAGGAGATGTGGAGGACGCCGTAAGAGGGCAACTATTCAGCAGCAGGACCGCTACCTCTGCCTTTGTGCAAGGAGGAGCAGGAGGACAAAAATGTGCATGTGTCCACTCAAACGGTCAGAAACAGACTCCATGAGGGTGGTATGAGGGCCCGACACCCATGGGGGGAGGGGCGGGGGTGAGTTGGCTTACAGCCCAACAACGTGCAGGACATTTGGCATTTGCCAGAGAACACCAAGATTGGCAAATTCGCCACTGGCGCCCTGTGCTCTTCACAGATAAAAGCAGGTTCACACTGAGCACATGTGACAAACGTGACAGTCTGGAGAGGCCATGGAGAACGTTCTGCTGCCTGCAACATCCTTCAGCATGAACGGTTTGATGGTGGTTAGTAATGGTGTGGGGTGGCATTTCTTTGGGGGGCCGCACAGCCCTCCATGTGCTTGCCAGAGGTAGCCTGACTGCCATTAGGTACCAAGATGAGATCCTCAGACCCCTTGTGAGACCATATGCTGGCGCGGTTGGCCCAAGGTTCCTCCTAATGCAAGACAATGCTAGACCTCATGTGGCTGGAGGGTGTCAGCAGTTCCTGCAAGAGGAAGGCATTGATGCTATGGACTGTCCCGCCCATTCCCCAGACCTGAATCCGATTGAGCACATCTGGGACATCATGTCTCGCTCCATCCACCAACGCCACAGTACACCACAGACTGTCCAGGAGTTGGCGGATGCTTTAGTCCCGGTCTGGGAGGACATCCCTCAGGAGACCATCCGTCACCTCATCAGGAGCATGCCCAGGTGTTGTAGGGAGGTCATACGGGCACGTGGAGGCCACACACACTACTGAGCCTCATTTTGACTTGTTTTAAGGACATTACATCAAAGTTGGATCAGTCTGTAGTATGGTTTTCCACTTTGATGTTGAGTGTGACTCTATATCCAGACCTCCATGGGTTGAGAAATTTGATTTCCATTGATAATTTCTGTGTGATTTTGTTGTCAGCACCTTCAACTATGTAAAGACGAAAGTATTTCATACGATTAGTTCATTCATTCAGATCTAGGATGTGTTATCTTAGTGTTCTCTTTATTTTTTTGAGCAGTGTATACATATATATATATATATATATTTTTTTATTTTTATTTTTTTTATTATTATTATTATTATTATTATTTTTTATCAGAAGACTCTTTTAGGCATGTATTATATTCAGTGCAGTAATTGTCTCCTATAGCCATAACCCATAATGATCTGAACCTCAGTTATAAAACAGCAGCATCCTGAGCCTCTAGGCTTAGTGTATATGACGTCTATAAATAAGGATGTTATCCTGGAATTGTAGCACCGTGTGATTGTAACCTTAAAGATCTGACAATGACTGATCTGTACCTTTTTAGATTGTTCGGAGTAAAAATAGATCTCTGCAAATTCACATGTACCGTCCGCCGAGAACTGTGCTGTGTGCCAGCTGTTTGACCGAGATACCATGTGAACTATATATTACCAAGTCAGACTTTTTATCTGCTTTAAATGACACTAATAATTATATAGTCACATTCTGGAAAACTTATTATATCCAGGCATTTTATCTTAGGGGTGGAAAATGTATGAAATGCCAGTATGCATTCATGTAAGAAGCTTCTTATGGAAGATCAGGCGGGGGCTGACTACAAACAGGCAGCTGAATTATTGCTATATTCTGTGCAGGTAGCAGAGCATTTAATATTTGTCAATGTACAGGACATATATGAAGCTACAGGTGTATAATCTCTATATATGAGTGTTTTTTTTTAAACAGTGTGCCTCCAGCTGTTGCAAAACCACAACCTCCAGCATGCCCGGACAGCCGAAGGCTGTCCGGGCATGCTGGAAGTTGTAGTTTTGCAACAGCTGGAGGCACACTATTTGGAAAAGACTGCCCTACATGGACAAGTAGTCAACTTATTTGTTTGCTGCGGCATAACTAAATTCTTCTGGGCCCCAGGGCAAATTGGTCTTTATACACAATGCTATATAGATCCTCCCAAATACTACCATAGAGAGCTCAAACAATACAATCATATTGGTGATTTACCATGAGCTGCACATAAATAAACATCCGCGCCCCCTTACAGCCTCCGATTTGCCTACAGCCCCTTTGCGCAAGCAGTGTGTATCCTCAAACTGGCATAATTTTTTTTCATTTTTGTGCAGAATCTGCAACTTTTGAGTTTATACACTGCTGGCGCAGCTTAGTAAATGTCCCCCATTGTGTCCAAAAATGACTGTCCATCAGAGATCTGGAAACTGGAGGGTAGCAAATATTTTATTTTATGACAAAGGCTGTCATTTTTATTGTTTTATAGATAATTGAGGCAACCCCATTTAAGGATCTCGGGCTCCAGTGACATCTTTGTCTCAGCTAAAGCACAGGCTGGGAAAAAGTCCAGTAAGAGAGGGCGGGACTAGTACTGCACTCCTCTGTGTTCACTCCTGTCCTATCAGGCTCCTCTCTTACAACGGAGAGTAGGGGGGTGCAGAGCAGCCTGCAGTGATTGGATGAAGAGGCCCAGCACAGCACAGCAGATTCAGGGAGGAAGTGAATGCATTGTGAATGAGGGTGGGCTCAGTGTTTGCATCGGACACGCTCGTTCCTGAGCACTGGGTGTCAGGATGAGTGTGTGAGCTAAATACAGAAGCCAGACACACAAAAAGACATGTAATGCATCTGCTGAACTAGTATGTAACATATAGAAACATTATTTTTTTTCTGTGATTTAACAGTTATGTTTTAATGATCCAGGCAGCAAATTCTGCACAGTTGAGACATGACTGGTGAAGTCTTAAAGGGGTACTTCACTGATACCTTTTGTTTAGAATGCGGGCGGTGGGGTCATGATGTCACAGCCATGCTCCTCCTGGCGTCAAACCACTTCTGTACAATGTAAGTCTATGGGAGGGGGCGTGACTGACACCACGCCCCCTCCCATACATTTTCATTGAGGGGGAGTGGCGTGATGTGACAAGGGGTGTGTCTGTGATGTCACAACCCTGTCGCCAGCACCCAGCATTCTAAACTAACGCAAGAGCTGCACAGAGATCACGGGGGTCCTAACGGCAGGACACCTGTGATCACTCATCTTATCCCCTATCCTTTTGATAGGGGATAAAATGTCTAGGGGTGGAGTACCCCTTTAATGGTGGCCTGGGCCAAATGGAGAAGAAAAGAAGAAAATGAATGACTCCGGTCAGAGAATAAGTAACCTATGAGTTGTTTGATGTAAATGTTTATTCCCTCTCATTGTGTCTGATCGGCTCTATAGACACCTGCAGAAAGATGATGTCTGACATTTTTCTTATAAACAACATATTTTTATCATTCTTCAGGTGATGCTTCACTCTTCGCACTTTAGCAGTAGTGTTGAGCGGCATAGGCCATATTCGAATTCGCGAATATTCGCGAATATATGGACGAATATTCGTCATATATTCGAGAATATTCGCATACTCGTTATATTCTCGTTTTATTTTCGCATATGCGAAAATTAGCATATGTGAAAATTAGCATATAGGAAATTCGCATACTCGAAAATTCGCATATGCGAAAATTAGCATACACTAATTTTCGCATATGCCAAATTTCGCACGCCAGTCTCACACAGTAGTATTAGAGCCTTCTTTACACCACACAAGCTGGAAGCAGAGAGGGGTGATCACTGTGATGTGTACTGTGAAGAAAAAAAAGAAAAAAAAAAAATGAAAATTCGTAATTACGAATATATAGCGCTATATTCGCGAAATTCGCGAATTCGCGAATATGCGATATTCGCGAATAATATTCGAATTGCGAATATTCGCGAGCAACACTATTTAGCAGCTGTTTTACCCTGAGCTCTTGTGAGCTTCTCTCTGCCAGCACCCCTGCTTTGCAGAAACCTAGATAATCCAGGATCTGCCAGTGAAACCATTCCAGATAATCTGCTACTCAAGCCAGCTCCGGGTCATTGACGGTGAATTTTGTGAAGGTAATATACACCCACAAGCTGCTACCAGTCCATGCTGAAAGGATACCTACATGAAACTGTATTCCTCCTCAAACAAAGAGCATATCATCTGAAGAGAAAAGAAAGGAGCAATTGCCCTTCAGCATTTACTTGACCTCTAGTGGGCCCCTGGCCAGATCTGATCTGTGATTGGCTGCTGTGGGAAAATGTCTTAAGGTTTTCACTCTCACAGTTTGATAAATGTGGGCTGATGTGTATACCAATGCCCATAGCAACCAATCAAATCGCTTCTTTTATTTTTCAGAGGCCTCTTTATACATCCTAGAACTGAATGAATGAACTAATCGTATGAAATAATTTCTTCTTTACATAGTTGAATGTGCTGACAACAAAATCACACAAAAATTATCAATGGAAATCAAATTTATCAACCCATGGAGGTCTGGATATGGAGTCACACTCAAAGTGGAAAACCCCACTACAGGCTGATCCAACTTTGATGTAATGTCCTTAAAACAAGTCCCAATGAGGCTCAGTAGTGTGTGTGGCCTCCACGTGCCCGTATGACCTCCCTACAATGCCTGGGCATGCTCCTGATGAGGTGGAGGATGGTCTCCTGAGGGATGTCCTCCCAAGCCTGGACTAAAGCATCTGCCAACTCCTGGACAGTCTGTGGTGTAATGTGGCATTGGTGGATGGAGCGAGACATGATGTCCCAGATGTGCTCAATTGGATTCAGGTCTGGGGAACGGGCGGGCCAGTCCATAGCATCAATGCCTTCCTCTTGCAGGAACTGCTGACATACTCCGGCCACATGAGGTCTAGCATTGTCTTGCATTAGGAGGAAGCCAGGGACAACCACACCAGCATATGGTCTCACAAGGGGTCTGAGGATCTCATCTCGGTAGCTAATGGCAGTCAGGCTACCTCTGGCAAGCACATGGAGGGCTGTGTGGCCCCCCAAAGAAATGCCACCCCACACCATTACTGACCCACCGCCAAACTGGTCATGCTGGAGGATGTTGCAAGCAGCAGAACATTCTCCACGGCGTCTACAGACTCTGTCATGTCTGTCACATGTGCTCAGTGTGAAGCTGCTTTCATCTGTGAAGAGCACAAGATGCCAGTGGCGAATTTGCCAATCTTGGTGTTCTCTGGCAAATGTCAAACGTCCTACACGGTTTTGGGCTGTAAGCAGGGCCAGACTTTTTTTTTTTTTTAACTGGCTTGTCAGTGAGTGACTGCGACTGTCACTCACTGACCGCTGGCGCTGGGTCCCGCAAGGACTATGACCGGGCCTCATAGTCCTTAAGAATCATTGCCGGGCCGGACAGGCCAAGGGCTGATTGGAATAGAGACGTCAGGTGCCCCGCGCAGGCACGCACGTCTACTCCAATCGCCTGTCCTGTCCCTGCCTACCATATGTCCCTGCAAGATCTCCAGCATCCTCCCTGTGCAGCACCAGGAGCTTCAGCAGCCTCACGCTGCTCCACTGATCCCCGGCTGGGTAAGTAAACTTGCGTGGGGGTGTGGAGGTGATAAGAGGTGCAGGGGGGGGGGGGGGTGATGAGAGGTGCAGGGGGAGTTATGGGGGTGATGAGAGGTTTAGGGGGGTGATGAGAGGTTTAGGGGGGTGATGAGAGGTTCAGGGGGGGTGATGAGAGGTTCAGGGGGGGGGTTATGGGGGTCATTAGAGGTTCTGGGGGGGTAATGAGAGGTGCAGGGGGGGTGATGAGAGGTGCAGGGGGGTTATGGGGGTGATGAGAGGTGCAGGGGGGTGATGAGAAGTTCAGGGGGGGTTATGGGGGTGATGAGAGGTGCTGGGGGGAGTAATGAGAGGTGCAGCGGGGGTGATGAGAGGTGCAGGGGGGGTTATGGGGTTGATGAGAGGTGCAGGGGGATAATGAGAGGTGGAGGGGGGTGATGAGAGGTGCAGGGGGGTTATGGGGGTGATGAGAGGTGCTGGGGGGGTAATGAGAGGTGCAGGGGGGTGATGAGAGGTGCAGGGGGGGTTATGGGGGTGATGAGAGGTGCTGGGGGGTTATGAGAGGTGCTGAGAGGGTAATGAGAGGTGCAGGGGGGATGATGAGAGGTGCAGGGGGGCTTATGGGGGTGATGAGAGGTGCTGGAGGGGGCAATGAGAGGTGCAGGGGGGTGATGAGAGGTGCAGGGGGTTATGGGGATGATGAGAGGTGCTGGCTGGGTAATGAGAGGTGCAGGGGGGTGATGAGAGGTGCTGGGGGGTAATGAGAGGTGCAGGGGGGGTGATGAGAGGTGCAGGGGAGGTTATGGGGGTGATTAGAGGTGCTGGGGGTTATGGAGGTGATGAGAGGTGCTGGGGGGGGGTTATGGGGGTGATGAGAGGTGCTGGGGGGGGGTGATGAGAGGTGCAGGGGGGCTTATGGGGGGTGATGAGAGGTTCTGGAGGGGGTAATGAGAGGTGCAGGGGGGGTGATGAGAGGTGCAGGGGGGTTATGGGGATGATGAGAGCTGCTGGGGGGGTAATGAGAGGTGCAGGGGGGTGATGAGAGGTGAAGGGGGGGTTATGGGGGTGATGAGAGGTGCTGGGGGGGTTATGGGGGTGATGAGAGGCGCTGGGGGGGTAATGAGAGGTGCAGGGGGTGATGAGAGGTGCAGGGGGTGATGAGAGGTGCTGGGGGGGGGGGTAATGAGAGGTGCAGGGGGGTGATGAGAGGTGCAGGGGGGTTATGGGAGTGATGAGAGGCGCAGGGGGGTTATGGGGGTGATGAGGAGAGGAGGGGGGTAATAATAGTGATGAGGAGAGGAGGGGGGTAATAATAGTGATGAGGAGAGGAGGGGGGTAATAATAGTGATGAGGAGGGGTTTGGCGGGGGTTTTGGGGGTGATGAGGACACAGAGGATAAGAGGGGGTGTATATGCATATATGATGTGTATGCATGTGTGGCAGTATTATATTCATGGTACAGTGTGGGGCAGGATTATATGCAAGGTACAGTGTGTGGCAGTATTATATTCATGGTACAGTCTGGGGCAGCATTATATTTAGTGGGTACAGTGTATAGCAGTATTATATTAAGGGTACAGCCGCAAGGTTAGCTTGCACAGGGCGCCTGAACACCTAAGGCCGGCCCTGGCTATAAGCACAACCCCCACCTGTGGACGTCGGGCCCTCATACCACCCTCATGGAGTCTGTTTCTGACCATTTGAGTGGACACATGCACATTTGTGGCCTGCTGGAGGTCATTTTGCAGGGCTCTGGCAGTGCTCCTCCTGTTCCTCCTTGCACAAAGGCGGAGGTAGCGGTCCTGCTGCTGGGTTGTTGCCCTCCTACGGCTTCTTCAAGTCTCCTGATGTACTGGCCTGTCTCCTGATAGCGTCTCCATGCTCTGGACACTACACTGACAGAGACAGCAAACCTTCTTGCCACAGCACGCATTGATGTGCCATCCTGGATGAGCTGCACTACCTGAGCCACCTGTGTGGGTTGTAGACTCCGTCTCATGCTACCACTAGAGTGAAAGCACCACCAGCATTCAAAAGTGACCAAAACATCAGCCAGGAAGAATAGGAACTGAGAAGTGGTCTGTGGTCACCACCTGCAGAACCACTCCTTTATTGGGGGTGTCTTGCTAATTGCCTATAATTTCCATCTCTTATCTGTTCCATTTGCACAACAGCATGTGAAACTGATTGTCAATCAGTGTCTTCCTGAGTGGACAGTGTGATTTCACAGAAGTGTCATTGACTTGGAGTAACATTGTGTTGTTTAAGTGTTCCCTTTATTTTTTTTGAACAGTGTATGAGGACAGTATATGAGGACGACATATGAAGATGACATATGAGGATGGGATATGAGGTCAGGGTATGAGGACATATAAGGATATGAGGACTAGAGCGTCCTCCTATGTTGCATTTCCTTTGCTACAAGGTTTAGGTAGGAAAACTGGGCAATGCCGGGCACTCTGCTAGTACACTATAAAAGTTTGAAGAGGTTTCCACTGGTGACACGGCAGCACACCCTCGGATATGGACACCACTGTCTAAATGAAGAGTTGCCCTAGGTGGCTGGGGCGGGGGTGATAATGTATAGATACAACTTGAATAGATATTCTTTTGAGTTTTTTTTTTTTTTTTTTAATACACGTGTTATATTTTGGTTATGAATACCAGGGCTATAGTTTTGCACCATTCTTTTTGAATCATCCTGTATATCACTATTTTCACCTTAATATCTATTATTTTTGTTGCCGTTCAGAACCTTTGGATATTTGTTTTCACTTTGTGTCATTTTCTTATTTTCAACAGTAGGAAAAGACCAGACAACAGTATATTAGTATATTAATCCAATACAGACACCTAGTGGAGAAGAGTAAAAATACAGCGGGCCAAATGTACCAAGTCCAATCTCTGTGATCTATTCTTTATTGCATTGCAGCGTATCACATTGAAGGTGCAGGGAGGCAAGGATACTGAGGGGAATTGATCCGATCTGGTGTGAGTTTTAGACATTAGTCCGCAAATGTCGCAGAGAAGGGGGCAGAAGTGCGCCAAATTTATCAAACGGCACGCAGACTTTGATGAATCACCACTGAAATGCTTTACTTGAGTCTGGTCATAAGTCGCAGAGAAGTAGCAGCCTTGCGGCAAATATATCAAATGTCACACGGACCTTAAAGGAGTACTGCAGCCATAGACACTTATCCCCTATCCGCAGGATAGGGTACCATACGGAGATCTCCCGTGTGTGGACCTGGCTTTGCCGCTGCTCTGCGCAGCTAATGCGCGTGTCGTCAACCTCACTGAGATCAACGACACACCCCTCTATACAGCTCTAGGGGAGAGGTGGGGAGGCACTAACGCTGCATACCACCTCTCCTATAGAGATACAGAGAGGGCATGTGGGCTGGCGTCATGCTGCGACCAACACGACTCCTGGACGAGAGAGCCGCAGCAGAGCCGGGGCCCCATACAGCGGATAGGGTATAAGTGTCTTTGGCTGCAAATCTCCTGTAATACAATTGTTGCATAGAGAATATGGAAAGAACTCCAGCTCAGGTGCAGATCAAATCAGTATAGTTTTATTTTACATCACGCCAGAAGCAACAGGTAACAGGTCGGAAGTGACGCGTTTCGGCCAGGTGCTGGCCTTAGTCATACAAGGATTACACGTTCTAAGGATACTTATATATGGAGTGGGAGGTAACGAGGTGCAGCAACAGGTAAATTAACCCCTGCAGAACCTCCACCAACCACCCCATTCACAAAGGATATACTGCGCTTTCGTACTATACAAATGTGAATAAAAACATAGAATAATAATCTTTATTATTAGAAAATTAGTGTACAATTATAAATATAGCAAAAAACACATACACATTGTTAGACAATCGCATGTCAGCAAATGAAAATATTTCAAAATATCAGAAAATTCAATAGATATACTTTCATGCGACTGTGTAACGAAGGGTTAAAACAGGACACAATATTATTGTGGGTACCTTAAAACAGAACTCTGTCGCATAGAGTTCTATAGGGCACGGTTGACTTAACGTCTAAATCCGGCCATGTGACATATGTGAGACATGTCTGACATTTCACAAAAAGCAGCAAGTGATAAATCAGTGACCATTTTACTCAATTAGAACACTTCATCTTAATGAAATGTAAACATTATAAATTAACTATCGCAGAAAATGTTCCACTAGGCCAGTTTGCAACTTTTCATGCAACAAATATAGACAAAAAATGGTTTAATAAATTCCCTTATTTTTCACATTGCCTTGCGCCAAATTTATCATCTAATTTCGCAAAATTTTTATGTTGTCTACATTGATATCCTCTTTTTTTTTTTTTTTTTTTTGCACGCTTCCGGATGGTGTGGTTAGGAAATGCACTGGTTGGTGAATACATTTATCACCTGCACAAAAATAATATTTACACTCCAGTGTGTGTTTCCCAAACAGGGTGCCTCCAGCTGATGCAAAAGTACAACTCCCAGCATGCCCGGACAGCCAACGGCTGTCCGGGCATGCTGAGAGTTGTAGTTTTGCTATATATGGAGGTCCACAGTATGGAGACCACTGTTCCATTATTATGTAAATAATGCAATGTTGTATACACTTTGGAAAAGAAGGTCTCTGGATTGCCACCTAGTGGTCATAAATGGCACTGCTGTTTTATTTCTACCCAACTTTTCAATCTTCTTCAATATTTTGACTTTTTTTGTTTATAGCACTAGTGCTGTACCATAAAAAGCTTTCTTATTTGTTATAATTAGAGATGAGCGAACTTACAGTAAATTTGATTCGTCACGAACTTATCGGCTCGGCGGTTGCTGACTTTTCCTGCATAAATTAGTTCAGCTTTCCGGTGCTCCGGTGGGCTGGAAAAGGTGGATACAGTCCTAGGAAAAAGTCTCCTAGGACTGTATCCACCTTTTCCAGGCCACTGGAGCACCGGAAAGCTGAACTAATTTATGCAGGAAAAGTCATCAACTGCCGAGCCGAGAAGTTCATGACGAATCGAATTTACTGTAAGTTAGCTCATCTCTAGTTATAATATTCTGTTCAATTATTTTAATATTAAAATGGGGCAGAAATTATTTACTGCTGTCTTTGGCTTATCCTGTATCCTCATAGAGAGGGTAATGACACAAGACATGCATGATGGTATTAGGAATCCCATGATAGATACCAATATTAGAATCCCTATTAGTTTAAAGGGAACGTATCACCTAGATTTACTGAAAAAGAGGCAGATGCTGAATTTTTTTTCTTCTGATTGTAATTTTGATTTTATTTTCATCAGTGTTTACTGATATGCTTTACAGCAAGCCCCATGGGCATAGACACAATAGACTGGAGCTCACACTGTTCACTGCTATGAAAGTAACATAGTAGCATAGTTCATAAGGTTGAAAAAAGACCAGAGTCCATCAAGTTCAACCTATATCCCTAATGAGTCCCTACTGAGTTGATCCAGAGGAAGGCAAAAAAAAAACTCATACTAGAGGTAAAAATTCCGTCCCTACTCCAAATATGGCATCAGAATAAATCCCTGGATGAACCTTCTGTCCCTATAGATCTAGAATCCATAACCTGTAATGTTTTTACTCTCCAATAATGCATCCAGATCCCTTTTGAATTCTTTTACAGAGTTCACCATGACCACCTCCTCCGGTCCATAGGCCATAGCAGTAGATGTGACCCTGGGCCGGAGGAGCGGTGACCGGAACATTGTGGGGGCAGCACACAGACATACAGCCTCCAGCCGTACACTGTATATGGCTGGAAGCTGTATGTCTGTGGGGTGGGGGGAAGCTGCTGACCTAATGTGGGGGGGAGCTGCCTACAAATGTGGGGGGAGCTGCCTAATATTGGGGGGGGGGGAGCTGCCTGATGTGTGTGTGTGTGTGGGGGGGAGCTGCCTAATATTGTGGGGGGGGGGGAGCTGCCTAATATTGTGTGGTGGGGGGGGGGAGCTGCCTAATATTGTGGGGGGGAGGGAGCTGCCTAATATTGTTGGGGGGAGCTGCCTAATATTGTGGGGGGAGCTGCCTAATATTGTTGGGGGGAGCTGCCTAATATTGTGGGGGGGGGGGGAGCTGCCTACAAATGTGGGGGGAGCTGCCAAATATTGTGGGGGAACTGCCTACTATTGTGGGGAACCTGCCTACTATTGTGGGGAACCTGCCTACTATTGTGGGGGAACTGCTGACCTAATGTGGGGGGGGGCTGCCTAAAAATGTGGGGGGAGCTGCCTAATATTGTTGGGGGAGCTGCCTAATATTGTGTGGGAACTGCCTACTATTGTTGGGGGGAGCTGCCTAATATTGTGGGGGGGGGGGAGCTGCCTAATATTGTGTGTGTGGGGGGGGAGCTGCCTACTATTGTGGGGAACCTGCCTACTATTGTGGGGGAACTGCTGACCTAATGTGGGGGGGAGCTGCCTACAAATGTGGGGGGAGCTGCCTAATATTGTTGGGGGGAGCTGCCTAATATTGTGTGGGAACTGCCTACTATTGTTGGGGGGAGCTGCCTAATATTGTGTGGGGGGGGGGGGAGCTTCCTAATATTGTGTGTGTGGGGGGGAGCTGCCTAATATTGTGTGTGGGGGGGGGGAGCTGCCTAATATTGTGTGTGGGGGGAGCTGCCTAATATTGTTGGGGGGAGCTGCCTAATATTGTGTGGGAACTGCCTACTATTGTTGGGGGGAGCTGCCTACTATTGTGGGGAACCTGCCTACTATTGTGGGGGAAATGCTGACCTAATTTGGGAAACTGCCTACTGTTGTGGGGGAAATGCTGACCTAATTTGGGAACCTGCCTACTGTTGTGGGGGAGCTGCCTACTGTTGTGGGGGAGCTGCCTACTATTGTGGGGGAGCTGCCTACTAATGTGGGGGAACTCCCGACCTAATGTGGGGGAGCTGGCAATCTAATGTGGGGGAATCTAATCTAATCTAATGAGCGGAGCGCTGCATTTAACCAGAAGACGGGGAGAAGTCATTTTCGGTATCGGTTTCGGCCGGACATTTTTTTTTTTTTTCGGTTTCGTTTCGGTTCTGAAATTTCCATTTCGGTGCACCTCTAGTTTTAACGTAACTTTATTCTTTCATGAGTTATTTCCAAGTTTCTGGCCACTTATTAAATGTGTTCAATGTTCTGCCCATTGTGTTGGATTGTCAATGCAATCCTCTTCTCCCCTCTTCTCCCACTCTTCACACACTGATAGCAACACCGCAGGAGAAATGCTAGCACAGGCTTCCAGTATCCATAGTTTCAGGTGCTGCAGAATGAGCAAAACAAAAATTGGAACCGGACCCTCAGTTTACACAGAAGATTTTGTTCAGTAATGAGGCAAACTTTTATGTGAATGGTGAAGTTTACAAACAAAACCACCGCTATTGGTCTGACACTAACCAACATTGGATAGATCCCTCCAAGACTGTTGGAACACAAAAATTGATGGTATGGTGTGGTATATGGGGTACAAAGATAGTGGGGCCATTCTTCATCAATGGAAACCTCAAAGCCACTGGATATGCGAAATTGCTACATGATGATGTGTTTCCCTCTTTGCACTGAAGCTGGCACGTTCCCTGAGTTTTTCCAGCAAGATGGTGCACCACCACATTATGGGTGTCATGTCCGAGCATTCCTAGATGAACAGTTTCCTGGAAAGTAGATTGGTCGTCATGGGGCAGTTGAATGGCCCCCAAGGTCTCCCGATCTGACCCCCTTAGACTTTTATCTTTGGGGTCATCTGAAGGCAATTGTCTATGCTGTGAAGATACGAGATGTGCAGCACCTGAAACTACGGATACTGGAAGCCTGTGCTAGCATTTCTCCTGCGGTGTATATAGTAGTATATAGCAGTGTATACGGATACTGGAAGCCTGTGCTAGCATTTCTCCTGCGGTGTTGCTATCAGTGGCTCTGTACACTGAGGAGAAACAGGGCTCTGTACACTGAGGACAAGCAGGGTTCTGTACACTGAGGACAAGCAGGGCTCTGTGCACTGGGGACAAGCAGAGCTCTATACACTGAAGACAATCAGGGCTCTGTACCCTGAGGACAAGCTGGGCTGTGTACACTGAGGACAAGCAAGGCTCTTTACTCTTAGGACAAGCAGGGCTCTCTATGCTAAGGACAAGCAGGGCTCTGTACACTGAGGACAAGCAAGGCTCTGTACACTGAGGACAAGCAGGGCTCTGTACACTGAGGACAAGAAGGGCTCTGTACACTGAGCACAAGCAGGGCTCTGTACACTGAGGACAAGTAGGGCTCTGTACACTGAGGATAAACAGGGCTCTGTACACTGAGGACAAGCAGGGCTCTGGACACTGAGGATAAGCAGGGTTGTGTACACTGAGGACAACCAGGGCTCTGTACACTGAGGACGAGCAGGGCTCTGTGCATTGAGGACAAGCAGGGATCTGAACACAAAGGACAAGCAGGGCTCTGTACACTGAGGACAAGCAGGGCTCTGCACACTGAGAACAAGCAGGGCTCTGTGCATTGAGGATAAGCAGGGCTCTGCACACTGAGGACAAGCAGGGCTCTGTGCATTGAGGACAAGCAGGGCTCTGTACACTGAGGACAAGCAGGGCTCTGTACACTGAGGACAAGCAGAGGTCTGTGCACTGGGGACAAGGAGGACTCTGTAGACTTTGGACAAGCAGGGATCTGTACACTGAGGAAAATCAGGGATCTGTACACTGAGGACAAGCAGGGTTCTTTACACTGAGGACAAGCAGGGCTCTGTGCACTGGGGACATGCAGAGCTCTGTACACTGTGGACAATCAGGGCTCTGTACGCTGAGGACAAGCTGGGCTGTGTACACTGAGGACAAGCAGGGCTCTTTACTCTTATGACAAGCAGGGCTCTCTATGCTGAGGACAAGCAGGGCTCTGTACACTGAGGACAAGCAGGGCTCTGTACATTGAGGACAAGCAGGGCTCTGTACAGTGAGGACAAGGGGGGCTCTGTACACTAAGGATAAACAGGGCTCTGTACACTGAGGACAAGCAGGGCTCTGGACACTGAGGATAAGTAGGGCTGTGTACACTGAGGACAACTAGGGTTCTGTACACTGAGGACGAGCAGGGCTCTGTGCATTGAGGACAAGCAGGGATCTGAGCACAAAGGACAAGCAGGGATCTGTACACTGAAGACAAGCAGGGCTTTGTACACTGAGGACAAGCAGGGCTCTGCACACTGAGAACAAGCAGGGCTCTGTGCATTGAGGACAAGCAGTGCTCTGTACACTGAGGACAAGCAGGGCTCTGTACACTGAGGACAAGCAGGGCTCTGTACACTGAGGACAAGCAGTGCTCTGTACACTGAGGACAAGCAGGGCTCTGTACACTGAGGACAAACAGGGCTCTGTGCTGTGAGGACAAACAGGGCTCTGTGCCATGAGGACAAGCAGGGCTCTGTGCACTGAGGACAAGCATGGCTCTGCACACTGAGGACAAGCAGGACTCTGTACACTAAGGACAAGCAGGGCTCTGTGCACTGAAGAAAAGCAGGCCACTGTATACTGAGGACAAGCAGGGCACTGTACACTGAGGACAAGCAGGGCTCTGTACACTGAGAACAAGCAGGGCTCTGTGCACTGAGGACAAGCAGGGCTCTGTATACTGAGGACATGCAGGGTTCTGTACACTGAGGACAAACAGGGCTCTGTGTCGTGAGGAGAAGCAGTGCTCTGTGTATTGAGGACAAGCAGGGCTCTGTACACTAAGGACAAGCAGTGCTCTGTACACTGAGGACAAGCAGGGCTCTGTACAGTTAGGACAAGCAGGGATCTGTACACTGAGGACAAGCAGGGCTCTGTACACTGAGGACAAGCAGGGCTCTGTACACTGAGGACAAGCAGGGCTCTGTACATTGAGGACAAGCAGGGATCTGTACACTGAGGACAAGCAGGGCTCTGTACACTGAGGACAAGCAGGACTCTGTACACTGAGGACAAGGGGGCTCTGTACACTGAGGAGAAACAGGTCTCTGTACACTGAGGACAAGCAGGGCTCTGGACACTGAGGATAAGTAGGGCTGTGTACACTGAGGACAACCAGGGCTCTGTACACTGAGGACGAGCAGGGCTCTGTGCATTGAGGACAAGCAGGGATCTGAGCACAAAGGACAAGCAGGGATCTGTACACTGAGGACAAGCAGGGCACTGTACACTGAGGACAAGCAGGGCTCTGCACACTGAGAACAAGCCGGGCTCTGTGCATTGAGGATAAGCAGGGCTCTGCACACTGAGGACAAGCAGGGCTCTTTGCATTGAGGACAAGCAGGGCTCTGTACACTGAGGACAAGCAGGGCTCTGTACACTGAGGACAAGCAGGGCTCTGTACACTGAGGACAAGCAGGGTTCTGTACACTGAGGACAAGCAGGGCTCTGTACACTGAGGACAAGCAGTGCTCTGTACACTGAGGACAAGCAGGGCTCTGTACACTGAGGACAAACAGGGCTCTGTGCTGTGAGGACAAACAGGGCTCTGTGCCATGAGGACAAGCAGGGCTCTGTGCACTGAGGACAAGCATGGCTCTGCACACTGAGGACAGGCAGGACTCTGTACACTAAGGACAAGCAGGGCTCTGTGCACTGAAGAAAAGCAGGCTGCTGTATACTGAGGACAAGCAGGGCACTGTACACTGAGGACAAGCAGGGCTCTGTACACTGAGAACAAGCAGGGCTCTGTGCACTGAGGACAAGCAGGGCTCTGTACACTGAGGACATGCAGGGTTCTGTACACTGAGGACAAACAGGGCTCTGTGTCGTGAGGAGAAGCAGTGCTCTGTGTATTGAGGACAAGCAGGGCTCTGTACACTAAGGACAAGCAGTGCTCTGTACACTGAGGACAAGCAGGGCTCTGTACAGTTAGGACAAGCAGGGATCTGTACACTGACGACAAGCAGGGCTCTGTACACTGAGGACAAGCAGGGCTCTGTACACTGAGGACAAGCAGGGCTCTGTACATTGAGGACAAGCAGGGATCTGTACACTGAGGACAAGCAGGGCTCTGTACACTGAGGACAAGCAGGACTCTGTACACTGAGGACAAGGGGGGCTCTGTACACTGAGGAGAAACAGGTCTCTGTACACTGAGGACAAGCAGGGCTCTGGACACTGAGGATAAGTAGGGCTGTGTACACTGAGGACAACCAGGGCTCTGTACACTGAGGACGAGCAGGGCTCTGTGCATTGAGGACAAGCAGGGATCTGAGCACAAAGGACAAGCAGGGATCTGTACACTGAGGACAAGCAGGGCACTGTACACTGAGGACAAGCAGGGCTCTGCACACTGAGAACAAGCCGGGCTCTGTGCATTGAGGATAAGCAGGGCTCTGCACACTGAGGACAAGCAGGGCTCTTTGCATTGAGGACAAGCAGGGCTCTGTACACTGAGGACAAGCAGGGCTCTGTACACTGAGGACAAGCAGGGCTCTGTACACTGAGGACAAGCAGGGTTCTGTACACTGAGGACAAGCAGGGCTCTGTGCCGTGAGGACAAGCAGGGCTCTGTGCACTGAGGACAAGCAGGGCTCTGCACACTGAGAACAAGCAGGGCTCTGTACACCTAGGACAAGCAGGGCTCTGTTCACTGAGGACAAGCAGGGCTCTAAACACTGAGGACAAACAGGGCTCTGTTCCATGAGGACAAGCAGGGCTCTGTGCACTGAGGACAAGCATGGCTCTACACACTGAGGACAGGCAGGACTCTGTACACTAAGGACAAGCAGGGCTCTGTGCACTGAAGACAAGCAGGGCTCTGTATACTGAGGACAAGCAGGGCACTGTACACTGAGGACAAGCAGGGCTCTGTACACTGAGAACAAGCAGGGCTCTGTGCACTGAGGACAAGCAGGGCTCTGTACACTGAGGACAAGCAGGGCTCTGCACACTGAGGATAAGCAGTGATCTGTGCACTGAGGACAAGCAGAGCTCTGTGTGGTGACCCAGTACAGAATCACATGTTCTTCTGTACTCCTGCCCACCCTGTGTGGCAGATGCTGCTTCAATGTCCATCTTAGGCCCACTCTCCTCAGAACTCTCTATCATTCACAATGTAATGAAATGTTATATAATGGTTAATGTATGAGTATTTTCTATGTACTTGTTACTTTAAGAATCCTGTTGCTAAGAACCGTGTTGTTAGGGGAGTATGCAGAGGTGAACCAGATTACTTATCTGTCCAATGGGATATGTCTAAATTCTTCCAATATATAGTGAGATCAGGGTTCTGTACACTGAGGACAAGCAGGGCTCTGCACACTGAGAACAAGCCGGGCTCTGTGCATTGAGGATAAGCAGGGCTCTGCACACTGAGGACAAGCAGGGCTCTTTGCATTGAGGACAAGCAGGGCTCTGTACACTGAGGACAAGCAGGGCTCTGTACACTGAGGACAAGCAGGGCTCTGTACACTGAGGACAAGCAGGGTTCTGTACACTGAGGACAAGCAGGGCTCTGTGCCGTGAGGACAAGCAGGGCTCTGTGCACTGAGGACAAGCAGGGCTCTGCACACTGAGAACAAGCAGGGCTCTGTACACCTAGGACAAGCAGGGCTCTGTTCACTGAGGACAAGCAGGGCTCTAAACACTGAGGACAAACAGGGCTCTGTGCCATGAGGACAAGCAGGGCTCTGTGCACTGAGGACAAGCATGGCTCTACACACTGAGGACAGGCAGGACTCTGTACACTAAGGACAAGCAGGGCTCTGTGCACTGAAGACAAGCAGGGCTCTGTATACTGAGGACAAGCAGGGCACTGTACACTGAGGACAAGCAGGGCTCTGTACACTGAGAACAAGCAGGGCTCTGTGCACTGAGGACAAGCAGGGCTCTGTACACTGAGGACAAGCAGGGCTCTGCACACTGAGGATAAGCAGTGATCTGTGCACTGAGGACAAGCAGAGCTCTGTGTGGTGACCCAGTACAGAATCACATGTTCTTCTGTACTCCTGCCCACCCTGTGTGGCAGATGCTGCTTTAATGTCCATCTTAGGCCCACTCTCCTCAGAACTCTCTATCATTCACAATGTAATGAAATGTTATATAATGGTTAATGTATGAGTATTTTCTATGTACTTGTTACTTTAAGAATCCTGTTGCTAAGAACCGTGTTGTTAGGGGAGTATGCAGAGGTGAACCAGATTACTTATCTGTCCAATGGGATATGTCTAAATTCTTCCAATATATAGTGAGATCAGGGTTCTGTACACTGAGGACAAGCAGGGCTCTGTACACGGAGGACAAGCAGGGCTCTGTACACTGAGGACAAGAAGGGCTCTGTACACTAAGCACAAGCAGGGCTCTGGACACTGAGGACAAGTAGGGCTCTGTACACTGAGGATAAACAGGGCTCTGTACACTAAGGACAAGCAGGGCTCTGGACACTGAGGATAAGCAGGGCTGTGTACACTGAGGACAATCAGGGCTCTGTACACTGAGGACGAGCAGGGCTCTGTGCATTGAGCACAAGCAGGGATCTGAGCACAAAGGACAAGCAGGGATCTGTACACTGAGGACAAGCAGGGCTTTGTACACTGAGGACAAGCAGGGCTCTGTACACTGAGGACAAGCAGGGCTGTGTACACTGAGGACAAGCAGGGCTCTGTACACTGAGGACAAGCAGGGCCCTGTACACTGAGGACAAGCAGGGCTCTGTACACTGAGGACAAACAGGGCTCTGTGCTGTGAGGACAAGCAGGGCTCTGTGCACTGAGGACAAGCAGGGCTCTGCACACTGAGAACAAGCAGGGCTCTGTGCATTGAGGACAAGCAGGGCTCTGTACACTGAGGACAAGTAGGGCTCTGTACATTGAGGACAAGCAGGGCTCTGTACACTGAGGACAAGCAGGGCTCTGTGCACTGAAGGCAAGCAGGGCTCTGTACGCTGAGGACAAGCAGGGCACTGTACACTGAGGAGAAGCAGGGCTCTGTACACTGAGAACAAGCAGGGCTATGTGCAATGAGGACAAGCAGGGCTCTGTACACAGAGGACAAGCAGGGCTTTGCACACTGAGAACAAGCAGGGCTCTGCACACTGAGGATAAGCAGTGATCTGTGCACTGAGGACAAGCAGAGCTCTGTGTGGTGACCCAGTACAGAATCACATGTTCTTCTCTACTCCTGCCCACCCTGTGTGGCAGATGCTGCTTCAATGTCCGTCTTAGGCCCACTCTCCTCAGAACTGTCTATCATTAACAATGTAATGAAATGTTATATAATGGTTAATGTATGAGTGTTTTCTATGTACTTGTTACTTTAAGAATCCTGTTGCTAAGAACCGTGTTGTTAGGGGAGTATGCAGAGGTGAACCAGATTACTTATCTGTCCAATGGGATATCTCTAAATTCTTCAAATATATAGTGAGATCAGGGCTCTGTACACTGAGGACAAGCAGGGCTCTGTACGCTGAAGACAAGCAGGGCTCTGTACACTGAGGACAAACAGGGCTCTGTACAGTTAGGACAAGCAGGGCTCTGTACACTGAGTACAAGCAGGGCTGTGTACACTGAGGACAAGCAAGGCTCTGTACACTGAGGACAAGCAGGGCTCTGTACACTGAGGACAAGCAGGGCTCTGTACACTGAGGACAAGCAGGGCTCTGTATGCTGAGGACAAGAAGGGCTCTGTGCATTGAGGACAAGCAGGGCTCTGTGCACTGAGGACAAGCAAGGCTCTGTACACTGAGGACAAACAGGGCTCTGTACACTGAGGACAAGCAGGGCTCTGTACACTGAGGACAAGCAGGGCTCTGTGCACTGAGGACAAGCAGGGCTCTGTGTATTGAGGACAAGCAGGGCTCTGTACACTGAGGACAAGCAGGGATCTGTACACTGAGGACAAGCAGTGCACTGTACACTGAGGACAAGCAGGGCTCTGTACAGTTAGGACAAGGAGGGCTCTGTACACTGAGGACAAGCAGGGCTCTGTACACTGAGGACAAGCAAGGCTCTTTACATTGAGGACAAGCAGGGCTCTGTACATTGAGAACAAGCAGGGCTCTGTACACTGAGGACAAGCAGGGCTCTGTACAGTGAGGATAAGCAGGGCTCTGTACACTGAGGACAAGCAGGACTCTGTACACTGAGGACAAGGGGGGCTCTGTACACTGAGGACAAGCAGGGCTCTGTGCACTGAGAACAAGCAGGGCTCTGTACACTTAGGACAAGCAGGGCTCTGTACACTGAGGACAAGCAGGGCTCTGTACACTGAGGACAAGCAGGGCTCTATACACTGAGGACAAGCAGGGCTCTGTACACTGAAGACAAGCAGGGCTCTATACACTGAGGACAAGCAAGGCTCTGTACACTGAGGAAAAGCAGGGCTCTGCACACTGAAGACAAGCAGGGCTCTATACACTGAGGACAAGCAGGGCTCTGTACACTGAGGACAAGCAGGAAATTTTTTAACCAATGTATATTACAAATATACATACAATGTTATTATCTACATTATATAAAATGTTATTGCTAATGACAGTACACTTTAACTCTTTGTTACACAACAGATAAAACATATTGGGGGACATTTATCATTATTGGCTTTGGTAACCAAGTTCTGAAGGCATTCTTTTGGTTTTAGCTTTTTTTTATGTGCTACATATTTATCATACTAACACAGAGGGTTGATAAATATGGAACAAAGCAAACTTTTGTGAGACTTTTTTGCGACTTTTTTAATTTGCTCATGTACGAAAGTTTTGTACTCCAGGTCAGACTTTTTGTAAGGGGGGTTTGCAACTTTTTTTTGTCTACGTGGGACTCACACATGATAAATACGTGACCACTGCAAAGTGAAAACTGAAATTACCTTAGATAGGGCTGTTTCTAACTTTTTGCTTACCCACAAGAGCATAGGCGCACGTGCGACTTTTTATGAGCCTGGAGTAAGCAAAAGAAAAAAAACAGGCTATAAATACCTTGATAAATGTCCCCTAAAAAAAAAAATGTGTTCTATCTTTATTTTTCTTTCCTCTATCAACACTCTATTTTTATTTAATAAAAGGATGACCCCCAATTGCACCTGAGGCTACAACAACCCACCTGGATCTTTCCAATGCCCCCCAGGGGGCACTATTGCCTTTCTCAACCAACCTGATCATCATCATCCCATTGGTACCACCTGACTCTTCAAATGATTCTAAGGCTGTGTTCACACATTGTGGATCATTAAGCAAATCATTAAAATTGTAGTAAAGCGTGCAATTTTTTTTCACCACAATATGGGTAATTCATGACAAAAGTGCGTGTCATTGTTTAGCTGCGGTACCGTTAATTAGCCGCAGTGTGTGAAAACAGCCAAAATGTTTACACATAATTTTACCACTCCCAAATATGTGATATTGGATCATATTTTTGACTCATTTGTTTGACCTAGTTCTCTATCTACCTTTAGGGCTGCAGTAGTTTTAGGTCAAATTTATGCAGAAATATAGAAAATTTCACGTACCACTGTAAGTTGGTTTTATCTATAAGATAGCTTCTCCGTTATGTGGGTATGTACATACAATGATACAAAAAAAACACCACAACAAAAGTAAAGTCAACTCGTAAATCTTTATGTTTTTTGCATGTAGAATATTTCAAAATAATATAGAGTAGGATGTTTGTTTAAAATGTAGCAATAATGGTTGTACATCACATTCCTGGAAAACAAAGCATAACTGTAAAAATAAATGTATTAAGAACTTTTGTATTTTTTACTGTCAACAATCTGTTGACAGTATATCTAATGCTGTTTCCACGGTATATTTCCATAACAAGAGGATGGGGATTGTAAACTGCATTAAAGGGGTATTCCAGGCAAAAACTTTTTTTTTATATATCAACTGTCTCTGTAAAATTAAACAGATTTGTAAATTACTTCTATTAACTTTTAACTTTAACTTTCCGGAGCCAGTTGATATATATATATATATATATATATATATATATATATATATATATATATATATATAAAAAGTTTTTGCCTGGAATACCCCTTTAAAATAGCACTTTGAAGGCTAACCCTTCATAGACATCTTATAAATAGTTAAATTGCATACAATAAAAGGGATTGTTATGATTATTTTTGTATGTAAATTTGGATATAACTTTTAATGTACAACCAGGCATCAGGGAGCTGTAGTGAGTCTACCGGATGAAGTGCTAATCAGCACGAAACCCTGGTGTTTGCCTCTGAGCTCCGCCTACTCTTTGCACCTTCCTCTTCCGTTGCACCTCCTTAGACACAGCGATGGACATGGTGAGTGCGGGATTTCCTATCTGGATTTAGTTATTGTTTATATAATAAGACTGTATGTATAATATTAGTGAAATCTTACAAGAAAGATGCCCAAGCTGACTGCTATTAAAAACAAAGCTAGACACATCTTTCATGTCTCACCCCCCCAGAAGAGGACACCAGCTAGAGGCAGTGAGGACCGTGGAAGGTATGTACAGCTTTCTGGGTCTTTTTTTTAAATTTTTTATATAGCAAACTGCCTGGGTATCTTTCTAAAAAATAAACCCCTTTCAGCCGAAAACCCCTTTAAGGGTAGGGTTACACGTAGCGCATCTGCAGTGTATTTGATGCTGCGGATGCACTACTGCCCATCCCTAGAGTGTGCCTCCAACTGTGCCCATGTGTCCTGCTCGCAGCAGCAATCCGCCGTAAAGGGAGCTGCGCAGCTCTCCAGACATTGCAGCCACTCCCCTGCTCCTTGAGTTAGGCTGGGAGTGTCCGCGATGTCTGCAGTACACTGCAGATGAGTGCACGCGACCCGTAGCTCCCTTCCTGTATGCTCATAGCAGGGGATTGCTGCTGCGGACAAGACACACAGGCACAGCTGGAGGCACACTGTCGGGATGGATGGGCTACGTGTGACCCTACCCTAAAGAGGTTTCACTGTAGTTTGCTGCTTATAGGGGTTATCCACCTTAAGGTGATTTTAGTACATACCTGCCAGACATTAATGGACATGCTTAGGAAGGATCTGCGCTTATCTTGGGGCTAAATGGCTATGTTGTGACATTACTTAACAGTGTGGCTAGCTTTTTGTGAACTGGCATTTCCTTTTTCAGTTTTTCTTTTTTGCCTACAAATCCCATAATTCCATTTTCCTCCCTCCCACACATCAGCCACCCCACCCATTGAAACATAAGTGAGCTGCAGCCATTCAAAAGACCTGTGGTTTTCAATCATGGTGCCTACAGCTGTTGCATTAATTGCGGATTGATCTCTCTCCCACCAAGTGATCCCTCCACCCATTGAAGCAGACAGGCTCCCTGTCATCAGCTGACTAGTGAGTCAGGTCTCGGCCGCATTGCAACCTGGGAAACAGTCATTTTGTATGCTGTTAAACATAAACATTGAGGTGAAAATCCCAGAAGAATTGTGAGAAAACCATCACACACAGGTACAGACACTATATTATGAACTACACTAACTTTACAGCCCCTGTAGCATAGTCAAATAAAAAACATTCCCGGAATACCCCTTTAAGCCCTGTATCTAAGTGCCTTGGTCAAGCAAGAACGGCTTGTGATGCTGCCCCTTATTTAATAAGTATTTATTGATATTATGGGTGTACAGGTAAGCCAAGGATAAAGCAATTTTTTCTCAAGATAAGATGTTCTGCATATTTTCGGTTTATAAAAGAACCTTTATCATAAGACTAACCTATGGACACACAACATGGAGACAATGGAGAAAGTTACACCAGTATACCATGTGAAGGCAATGATGGCTATAGACATAGTAGAAGTCAATGAACTTTGTAGAGACATATAGACAATATTATGTGCATACCAGTGCACACTGTCTTTGGCTGAAAATATCTTTTTATAGACTATTATCAATATGTACATTAAATTATAATCTATCGTGTACCATGTAATCCAGAAGTGCCCGGGGCTGCATAGTACTACAGTTACTTAGTATAAATGAAGAGATGGATTCAGACATTCTTGTTGCTTTGGAGTAAAGGTAAAATAACTACAATAAATAATTACATTATTTTATTTGCTATAAAGTTGATAACATATCAGTAGGATTTTTTTCAAGGTTGGGAACTAGGGGGTTAACTTGAAGCTCCTAAGGCCCATTGCAAAATCTGAAACAGAGTTTCTCTCTATGATATGCAGTGGGACCTTTTGGGTTAAATGGGGTACTCCGGCCCTAATACATCTAATCCCCTATCCAGAGGCCGTCACGCCCCCTCTCATAGACTTGCATTGAGGTCACACGGGGCGGAGTCGTGACGTCACACGGGGCAGAGTCATGATGTCACGATACTCTGGCCTCGTGGTCGTCACGCTACACACTCTGAGCCTCCAGCACTTCAGAGAGCTCACAAAGGTGGGTGCGCAATGACAGATTGTGGGGGTCCCCAGCGGCAGGACCCTGCAATCATACATCTTATCCCCTATCCTTTGGATTGGGGATAAGAGGTATTAGGGCTGGAGTACCCCTTTAAAGTTGTGACTTTGGGATTTGGATGAATCTCACAAATGTAAACCTATCCTGTGAAACTACTGCAAACACCTAAAGATGAATATTTATACATAGCAGAATGTCTGTAGGTCATATAGAAATGTTAATACCTTTAGTTGCATTGTGAGAGCCATTGGTGCCTGGTTGTGTTAGACAGTCACCTCCGGTTGTTTAAAACTGCAGTAAATTCTCCATCTTGTATTATGTTCTATTTAGCTTATACTGCTCTTAGTTACCGTATATCCATATATTTCAAATTTATAAAACAATGTAAAATTGCATTTATTTTAAATAAATATGTAAGAATGGAATTTATAGAAATAGCTCTGTGTAGAAAATCAACACACAATGCTTATGTCTCTAATAAACAGCAGGTTCTCCTATAAGGAGAATATAAAGAGTCATTGTATAGTAGACTGTTCAGTCTCAAAGATTACACATTGAGAATCCTCCACCTCCAAGTGATCGTAAAGAATAGCAATAATCAACATAAGGCCCAGATGAGATAGGATGCACAGTGGACTTGGTTGTTGTATGGAATGACGGCATCCCAATGGTTTCATCATAGCCGATCTTCAATACTAGGTCACAGCAGTCTTGTGAACCTCGTCTTCTCTCTTCTTCTCCATGAGAGTTACAAGTGGACACACAAATGTTTCCCAAAACATTCATGGTTAAGATCCATCTCACAAAAGAGATGTGAGATGCATATTTTTTGAGGCATCGGCTCTTGTAAGGTTTGCCCTTTTATCACGTCATTCTGATGATCGTTTCCTCAAGAGACTTTTTATGAAGAAAGCCAAGCTTAAGAGAAGGGTGTTGGGCAATGGCATCCTCCGTCCATACCAGTGAGGTGGATAAACTTTTACGCTCGTTCTTGAAGATTGATCTTCTCCGTTGTCTGTGTAGCAGCTGTTTAAGTTTTTCTTTAAAGAAACTGGTAGTTAGGGTGTACAGGATGGGGTTTAAGGCACTGTTTATGGGGAGAATGAATATGACAATCCATGAGGTCACAGTGCCTATAAAGAAAAGAAAACAAGAACAGAAGGTTGAGGACAGATTTGCTATATGGCAGGATAAGAACATAATGAATGTTTCATTTTTTTTGCTATACTGTATAGCGGAATAGAAGCCAAGCAACATACAGTATGTCCCCATAAATCCTGGAGGACCTTGACTGCTTGTAGCACTAATTCCATTTAAAAAAATAGAATTTTGCATTCCATTCACTAGGTGTACTTTTTCTTTATTGGAAGATGATCCATCTGTTCCCTGACATTTATTTTAATAGTTTAAACAAAATTAGACAACATTCATTTTAAAGCTGCATCTAACGCCTTATGTTCAATTTTAAAATAGGTTAAGTTTTTCAATGTTAATTCTTATTCATCAATAAAAAAAAATTCTACTTTAAATTTGCTATTAAAGGGGTAATCTGCCCCTAGACATCTTATCCCCTATCCAAAGGATAGAGGATAAGATGTCTGATCATGGGGGTCCCGCCACTGGTGACCCCCACGATCTACCTGCTGCACCTGGTGTTCATTTAGAGCATCGGGAGCAGCGCCGGAGACTCGTGACGTCACGGCCATGCCCCGCTCCTGACATAATGGCCAAGCCCCTCAATACAAGTCTATTGGAGGGGGCGGGATAGCCATCATGCCCCCTCCCATAGACTTGCATTTAGGGGGCGTGGCCGTGATGTTCTGAGTGGCCGCGACATCATCGCCAGTCATCCGGCATGGAGCAAAGTTCGCTCTGTACACCAGATGTCTGGGGTGCTGCAGCGACCCCCGCGATCAGACATCTTATCCCCTATCCTTTGGATAGGGGATAAGATGTCTAGGGGTGGAGTACCCCTTTAAAGGCATTTTACAAAAAAAACAACACAAAACTATTACAGTGGTTTATGCCAGACAAGCTTGTGGAGCACATTATTTGCCTCAGTGATCATGAGATGTGGGGCCCTAATGCAAAATCAGTAACAGGGCCCCAATAATAATGCCCTTTTTATAGTACAGATCCCCATACATAGATAAGATAGACCTAATGGGCCCCTTCAAGCTCATGGGCCAGGTACAAATGCACGTTCTTGACTCCCTATAGGTTCCTCCCTGTATTTAGTACACAAACATTTTTGTGCAAACCGAGGTTTATATTTCCAGAACTTACCAGGAATTTCTACACGAAACAGAGAGAGGATTTTGAGGAGAAAAACTGGAATCCAGCATACAGCATCTGAAAAAACTATGAAAAAAAATCTGTTGGCAACAGCGACATCCATGTGGATATGACTCTTGATTTCTGACGTGTGAAGAGCCGTCTTCTGTATTGAGCAGAACATACTGACATAAGAAAACACGATAATGATGAAAGCCACAAGGTTCACACCTGTTGGTGGATTGAAAAATATATGAGGACAACATGAAAGCTTAAAACAATGATCATAATTCCACATGAACACATGCAGCCACTAAAAAGACTAAAGACATGATCCACAAATATACAATACCTACAATAAATGGCCAGGTGTATAAGTTGAAGCTCTGTGATGAGTATTGCAGTATAAGGTCGATCACAGTGAATTATTTCCTGCTATGGTCAGAACAGTGCCCACCTGTTAAGTCAGAGAAACTTCACTTGGAAACGCTTCTTAAAGTGTTGTGTCACAGTTTACCAAAGAGGTGAGTGGAGTGGAGTTCTACAGTCTCTTTTGCCACAGTTCCTCTAGTACTAACTCTAGTTTGGTTAGCTTAAAGGGGTACTCCAGTGGAAAACATTTTTTTTTTTAATCAACTGGTGCCAGAAAGTTATACAGATTTATAAATTACTTCTATTTAAAAATCTTATTTCAGTATTTATTAGCTGCTGTATACTCCACAGGAAGTTCTTTTATTTTTGAATTTCTTTTCTATCTGACCACAGTGCTCTCTGCTGACACCTCTGTCTGTCTCAGGAACTGTCCGGAGCAGCATAGGTTTGCTATGGGGATTTGCTCCTGCTCTGGACAGTTCCTGACACGGACAGAGGTGTCAACAGAAAGCACTGTGGTTAGACAGAAAGGAAATTCAAAAAGAAAAGAACTTCCTGTGGAGCATACAGCAGCTGATATGTACTGGAAGGGTTACGATTTTTAAATAGAAGTGATTAACAAATCTGTATAACTTTCTGACACCAGTTGATTTAAAAAAAAATTGTTTTCCACTTGAGTTACCCTTTAAAGCGTAACCGTCAGATCCAACAATTTTTTTTTTTAATTTTTAAATATATCACTCAGTACCTCATCCTGACCATGTACATCAAATTTTTATGTGTCTAGCACCTTTATTCATTTTTTTATTACACTTTTAATTTAGCTCACTAGTCTGAATTCCTCTCAAAGGGAGGGGGCGTGGCCTCACTGTGCAGGTCTCCGCCCCCCTCCCTCAGTATGCTGTCTGCTCACAACTCCCCTAACATTAGCAAAACTACAACTTCCAGCTTGTCCTCATTGACAGTAGCGGGACACAAGCTGACAGTGGGAGGATTTTTCCTCGAGCTGTGAGCCCTGCACTCACAGCTGTCAATCAAGGTAGTGTGTCCATGACATAGGTAATGATGCATGGACACAGCAGGACTGGTATGTGTCATAGCAGGTGGGGGGGGGAAGGTATGAAATACTGAAAATTTTCTAATGAAAGCAATTGCAAAACCTATTGGTTTTGCATGCTTTACAACATATCAAACGTTTTTGTTTCTGACAGTGCCCATTTAACTATTAAAGGGGTACTTCACTGGCCAACGTTCAGAACATTTAGTCCCGAACGCGGCATGGCCGACCCCCGCAGAGCGCACACAGCTTTCGGAACTAAATGTTCCGAATGCTGGCCAGTGGAGTACCCCTTTAAGGACATTGAGAGAGTTGTTTACACCTGTCTATACCTGCATTAGACATATGCAAGTTCAGGTACGACAGCACCAAGCTGTACTGAACTGTGTCAGGAGGTAATTAAAGTGAAAGTTGTCTCATTCCTATTCTGTGCCTAAGGAAACAGCTACATTGAAAAAGAACATTTTTGGGTTCACAGAGGGACATTGGGTTAACACCACTTGGCCATGCCATGTGACATATGAGAGATTGATAACCTCATCATCACCCACTATATCATCCCAGTGACTACCACGCCAGGCATGGCTGGGAGCAAAAGAGTTGACTTACACGCACAAAGTTTCTGGAATTAACCTTCCAGAGTTGGGGAAGAAGCTTGCTCTCAGCCTCTTTACTGAGAGGAAAAGGAAGGTAACAGTAGTCTTGTGCAAAATGTGGAACAGAGAGGAGCACTGTGATAGCGTCTCCTTGTGACAGTTAGTCGGAGACTCACTTGTGACTATACCAGCTCCTGCTAAGAACAAGGTCTTAGATATCATTTTAACCTGGCAAAGGGAGTGAGAGAGTAAGGCAGAGGAAGGAAAGACATACAGCCTTTTGGGAGAGGGTGCAAAAGGGCATCATAGCAAGACACTACGACCTCAGTGGGCTTTCAGCCAGGCCTAGTACTACTGTCTGGCTGCCAAGCTACAAACCCTTAAGACCTACACCCTGCTGTTGGGAACTTTAGCACCATTTGAGAATAAAATCATTTTATACCAGCTATAAGCCAAGCAGTTAGGATTTACTTTAGGGAGAAAGACAAAGGAACTAATGACAAGCTCAAGGTATACACCAAAGAGACCAAACTCCAGGTACTACACACCAGCTTTGTGTATTATCTTACTCCAGCTGTCACCTTCATGGTATATTGCTTAAGACACTATGGTTTTTTTCAGTATAGACATGTTAAAGTTACTATAGGGTTTGGCCTCCTTACTGCTCAAGCTATTGTAACCAGTGTGCAACAAACTTTGACCTGCGGGAGGGCTACATGTTTCCACTTTAATAATAATAAAAAAAGATCAAAGTTCCATATTGCTATCTCTGTTCTGTATCTCTTTAGGGTTTTTCTCTGTATAGTGGTGTTCCCATGCATCCACTGAGCAGGGAACTATCCTATGAATCCTTAGAGGTGTTGCGGGTTGCAGTACTATGCTGTGATGTCCCAGTACAGGATATGCATCTCACAGTCCTATCAGCTTGAGTGCCCAGGGCTCACATGCACTATACCCCTATAATTTGTATGATTGTATATTATACGTAAAGGACCTTTGATATGGTCACATGGTTCTTAGTCACATGATGGTTGTCACATGTTAAAGTCACATGTTTTGTTACCCAGAGAGCATCAGGTAACCAGATGACCCGCAGCTAGCCTATGGGCTCCTTGCTCCGCCCCCACTTTATAAGAGGGGGAGGTACTACAATCGCGCTCTTTTGCTCTTGTGTTTCACTTTCTGCTGAGGTCAAGTCCAGACGTCTCAGAGCCAGTGTCAAGCACATCTGGAGGCCTCAATCCTAAATTACAGCCACAAGTCAGTAAGTCAAGTTATCTCTGTCTGCTGTCACTATCTTCAGTCAAGTCAAGTCTATTATAATCAGCGTGGCTGTGCTAAAGTCTGTCAAAGTCACTACAAGTCGCAGCAAGCTGCAAGTTCCCCTGTGTTACCATTCGGGTGGTTCTGTGTTGTTACGCCTAGCGCTCCGGGTCCCCGCTCCTCCCCGGAGCGCGTACGGCGTCTCTCTCTCCGCAGCGCCCCGGTCGGTCCCGCTGACCGGGAGCGCTGCACTGTCTTGGCCGTCGGGGATGCGATTCGCACAGCGGGACGCGCCCGCTCGCGAATCGCATCCCAGGTCACTTACCCGTTCCCGTCCCCTGCTGTCATGTGCTGGTGCGCGCGGCTCCGCTCTCTAGGGCGCGCGCGCGCCAGCTCCCTGAGACTTAAAGGGCCAGTGCACCAATGATTGGTGCCTGGCCCAATTAGCTTAATTGGCTTCCACCTGCTCCCTGGCTATATCTGGTCTCCTCCCTTGCACTCCCTTGCCGGATCTTGTTGCCCTTGTGCCTAGTGAAAGCGTTTTGTGTGTCTAAAGCCTGTGTACCAGTACTTCTGCTATCCACCCTGACTACGAACCTTGCCGCCTGCCCCCGACCTTCTGCTACGTCCGACCTTGCTTCTGTCTACTCCCTTGTACCGCGCCTATCTTCAGCAGTCAGAGAGGTTGAGCCGTTGCTAGTGGATACGACCTGGTCACTACCGCCGCAGCAAGACCATCCCGCTTTGCGGCGGGCTCTGGTGAAAACCAGTAGTGACTTAGAACCGGTCCACTAGCACGGTCCACGCCAATCCCTCTCTGGCACAGAGGATCCACTACCTGCCAGCCGGCATCGTGTCAGTAGATCCGGCCATGGATCCCGCTGAGGTTCCCCTGCCAGTTGTCTCTGACCTCCCTACGCTGGTCGCCCAGCAAGCCCGACAGATCGCCCAACAAGATCACCAGCTGTCGTACTTGACCACCATGACACAGCAACTCCAGTCGCAGCTACAGCAGCAACAGTCACAGCTACAGCAAGTTCAGTCACAGCTACAGCAGCAACAACCATCTCCTCCGCCAGCTCCTGCACCCCTTCCGCAGCGAGTGGCCACTCCTAGCCTCCGCCTGTCCTTGCCGGACAAATTTAATGGGGACTCTAAGTTTTGCCGTGGCTTTCTTTCGCAATGTTCCCTGCACTTGGAGATGATGTCGGACCAGTTTCCTACTGAAAGGTCTAAGGTGGCTTTCGTAGTCAGCCTTCTGTCTGGAAAAGCCCTGTCATGGGCCACACCGCTCTGGGACCGCAATGACCCCGTCACTGCCTCTGTACACTCCTTCTTCTCGGAAATTCGAAGTGTCTTTGAGGAACCTGCCCGAGCCTCTTCTGCTGAGACTGCCCTGCTGAACCTGGTCCAGGGTAATTCCTCCGTTGGCGAGTACGCCATACAATTCCGTACTCTTGCTTCTGAACTTTCCTGGAATAATGAGGCTCTCTGCGCGACCTTTAAAAAAGGCCTATCCAGCAACATTAAAGATGTTCTGGCCGCACGAGAGACTCCTGCTAACCTGCATGAACTCATTCATCTAGCCACTCGCATTGACATGCGTTTTTCTGAGAGGCATCAAGAGCTCCGCCAGGAAAAAGACTTAGATCTCTGGACACCTCTCCCACAGTCTCCATTGCAATCTGCGCCTAGGCCTCCCGCCGAGGAGGCCATGCAAGTGGATCGGTCTCGCCTGACCCTGGAAGAGAGGAATCGCCGTAAGGAAGAGAATCTTTGTCTGTACTGTGCCAGTACCGAACATTTTTTGGTGGATTGCCCTGTCCGTCCTCCACGTCTGGGAAACGCACGCTCGCACCCAGCTCTCGTGGGTGTGGCATCTCTTGATGCTAAGTCGGCTTCTCCACGTCTCACGGTGCCTGTACGGATTTCTACTTCAGCCAGCTCTTCCCTCTCAGCCGTGGCCTGCCTGGACTCTGGTGCCTCTGGGAATTTTATTCGGGAGTCCTTGGTGAATAAATTCCGCATTCCGGTGACCCGTCTGTTCAAGCCACTCCACATTTCCGCGGTCAACGGAGCCAGGTTGGATTGCACCGTGCGTTACCGCACGGAGCCCCTCCCAATGTGCATCGGACCTCATCACGAGAAAATTGAATTTTTGGTCCTCCCCAATTGCACTTCCGAAATTCTCCTTGGACTACCCTGGCTTCAACACCATTCCCCAACCCTGGATTGGTCCACTGGGGAGATCAAGAGTTGGGGTCCCTCTTGTTCCAAGGACTGCCTTCAACCGGTTCCCAGTACTCCCTGCCGTGACCCTGTGGTTCCTCCTGTATCCGGTCTCCCTAAGGTCGTTATGGACTCTGCCTGCCTTAAGAAGTGCCTCTCCCCCCCTCCCAGTCCAGTCAGGCAAGCCTCGGTGCCTCCTCATGGCCCTCGTCCTGGTGTCACACTGCCCCGTGCCAGGCCTCGCCCTCTGCCCTCCCTCCCCATTCCCACTCCTGCTGTTCTGCCTGCCGTTGAGGAATCCCTCCATCCTTTCCCGGTGTCCTCATCCCAGGGGAGGCAGTTACCGGACAAAGAGAAGGGGAGACCAAAGGGGGGGGGTACTGTTACGCCTAGCGCTCCGGGTCCCCGCTCCTCCCCGGAGCGCGTACGGCGTCTCTCTCTCCGCAGCGCCCCGGTCGGTCCCGCTGACCGGGAGCGCTGCACTGTCTTGGCCGTCGGGGATGCGATTCGCACAGCGGGACGCGCCCGCTCGCGAATCGCATCCCAGGTCACTTACCCGTTCCCGTCCCCTGCTGTCATGTGCTGGCGCGCGCGGCTCCGCTCTCTAGGGCGCGCGCGCGCCAGCTCCCTGAGACTTAAAGGGCCAGTGCACCAATGATTGGTGCCTGGCCCAATTAGCTTAATTGGCTTCCACCTGCTCCCTGGCTATATCTGGTCTCCTCCCTTGCACTCCCTTGCCGGATCTTGTTGCCCTTGTGCCTAGTGAAAGCGTTTTGTGTGTCTAAAGCCTGTGTACCAGTACTTCTGCTATCCACCCTGACTACGAACCTTGCCGCCTGCCCCCGACCTTCTGCTACGTCCGACCTTGCTTCTGTCTACTCCCTTGTACCGCGCCTATCTTCAGCAGTCAGAGAGGTTGAGCCGTTGCTAGTGGATACGACCTGGTCACTACCGCCGCAGCAAGACCATCCCGCTTTGCGGCGGGCTCTGGTGAAAACCAGTAGTGACTTAGAACCGGTCCACTAGCACGGTCCACGCCAATCCCTCTCTGGCACAGAGGATCCACTACCTGCCAGCCGGCATCGTGACATGTGTAAAACCACACCCTGGCATCACAAACATTTAGGGGTTAACACCATCTGCCCCTGGGCTACAACATCTGCCCCATACACCTCACATCACACCCTTGTGGCACACCACAATGCCAATGCAGACCCTTCATTATTCGGATTGTGGTGGTCCTTGAAGTCAGATCTTTACTGTTCAACACTGATGTTAATGTTATATATTGGACTGGCTGTCACTTTCTAAGATAGGAAAAATAAAAATATTTTTTTTTTTAATGGTCTAGAGTAAGAATAGGGTGATGCTAATTTCTCTGGTCATTTAGGGTAGCGGAATGGGAAAATCTTTTTCATGAATGAGGGGATGTTGGCCAATATAAGACACAAGTGTAATAGGACTAGTTCATTAATGAAATAAACATAAGAATGTAACATGCAACCACATTTTACCTAGAAATATCCCCAGAGAGTATCCTTTGCCTCCAGACTCTTCTGTTTGATCAGGATACAGCGGAAAGCACACCCCGTTTTTACCATAGTAATTTCCAAAAAATTCTTCATTCCAAAATGGAATCACAGCTATTATGAATCCAATCACCCATATCATCATCAGTGTCACAAGAGTCTGACACTTGCTTGGCCGAATGTTGCTGAATGGAAATACAATGGCCAAGTACTTCTCCAATGTCAGATAAGTTAGGAGCAGAACAGAAACTTCAGTAGACAGCATGGCCAGAAATCCAAGGCTTCGGCATTGCAGACTTTCCATCCATATGAGTGCATATTTTTTGTATTGTCCTCGATATTTAACATCAAATACCCCAATAAAAAAGAGATAAACTCCCATAAGACAATCTGCACCTATTGAAGAAAAATGTGTACATTATTTTATAGACAGTTTATAGATTTGTGAATGACAGATGTAGCAATATACCATAAGCACTGATGATAACATTGACATTTCAACACCAAGAAGAACAAGCCATAAGGTTATGCAAATTAAGAAAGTAATGCATTCTCAATTATCTAGCTCCAAACTGTAACATGTGGGAGGGGCTTCAAGGGAATAAAAGTCAGATCGAAAGCAATTTTTTCAACCACATGAAACCTCAGGAATTGGAGCAAATCAGAACAGTATGATTGTGTGATGCCTGCTTTTTGTTAACATGTCCGTTATCTCTGCTTGTCGCAAACAGAGAGAGACAGAATCCTTAAAGGGATACTCCGATGTTCCAGTGTTCTGAACATTTTGTTCAGATTGCTTGGAGCCGGAGGCCGTGATTGTGACGTCACGCCATGCCCCCTCCATTCATGTCTATGGGAGGGGGCGTGTCGGCCGACACTCCCCCTCCCATAGACATGAATGGAGGGGCATGACGTGACGTCATGAGGGGCGTGGCTGTGACGGCACAACCACTGCTGCAGGAATCCAGCAGTCCCCCGCGATCAGACAAGGATAGGGGATAAGATGTATAGCAGCGGAGTAAACTAAGACCTTAGTTGATCACTCTAGTTCAGTGTTTCGCAAACGGGGTCCTCAAGCACCCCCAACAGGTCATATTTTCTGGATTTCCTTAGTCTTTCACAGGTGATATAACTGTGATGAAACCTTTAAAATAGAAGCACAAGATATGCGAGGTAGATTCAAAGAAAGAGGCTACCCTGACAAAATTCTGCGAGAAGCCTATAACTACGCTAAAGAAAAAAACAGAAGACATCTTCTGAAACCAAGGGACCCTGAGAACTTGGAACAAGACTGTCCTCGCATCATTGCTACCTATGATGCAGCAGCAAAAGATCTATCAGACATCATTTCGAATTTTTGGCCAATACTTAAATCTGACCCTATAATTGGATCAATAATAGAAGAAAAGGCGGTTATCACATACAGGAGAGCCAAGAATATAGGTGATATGCTCGTACACAGTCACTATGTACCACCAAAACAACCAGGGACCTGGTTAGATACCAAACTAGTTGGCACATATAAATGTGGCACATGTAAGGCCTGCAAGTTCATAAATGTTTCCAAAAAATTCCAAAAAAATGTGGACAACTATGAATTCACAAATAGAGATTATGCTAATTGCAAGACATGTAATGTCATTTATTTGGCCACATGTCCATGCTTAAAAGGATACGTAGGCAAAACGTTCAGAGAATTGAGAAGACGCATTTTGGAGCATGTGGGAGATATAAAAAATAAAAGGGACAAAACACTCGCTAACCACATGCTCCGTTATCATGCAGATTCACCACTGAACATCTCTTTCCAAATGATTGAGGTCCACAAGCCAGATTTGAGAGGTGGTACTTTGGACAAACTTCTATTACAGAAGGAAGCTAGATAGACTTACAGACTTTGCACCACTGCTCCTACAGGTTTAAATGAATCTCTCTATCTTTTGCTTCTTTTATATAAGTTTATGGTACCAAACTTGATTTAAGTTTTCAACATTACTGTCTGTATATCATGGTCATGTCACTTTAATTATGTAATTACCATCTAAGTTTATAGGTCTGGCAAGTCAGCTTTTCTAAGTGCCGAGTACTTTTGTATTTAAAAAATGTATAATAGTTTTTTCTATTTATCAATTTATGTTCACCATTATTTTATAGCCACCTAAATCAGTACCACATCTTTTGGTACACTAGGGTGGCATATTTGACCTATGTACCATCAGGGTTCACCTATGCCCCTCCCTCTTTCCCTCCTTTGAATGGCATTTGCTATCTGTGCCCGCAGGTGGAACGCATGTATGCGTTCCACTTGAATTTTCGCTTGCGCCTTTCAGCGAGTGGAGCGCATATTGCGTTCCACTTGTATTTCCGCTTCCGGCATTACGTAGGGGTTTTCACTACCTCCCCTGCCGGAAGTAAGGTACCGAAGGTGACACGCGAGTGGAGCGCTTTTCGCGTTCCACCCGTATCCACCTACTAAGTTCCCAACCGGAAGCGTTTACCCGGGTGGAACGCATTTTGCATTCCAATTACCGGAAGTAATCGCACATCCAAGATCCGTTGCGGGTAGTATAAAACACCGATGTCTGTCATTATGCAGACACCGGCGTCCAACGTGGTCTAGGCTTTTCATCCACAAGTATCAGGTCAGTACACTACTCAGGGACCGTCCCTTATTTACAACTATATTGTTGACTTTATGTATACTTATGCCACCTCTGTTTGATTATTCATTCAGGTCTGGGCTATCTATTATCTATTCGTCTTTTGAACCTTTTGGACTACTTCTATTTAGTGGTTATCCATTCATACCTGTCCTATTGGTCCCAATTGAGACTATTAGTACTTGACCTACCCTGTGGAAATACATCATTGCCTGACCACATTAATATCATTACATCCTATATTTAACTGGCATTATTTTTAGGTGAGCGATTTGACAATAATCTTTTATGATATAATTTTTTACCATATATTTGTTTTTTCTTGAATACCAGAGGGGGTTAGTGAATTATATTATATTTATTTCATAGCAGTCTGTTAAATTGAGATCTGCTTTAATATCAGGAACAGAGTGTTCTGTTGGTGGTCTTAATTGAATACCATCATCCTACATAGGGGGTAAGTCTTTTGTTGGTATTATATTCTATAAATAAAAGACCCCTTTAATGTAGTGCCACCCCAAAACTGACAGACTTGTTATTACATTTTTCTGTTCACAGTGTATCTGCATGTATCTTGAACAGATCATCATCCTCTCTCTCTGGAGTCAACTTATTATTATTTTACTAACATTGCATAGTAATATTCTAAATGCCATCCTTCTGCTATGATAATGTATGTGTATGTATTTGACCAGACACTAACAGACTCACATATATGACCGGTACTTATTACTGACGGACCCGGACCTATGTATCATCATTTATTTATTGTCATTATTGGTTTTTGCATCTTTTGTATATGATTTTGCATTTGTTGTGCACTAATTGAATTGTGAATATTATCCTCTCATCCCTGATGAACTCCCCTCAACCTGGGAGAGAAACGCGTTGGCCAGAGAGGTTGATATATTTTTGTACATATTGTAACTATTCCCCTAACCCTTGTCCTTCACTTAGTTGTTAGGAATTTATTTAGGTAGGGAATTTATTAGGGTTTCACCTGTTACCTCTACCCTCTTCATGTTTTGTGCTCTATATGCGTACTGTGTTTATATATTAATTTTAGTATATCCCAATTAAAAGCTGTTTTTTATTCTAATTGATGTTGATAATGTGTTGGATAACTGTGGTGATGTCTGATTCACTGACAATAATTATATCACCTGTGAAAGACTAAGGAAATCCAGAAAACATGACCTGTTGGGGGTGCTTGAGGACCCCGTTTGGGAAACACTGCTCTAATTGATCACTACACACAAATTAGAAGATTGAGCGACAGCACTCCATAGTGAAGTACCGCAGAGTAAAATTAACAAATCAGGGTATATTTTTGCTTAACACATAGGGTTGTGTAACCTATACACAACGATGGTACTGGTGTGTATAGGTAATGGTATCAGTGTCAATTTCAGCCTTCCTGCCCCAAGTAATCAAGATCAACCAGGAATATAACTTCTCAACATACGGCAGGAATCATTTGGCAATGGTGTCTAGCACCATTCTATTCCTGCTGTATATTGAGAAGTGCTATTCCTGGTTGAAAGCTACACACTGAGATATCAGCACTGTTCAACCTTGTGCTCTCCAGTGGTTTAAAGACCAATGAAGAACTGGAATAATGCACAGAGGGGAACCTCTGCACGGAAGAAACATCAGCTTAGAAGAATGGCATGTAATGATTCAATCTGTACTGCAAGCAAAATTGGACATCACATACCAAATCTAGGGCACAGATCGGTGTCTACCATCAAAATGGTGTCAACCATCAGAAAGCTCTTGCATGACATTTGTGTAAAAGCCAGATGTCCAGCTACATTGACCTCACACTACTTCAATAGCTCAAAGGCTATTATGGTTCTAAGCAAGACAGGAATGTAGGCTGGAATGGAGGTCTATCCTCTACAGTGACAAGTCCCGTTTTGTCTTGGATGCAATGATAATTTGAGATTGGTCTGAAGACCATGTGGTCAATGCAATGAAGAGGCTTTATGAGGGAATGTCACCCTGATCCTACTACTAGGACTATAGTGTAGGGTGGCATAGGTTTTATTATTTACATGTCATTACCATGTTACCAATCCTGTGATTTCCATAATTGCATGACTTTTCCGTCTTGGCGCTGCAGTGTATAATGCATCATATCTACTTATACATGATCTAAACATTCTCATACATTTTTAGAATATGTTATCTAAAATTGTGACATGCATCACCTATGACTTCATAGTGTAGAACGGCAGTCAACTTATTTGATGCAAACAACTCTTAATATCTCATCTTCTAATAAAAATTTAAGTTTCTTACAGTCCAAAAAAAATAATGCTTGCAACTTTATTTTCCTTTATAATTACGCAGTATTTTTTTATGCATCATGACTTCTCTAGAAGCATTTCTTCAGTGCTTAAAGGGGTACTTCCCCAACAGACATCTTATCCCTTATTTAAAGGATCTCCGTGCAGCACCTGGGCTGCAAACAACATTCTTAACAGTCTCTTTAGAACTCTGGGTTTGGGCAGCCGGAGACTTGAAGTCCCGCCATGTCCCCTTGTGATATCACTCCCCCTCCCATAGACATGAATGGAGGGGGCGTGGCATGACATCACATCTCCGGTTGCCCAAACCCAGCATTGTAAACATACTGGGGGAGCTTTATCAAACTGTGTGAAAGAAAAAATAGAGAGATTTTCCCACTAGAACCAATCACAGCTCAGGTTTCACTTTACGAGCGCTTGTTAGTTGAGCTTTGATTGGTTTCTGTGGAAAAATCCCTCCATTTCTTCTCTCACAAAGTTTGATAGATCTGGGCCACTGTTTTGAATCCCGGGTACTGCTTGGAGATTGATGTGATGGGACCCCCGGGATTAAACATCTGTCTATGGGCAGAGTACCCCTTTAAGAGCAGAAGTTCTTTTCGGTCGATCCACATTAATACTAAGCAAAGTTGTTCTACATAAATGATCTTCATTAAAGTTATGTCCCACTTCACAAAACATTTTACATTTCATGGATTGCAAACGTTTACTTACAGCATAAAATCTTTATAGATATTGTATGTGTCTTGTTCTCTGACTGAATAAACGATCTCATTCCGATAACAAAGATATTTCCGAAACAAGTGATGCAGGCTATTACCCAGACAAATATGCGCAGAACTGTGTTTGCCAGAAGGTTTTCAAATGATGATATACCGTCAGTAAGCGGCGTACACACCCGTACATGAGGTGCATAGGAACAATAGCGGAATTTGTTAAAGTATCTTTAAAAAAGAAAGATAAGAGTCAAATTAGAATGTGAAGAATGTTTTACTTATGGAAAGACAATAACAAAATAGAAGAGCATCCCTTCTGGTTAACAGGATTCCCATATGTATGGGGCTTATTCAGTAATGTAAACCACAATGTGCCAGTGCGATTGACAGACAATGTCAACAATGTATGAGTACAACAGGGGGGTTTAAGAAGTCTTCCAAGATGACCGATACGCCACACATGAAATCTTCTGACACATCTTTACTTGGGATATATTTTGCCTTACATTGTTATTCTACCATTTCATTATTTTCAAGCTGCCTGAACCACAAGTCATCGGGTGGTCCTTGGTAGCTTTTGCCTGACCCCCCCGGCCTTGATTGATTTATCTCTCTTGAGTTTACCTCGGTATAGATGGGTAAAGGGTATAAATCACCAGTCTGAGACAGTGACACAGTGCAGGGCTTCTCATGCAGTTTATTGTCCAAAAATAAACATGGCCTAAGTCTCCAGCCTTCTAGAGTACAACTTCCATCAGGAGGTCAGGTTCCTATCAGCCTCTAACTTTTAGCTAGCTTTAACACCCAGTAACCAGCTGCATTCACCACCTGTGTTAGCCTGAAAACCTGCCGTGGCCCAGGAAGTGAAATGAAAGGCCCCACTGCCAATCATGCCTTTTATTCCATAGAAATTTAGGACTGAAAATATGACTTGCCAAAAGTCCTTAGCACATTTAATTTTGCTAGAGTTTTAATCCTTTCAGGATTTCCCATATCTTACCCTGTTTTTCCAACATGAGATATGCACCTCCTAAGATCTGGGTGCTGCATATGACTGATATCTTGGGGCATTCCCCAACTACTATTTCTATCACTGTCTATACCTAAAAGAAACAGATCTATCAATCAAGACTGAAGGGGTAGGGAGATGCTGCCAGGGACCACTCCGATTCCATTTAAAAATTGTATAATACTGTATAATATTTCTACATCACATCAGTAGGTACTAGAAACTACAAACTCTATGATGAAGTAGAACAATCTTCCTGGCCGGACACTTTCTTTCTCCATTGTTATTAGTATGCTACAGGGATAAGAGGGAAGTTGCTACCTGCTTGTTAATTGTTAACAAGCCAAGGGAACATTCACACCTTTATTTTCTTTTATGCTTTTAGATTAATGGATTGATACATCAAAAGGTTGTGAAACAGGTGGTCATAATAAAAAATTTAACAACATTTCTGTGTGCTACTTTTTCAGTTTTATCTAAATAGCAAATTTGTGCAAATACGTTTTTAAGTATATCTTAAAGAGATATTCCGAAAGATTAATTTTACACTAAAAGTGCCCAGGGTACCTGGATAACGTAAAAAAAAAAAACTTGTACTCACCTGCTGCCAAATCCTCACTAGATCAGCGTGATCAAGCAGTTTCACTGCGAAACGATTCGTTGCACTCAGCCAGCTCCACGGAGCGGATGTCTGCTCCCCTCCCTTCCCTCCAACCTGCTTTGACTGTATAGCACTTCGTATTTGCGAATAAACCCGGATTTGAAAACCTCCATGCTGTGTCTTGCGGTGGGTGCAACGTTACTTTTTCCATTACCTGTAAATCCTCACTAGTGCTGTCCCAATGGTGCAGGGCCCTGCTGTCTACGTTTCTTCTTCTCTGTCCTGACATGCAGGAAATACCTGCTTAGCTAATCATTGGCTTCAATGGTGTCTTCCTTCAGCCACTGTTTGACTGAGTTGACATTTCCAGTGTGTGTTGGGGCAGAGAAGAGAAAACATTGACAGCAGGGATTGACACTGCCGTTATACTGGCACCATGGGCACTTTTAAATGTAAAATTGATCATCCGGAATACCCCTTTTAATAGTGATGAAAGCAAAGTTCCATATCCCCTGCTTAGACAAAAAGTTGGATGACATAATTCTGGCTACCTGCAGTTATAACACAGTATGTACTCCTTATAACTCCTGAGCACAGTCTAGTTGGGACTTCAGGTAGCTAGCCTGTCATCTTCTAAATCTACAGTAAAGGGGTATGTTCACACAGGAAAAAAAAAAAACCATGGCAGAAACCATGTCAAAGACCATGCTGTTTCTATCTCTCATTGACTTCCATGGGGAATGGTTCAAAAACCTTGTGGTTTACAAAACACACGCTGAAAAAAGAAGCGACAAGTCACTTTTCACAATTGTTTTATATGGAAGTGCAAATGGAACCATAAAATCAATGGGAGCTTGAAAAACCACATTAAACTCAGTACCAAAAACGCAAACTAATTTTAAGGTGGATTTGGCAGAGCGTTTTTTGCCCATGTGAACATACCCTTGTGAAAGATGTATAACTTTTTGCCTTTTTACATGATGTTTGACAATTTCTTAAATATGTGCAAGGCTTGTGAGGTTGAAGCCATGGCCTCCTGGGGCCCAGCAATTGGACCACATTATAGTGGATGTTTACTCTGGCCTGTTAATGAAATTTTGGTTATCTTGTTCCAGTGTCCATTGCTTTAAAGAGGAAGTCTCATAGTAAAAAAAAAGAAAAATCCTATAATGCCCAGGCTGACTGAAAGTAAAACAATAAACAGGACTCACCTGCCTCTGCCGGGTGTCCTGGTTTCTCAGTCTGCTCCTCCGCCACTGTCTCCTTCCTGGTCCGGCTGTGGTCAGTGCATCATGATGCTGGTCAACAAATCATCGGGTGCAGTGTTGTCCCACCTTGGCTGGCGATAGGCTGAGCATCAGTGTGATACATTGAGCCTAGGCGACCAGTACCGGGACTCAATGCATCACACTGCACTTCAGCCTATCACCAACCAAGGCAGGACATTGCAGTGGCTAGCGAATTGCTGACCCTCAGTTTGATCCCCTGACCAATGCCCGACCAGGAATTAGACAGCGGCAGAGAACCAGAGTGACATACTGGGACACTGAGGGAACGGCTGCAGGCGAGTCCTGTTTACTGTTTTTATATGAAGGCAGCCCAGGCATTATAATTTTTTTTTTTAAGCATAATACTTCTCCTTTAAGACCAGTATATGAAATGACAGTCCTAATGCATTTCCCCTATGTTTCTGCATGGGAACTGGAGCTTTGTATTAGAAAACTAAAGCATCCAACGGCTATAAGGAATTATTAAAGGAGTTATCCAGGATAAAAAAAAATAAAAAATCCCCAAAAAAACTATATATAGTTGTTTTCTTCCAAAAACAGTGCCATACTTGTCTTCAGGTTGTATGTGATATTACAACTTATATACCAAAAGATCACCGTAGTGATCCACTAGTTCCCTGATTTACCATATATTAAGAAGAAAATAATTACATTTTATTAATTCATATTGTTTCACACACAAAAAAAAAAAAAGATAAAAAAATCAGGGTGTCTCTCTTTCCAGGTATTAAGATATACAAAGAGTACTGCTGAGACTCAATAGTGATACTGTATGCACCTGCAGTGTGCCATACAGAGGGAAAGGACACCGCTGTGTTTTAAAATCAATTTGCAGCCCCCCTCGACATGTTTCGCCGCTCACATGGCTTTGTCAAGAGGTAACAGGGCTCTTACCTCTTGACAAAGCCGAGTGAGCGGCGAAACATGTCGAGGGGGGCTGCAAATTGATTTTAAAACACAGCGGTGTCCTTTCCCTCTGAATGGCACACTGCAGGTGCATACAGTATCACTATTGAGTCTCAGCAGTACTCTTTGTATATCTTAATACGTGGAAAGAGAGACACCCTGATTTTTTTATCTTTTTTTTGTGTGTGAAACAATATGAATTAATAACATTTTACTATTTTCTTCTTAATATATGGTAAATCAGGGAACTAGTGGATCACTACGGTGATCTTTTGGTATATTGCTTGGATTAACCCTCCATATATTGGTCTAATATGGATCATTGATATTACAACTTGGCTCCATTTACTTTGCTTTGCTGCAATGCCATACACAAACTGAGGACAGGTGTTTTTGGAAGAAATTTGCAATTTTTTTTTTCCTATTCTTTTATAAGAAATTAAGAAAGACAGAATTTCAGAACTATAAACAACATGAGAATAAAAAATTAGAAATGTATTAGACTGTATGGATTGTGGATCACATGTTACTCTATGTAATGGTTTGCATATCATTTTTATTCAAATTGAACCAGAAATGTCCCCCCTTAAAGGGGTACTCCACTGGAAAACTTTTTTTTAAATAAATCAACTGGTGCCAGAAAGTTAAACAGATTTGTAAATTACTTCTAATAAAAAAATCATAATCCTTCCAGTTCTTATCAGCTGCTGTATGATCCACAGGAAGTTCTTTTCTTTTTGAATTTCCTTTCTGTCTGACCACAGTGCTCTCTGTTGTCCATTTTAGGAACTGTCCAGAGCAGGAGCAAATTCCCATAGCAAACTGATTTTGCTCTGGACAGTTCCTGACATTGACAGAGGTGTCAGCAGAGAGCACTGTGGTCAGACTGAAAAGAAATTCAAAAAATAGAAGAAAAAAAATCTGTTCAACTTCCTGGCACCAGTTGATTAAAAAAAAAAAAATAATAATAATAATAATATATATATTGTTTTCCAGTGGAGTACCTCTTTAAAAGTGAAGCACATTGTGCAGCTGTATAAAGGTAGCATTAAGTAAAGAATATGTGCCATGACCAGGAATATTGTATTGGATGAAGTTAGCCTTAGATTTGTTAATGTGACTAATCTTTTCCCATTATAAATCTCCTTTGCTTTTCATTATCACTAATGATATAATTCAATCCAAAGCGATAATGTAATCAATTTATTATTAACAAATGTTTATTAAACATTTCCATCCCCTGCTATCACATCTAGTTATAGAATAGGAATCTAGATGATAAATGAGATCCCCGGTGGGAGCGCATGATGGATTTTAGTAATTATTCTAATTAGCGGAATACAGAGAAACCTCCTGCACATACTCACATGTGAGACAGATTCTTCATTGGCTGAAACATTCTTGTGCTTATATTTGGAATTTCAATTTTCTCCAGTGCTCTAGAAATAACATGAAGTTTGTATTAAGAATAATGGGAATTATATTCTTTTCATTTAAAATTCCATGGAATTACATTTTGGGCCTGGTCTAGCTGTGATTTCGGACACAAAGCGGACATTTCAGTTAAAGGGGTACTCCACTGCCCCAGCATTAGGAACATTTTGTTCTAAACGCTGTGTGCAGGCTGTGGGAGTCGTGACATCACGGCCATGCCCTCAAGGGGCATGGCCGTGATGTCACGACCCCCCCCAGCCCGCACTCAGCATTCGGGAAAAAATGTAAATTTGTAATATACATTGGTTAAAAATTAGGTATATTTTTGGGTTAAAAAATGCTGTCCCTGCAGCTATTGTCTATGTGTCTCTATAAAGAGTTCAAAAACAAGAAGTGAGGGTAGGACAAGCAGGGATGTGTGCAGGCTCCTGGCTTGTCAATCATCCTGATGTATGAGCCAGGAGCATGTTATAGAGCCTCAGTGCACACTGTCCTGCTTGTCCTCACTGCACAGAGCCCTGCTTGTCTACCCTCACTTCCTGTATTTGGACTCCTCATAGAGACACACAGACAATAGCCGCAGGGACAAAAATATACAAATTTTTTAACCAATGTATATTACAAATATATCAGCATTCCTGGTAAAGATTATTATCTCCATTGTCCCTCCCAGAGGCGAGATATAAGCCATTTAGTTATTCTACAAATGAGGCACTGTTACGGCGAGCGATCCGGCAGGTCACACTGGCCGTGAGTGATCTCTTCCTCTGTCCTCCGGTGGGCCCGGGATTCGCATCGCGGGACGTGCCCGCATGCGAATCACGGGCTGTCACTCACCTCCTCCTCCTTCTTCTGTTTCCTCAGTGTTCTCACACTGCCCAGGAGGTGGGGACGCGCGCGCCAGAGCTCTGAGAGTTAAAGGGCCAGTGCACCCTTTATTAGTGTTTGCACCTGTCCCTTCTCTATAAGTATGTGCACCTCCCTCTACCTCTCGCTGGATTTTTGTGTGCCCAGTGCCCTAGTGAAAGTGTTTATTGTATCTTGCCTTACCATGTTCCTGATCTACCTGCTCCGTGACCTGACCTTGCTCCAGTGCCTCCTGCCTACTGACCTTTTGCTATGTCCCTGTTCTCGCTACCGTGCTGCCTACCATGACCTTCTGCTATCCGGACTACGAGTTGCCATATTCCTCCTGTATCATGTTTTCTCCTCAGAAGCCTGTGTGGACGAGTTGTGTCAGGGGTAGTAACCTGGGTGCTGCCTGCCGCAGCAAGTCCATCCCGTTTTGCGGGGGGCTCTGGTAAAAACCAGCAGCATCTTAGACTCCACTGCCTGACAAGGTCCAAGCCATCATTCACACAGGCTCAGCGGATCTGCTACCTCCTTGCTGCTAACAGGCACAAGTGCCCGGGGGTGTTCCCCAGTTCAGCAAGAGTCCATGTTAGTCCAACCCATCTCCTCTTTATTGCTGCCCACTGACCTGCTTGTATCCACCTATCCTGTTTGACTGACAGCCCCTAGATAAAGAGGACATGGGCTGGATTTACCTGGGTTCTTGCCGTGCTGGGCAAATACCCCAAGCAATTCTGTATACATGTCTGCATTGAACTCAAAAATAAGATTGTGCGCAGTGAGCTCCTCCTAGTGTCAACTGGAATCAGCCAATTTTATCTTTTAAATAGACACTGTCATTTGAACACACTTTGCATAGATCAATAGTACAAGTTATATAGTTGCATAGTTCATGAAAGAAAAAAGACAACCTAAAATCCAACTGTGTTGATTCAGAGGAAGGCAAAAAAAAAAAAAAAAAACATGAGGCTGTTGCCAATTTCTCCATGGAATAGGAAATATTCCTTCCCAACTCAATGATTGAGCGAATATAAGAAACTTTGTAATTTATCTTATTAGACTAAAATGCTTCTTTTTCCTGTTATCAAACATTTCCCTGTCCCCTCACCTTTTGCTGTTAAAATCATCTCTGAAAATAAGCACAACTTTATCCTGTGTCTGAAAGACAAGCAATGTAAATCTATAGAGGGGGGGGGGGGAGGAAGGAGAACTGCAAAATATAGATAAAGCCTGCAGAGCAGAAATCTTCTAAAAAATACCATATAAAAGCAAAAATAGTGCTGCTCCTCATGTACACAAACACACACACACACATACACACACACATACACACACACACACATACACACACACACACAAACACACACACAGAGCAGCTTGTTCTAAAAAAGTCATCTGAAATAATTGGTACGCTGCTTAGCAGCTGTTTTAAGTAATTGACAGTGTTTCTAGCAATAAAACACACTTTTAATTGTCTTATGCTTCCTTTTGCCCCATTGGTGCTGCAGGTAATCTGTGCTGCTGGGGGAGGGCTCTGGACAGGATTAGTCTCCTGCCCCCTCTTGAAGCAAACAATTTTGTCCCGTTTTACTTTACAGTCTAGCTTTACAATTCTAACAAGCTAAGAAGAAGGAATCTTTTCAGTAAAACTTCCAGGTTACTTCTGGCTACTTTGCAGTTAACAGAAGATGATCATACGGACTCCTGGTTGACGGGGGAATGACTGGGAGGCACCCTGGTTAGGAAACACTGGGTTATCCAATATTGGAAAAAAACATACTTGCTTTCTTCCAAAAAAAAGCACCACAACTGTCCAGAGGTTGTGTTTGGTTTTACTATTCTGATGCATTCAGTTTAATGGAGCTGAGCTGCAATACCACACACAAACTGAGGACAAGAGTGGCACTATTTCTGGAATAAGCTTTTTAACTCTTTGTCAATGTATGGGATTTTCAGCTCTGCATTACCTTTTTTCTTTAATTCATCTTTATATAAAGATGAATTAAAGCTCACCTTTGGACCTTAAAACTAGTGTAAACATTCACTTTCAGGGTACGTTCAGATCTGTGGATTTTCGCAGAATATTTCGCTGCGGATCCACCACTGAAGGACCTCCTATATGCTGCCTTTATATGTGCCTGCTTGGAGCGGCAATACGCCGCTACGAGCAGACACACGGCGATGTGCGAGTCGCCACGCGCATGCGCAGTATACTCGCACATCGCGGCAGCTCTCGGCCTAGCTCATTGAGCAGGGGAAGCGGCCGCGATGTGTGCAAGTACAGCGCGCATGCGTGGCGACTCGCACATCGCATTGTGTCTGCTCGGAGCGGCATATTGCCGCTCTGAGCAGGCACATTTAAGGACACCATCCAGAGGTTCTTCAGCAGCGGATCTGCAGCGTAAAATACGCTGTAACTCCACACGTGTGAACGTACCCTAAAGGTGTAATCCACTGCCCCAGCATTCAGGGCCACGCCCCTCATGACATCATGCCATGCCCCCTCAATGCAAGTCTATGGGAGGAGGCGTGACGGCTGACGTCACAACCCTCGCAGCCCACACCCAGCGTTCGGAATAAAATGTTTTGAATGCTGGGGCAGTGGAGTACCCCTTTAAAGAAATACTTTACAGGTAGACTGATACATTGTGTTATCACTACTACAAGGCCTAACACATGGATTCTTTTTTTGCTGTCAGATCCTTCAGATTGTTAAAAAATGAATCGCTTTTTAGATTATTTTGATCCTGTTCAAAATGTTTGCACTGCGTAAGAATAAGAAATCCTCTTTAGCACTTATGGAGACGTCATGTTAATATCAAGACTCTGACTTTTTTCAGTTGTAGCATAAAAGCATTTAGTGATGAAGATAAAATGTGAAGCCTTGTAAGTGTCAGTCACCGGTAGCTGTAAGATTGTTAAATTATCATATAATAGATCTATTTCTGACAACAGATTGAAAACGCTCCTATTCTCTGGTTCAGACACCTTCAAATGTTTGGAACTTTACACATTCTGTACAATAAAGACTGTTTCTAGTAAGGTATATGACAGGTTACAGAATAAATCAATGCTATATACCAGTGGTCTTCAACCTGCGGACCTCCAGATGTTGCAACTCTACAACTCCCAGCATGCCTGGACAGCCGTTGGCTGTCCGGGCATGCTGGGAGTTGTAGTTTTGCAACATCTGGAGGTCCGCACGTTGGAGACCACTGCTATATACTGTAATACGGTCTGGTATAAAGCCTTTGCTGTGTGGCAAAAAATATGACAATTAAAGGGGTACTCTGGAAAAAAAGAGAGCACTGTGGTCAGAGTGAAAAGAACTACACAACTTTCTCTGGAGCTTACAGCAGCTGATAAATACTGGAATGATTAAGATTTCTATATAGAAGTAATTTACAAATCTGTATAACTTTCTGGAGCCAATTGATTTGAAAACATATTTTCCCTTTGGAGTACCCATTTAAAGTGGTACTCCACTGGAAAACTTTTTTTTTTTTTTTTTTTAATCAACTGGTGCCAGAAAGTTAAAATGATTTGTAAAATGGCTCCTATTTAAAAATCATATTCCTTCCAGTACTTATCAGCTGCTGTATACTCCACATGAAGTTCTTTTCTTTTTGAATTTCCTTTCTGTCTGATCACAGTGTGCTCTGCTGACACCTCTGTCCAGAGTAGGAGTAAATCCCCATAGCAAACCTCTCATACTCTGGACAGTTCCTGAAATGGTCAGCGGAGAGCACTATGGTCCGACAGAAAGGAATTCAAAAATAAAAGAACTTCTTCTGTAGTATAGAGCAGCTGATAAGTACTGGAAGGATTAAGATTTTTAAATAGAAGTAATTTACAAATCTGTTTAACTTTCTGGCATCAGTTGATTGAATTTTTTTTTTCCAGCGGAATACCCCTTTAACTTTGGATTCCTTTGGCATATCACTGGAATACTCCATTATTTTTTAGCAACAAACCTTGGAAGGTGGGTGTTGGAGCATTCTACTGGGTGGGTCTGGGATGTCATTCTGGAGATCGTAGAGGAATCTGACTTCAGATAAGACACTTATCCCCTATTTAAAAATCTTAAAGGGGTTCTCTGGTGGAAATATTTTATTTATATTAACTGGTTCCAGAACGTTATACAGATTTGTAAATTAAAAATGTAAATCATCACCTCAAGGCTAATACCAGACAACCTGATACATGATAATAATAGAAGGATATTGAAAAAGAGGATTGTGCTTCAATTTTATGATAAAGAGATGCAAAATTTATTAAAATGCATATACTAATAAAATTATAACATTATACAAAAGACAATATGTTAATAAACCTACTTCCACAGGGCCCTTGTGTAGAGGTAGTTACATCCTGAACTTATATTATAAAATTCACTGTCATATTCAATAGTATTCAATAATCCGGCATTTGGTGGTTCGGAATGTTGTATACACAGTCCACAATGTAATAGATAATGGTTAATGTATCCAAGACCATACAGATAAATGGATATATAGTTACCAGCCAAAGATATATTGTCCCAGAAGGCTAGTATTCACAGACGCACAATCGGACCGATGTCTGCATAAGCTGAACTTGAACTGGAGCAATAGCGTGCGCTTCTGCGGCTGGTCTGCCTGCCACAGACCCTGTAGATGCCGCTACGATGGTGAAGGTAGTGGAGGTAACAGCTTGCAGATTTCCAAGGTCGGACCTCGTGGAATCCGGTGGCGTCTGACGTCAGCAGCATGGTGAATGGGCTGGATACAGAGGGCTGGATACAAAGAGGCTGCGGCTGTTTGCAAAAGGTTAGATGCTGAACCCTCAATTCAATGCGAACCTGCAGATAACAGTGATGCGTTAATAGTGTGTTTAAAATAAATCTAGACACGTTTCAGGGCACTTGTCGGAACGGCCTTTCCTCAGGAGGAATATTTCGCACCACTGTTATCTACAGGTTCTCATTGAATTGAGGGTTCGGCATCTAACCTTTTGCAAACAGCCGCAGCCTCTTTGTATCCAGCCCTCTGTATCCAGCCCATTCGTCAGCCCGTTCACCGTGCTACTGACGTCAGACACCACCGGATTCCACGAGGTCCGACCTTGGACATCTGCAAGCTGTTACCTCCACTACCTTCACCATCGTAGCGGCATCTACAGGGTCTGTGGCAGGCAGACCAGCCGCGGAAGCGCACGCCAGCGCTCCAGTTCAGCTTATGCAGACATCGGCCCAATTGTGCGTCTGTGAATACCAGCCTGCTGGGACAGTATATCTTTGGCTGGTAACTGTATATCCATTTATCTGTATGGTCTAGGATACATTAACCATTATCTATTACATTGTGGACTGTGTATACAACATTCCGAACCACCAAATGCCGGATTATTGAATACTATTGAATATGACAGTGAATTTTATAAGTGCAGGACATAACTACCTCTCCACAAGGTCCCTGTGGAAGTAGGTTTATTAACATCATGGCCCTCATTTACTATTCTAAACCCAACTTGTTTTGTCGGGTTTTTTTGGCGCATCTTTTTCTGCGACATGTCGCAGACATCGTGCGCCAGTCTGCGACATGATGCAACATTTTTTCCTGACGGACCCAATGTGGATTCTCCCAAACCCGAAAAAGGGGCGTAACCCGACATTTCTGAGATTTCCCACGTATTTATAAAGGTTTCCAACCCGAATTTGTTGAATTGTTGTGGATTTTTTCCCAACAACTCAGACCAAAACCAACAAAACTCACGTGCGACAAACAGGATGCGACATAATAATAAATACCAGGGGAAAAAAGCAGTCGGGTAAGAAAGCAACATAGACTTACAACCCGATTTTCTAAGTAAATGAGGGCCATTGTCTTTTGTATAATGTTATAATTTTATTAGTATACGCATTTTAAAAATTTTTGCATCTCTTTATCATGAAATTGAAGCACAATCTTCTTTTTCAATATCCTTCTATTATTATCATGTATCAGGTTGTCTGGTATTAGCCTTGAGGGGATGATTTACATTTTTACTTTTCTTATATTTATTCCCACCTGGGTGTAGGTGTAAAATCATCATACCTCGGCTAATAAATTGTGAGCTGCACATATCCATTTTTTCTAGCCTATTAGATTTGTAAATTACTTCTATTTGTTATGTAAATTACTTCTGTTAAAAATCCAGTACTTATCAGCTGCTATATGCTTCACAGGAGGTTCTTTTCTTTTTTAATTTATTTTCTGTCTGACCACAGTGCTCTCTGTTGACACCTCTGTCCATGTCAGGAACTATCCAGAGCAGGAGCAAATCTTCATTGCAAACCTATCCTGCTCTGGAAAGTTCCTTATACAGACAGAGGTGGCCGCAGAGAGCACTGTGGTCAGGCAGAAAAGAAAATGACTTACTGTGGAGCATACAGCAGCTGATAAGTACTAGAAGGATTAATATTTTTTTTAATAGAAGTCATTTACAAATCTGTTTAACTTTATGGCACCAGTTGATTAAAAAAAAATGTTTTCCATTCTCTGTCCCAATACATAGGAAGTTTCTGTCCATCCAAGCACTAAGATGGATCACCACTGTTTCAAAGCAAGGAGGTGGATCCAGTCTGATGTGTTGAGAAATTTCACTCTTTAGTAAAGCATTTCACACAGTGACAGACAAAATTCTGGTATGTCTACTGTTCTTAGTCATGGTAAATAATGTTAAAAAAACATTCAAGTTTATATACACATACCAATTTTGATTAATTATACTTGCACTTGGTTAACAATTAAGAATAAGGAATCAAGATTGCTTAGTAAAGTACACTAAATCAACAATGGCATGCATATTTTAACTTGCATTTTTTGTAACATTATTGACCATGAATAAGAGCAGTTGACACGCCAGAAACTCATCTGTCACTATGGGAACTGTTGTGCTATTTGTACTTTTTAAAATGCATTGATAAAGAGTGGAAGCTGGCTCAATCTCCTTGCTTTGAAATTTGAGTGTTTCTGAATATGCTTTTTTACAGACAGCAGTGTGTGTTGCACAGAAAAGCTTTTTTACAGCAGCGATTCATGTCAAGCCCAAATCCAGGCTAGAAGCACTGATAGAGAAGGGAGAGAGATTTCTGAGATTTCCCACGTATTTATAAAGGTTTCCAACCCGAATTTGTTGAATTGTTGTGGATTTTTTCCCGACAACTCAGACCAAAACCAACAAAACTCACGTGCGACAAACAGGATGCGACATAATAATAAATACCAGGGGAAAAAAGCAGTCGGGTAAGAAAGCAACATAGACTTACAACCCGATTTTCTAAGTAAATGAGGGCCAATCTCCTTGCTTTGAAATTTGAGTGTTTCTGAATATGCTTTTTTACAGACAGCAGTGTGTGTTGCACAGAAAAGCTTTTTTACAGCAGCGATTCATGTCAAGCCCAAATCCAGGCTAGAAGCACTGATAGAGAAGGGAGAGAGATTAAGAGAGAAAGGGAAATTTTGGGTGCATTACAGTGGTGATTCACCTCAAGCCCAAATCTAGCCTAGAAGCACTGATAGGGAAGAGAGTGAGATTAAGAGAGAGAGAGTGCAATTTTGGGTGTAGTACACAGCGACTGTGTGCTGCAGTAATGGTGTGTACAACAACTGAAAAGCTAATAGTAGCCAGCCAGTTAGGGCGAGCAGAGCACTAAAAGCATATTGTCCTCTATTAAGGTTAACCTGTATGTACATCTAAGTGGTGTACCATTTTGTTCCTGTTAAACTCTCAAGGGCCTAGTTACTGTGAAAGGCCAGCCAAAAGTACACACCTGCTGGTGTAGACAAATAATGTTTTAAGCGTACTGGAGCACATTGTCCTCCCCTCATAAGTGCATACTACATACGTACATCTAAGCAACATAGTTCATAAGGTTTAAAAATGACCAGAGTCCTTCAAGTTCAACCTATATCCCTAATGAGTCCCTACTGAGTTGACCCATAGGAAGGCATAAAAAACCCTCATACTAGAGGTAAAAATTCCTTCTCGACTTCAAATATGGCATCAGAATAAATCCCTGGATCAGCGTTCTGTCCCTATTAATCTAGTATACATAACCAGCGATGTTATTACTCTCCAAACATGTATCCAGATCCCTTTTGAACTCTTTTACAGAGTTCACCATGACCACCTCCGCTGGTAGAGAGTTCCATAGTCTCACTGCTCTTACAGTATAGAACCCCCGTCTGTGCTGGTGCTGGTGCAGAAACCTTCTTTCCTCAAGATGAAGAGGATGACCCCTTGTTATGGATACAGTCCTGGGTATAAATAGATAATGGGAGAGGTCTCTACACGGTCCCCTGATACATTTATACATAGTTATTTGGTCACCTCTAAGCCTTCTTTTTTCTAAACTAAATAACCCCAATGTTGATAATCTTTATGGAAACTGGAGTCATCCCATTCCCCTTATTACCCTGGTTGCCCATCTTTGAACCCTCTACAGCTCCACTATATCTTTCTTGTAAGCTGGTGTGCAGTGGTGCTGTACATAGTATTATATATGTGTACCATTTTGTTCCTGTTAAAGTCTAAAGGGCCTAGTTACTGTGAAAGGCCAGCCAAAAGTACACACCTGCTGGTGTTGTAGACAAATGCTGTTTTAAGCACACTTAAGCACTTAAGCGCATTGTACTCCCCTCATAAGTGCATACCACATATGTACATCTAAGTGGTGTACCATTTTGTTCCTCTTAAAGTCTTAAGGGCCTAGATACTGTGAAAGGCCAGCCAAAAGTACACACCTGCTGGTGTTGTAGACAAATACTGTTTTATGCATAGTGGATCGTATTGTACTTCCCTCATATACGCACTAAGTATGTCAGACAGAGAAGTTCCAGGACATACAGAGAGGAGGGGCATAGGCCTAAAATCATAAGGCAAAGGTCGCAGCAGACTAGGGGCGAGAGGCAGCAGGGGTCGCAGCGAGAGGCCTGAGCTCTCAGCTAGTCGTCATGTCTCGACCAGCAACCCATCTGCCATCATCAATTGGTTAACACGGTCATCCACTTCATCACAAGTGACATCTGACACCCCCAGTCAACAGTGGGTGGGTTCCTCAGACACAACCCTGTTGGCATGGCCTGGGAGCAGTTGCTGTCCTCCCATTGTCTCTGTCCTCTGCTGTTCCCTCCCCCACAGAAGTATCCTCCATTATTTAGTGAGGACGATCTACTAGAGGACAGTCAGCAGCTACTGCCCAGCCAAGAAGTGGAGGACACCTCCTATGCTTCCTCTGGTAGGCGGGCAAGTAGTGATGAGGAGAGTGGCGTGGGAGGTGGTGTTGCGAGCGTTCAGGCTAATGAAGCAGACACTGTTGAGGAACCTGAGGAGGACATCAGTGACTTGTAGACACAACTCGATGATGATGAAGCCGATCGCACTTGGGAGCCGGGTGCAGAAGGGGCCCGTGAGGCAGCAACTGAGCCAGCAAGGTGGTAGCATGGTTGGCAGTCAGCGTGGTGGCAGAAGTGGAATTTCAGGAGCCAAACATGCCTGGGGGAGACCACCTGCTTCGCGTCAGCCTACCTTCCTGGGATGTAGTGGAACAGGGGTTCCTGAAGTCCGCGGCAGTAGCAGTCAATCAGTGTGGACTGTTAGTGGGAAAATCAGCTACTCGGTGGTGTGGCAGTTTTTCATCAAGCATCCAGAGTAGGTTAACATGGCCACATGCAAGATGTGTCGGCAGAAGGTGAAGCGTGGTCAGGGTCCCAATGTTGGCACCACTGCCATGCGTCAACATATGCAACATCACCATAATGAGGCCTGAGAGAACTGTGGCTCTGATGTTGTGGTCCAGCCTTCTGCATCACCCAGCAGCACACCACTCCCTTTTTTAGCCAGCCAAGGCTCCACCACCTCAGCCGAAGGGAGCTGTGTGTCATACCCGTCTTCTGTCACTCTAAATGCTCCTGCTCCTCCTACTTCAAGTCAGTCATTCCACCAGCAATCCATTGGCAAAGCCATGTCTGAGAGACAATAGTATGCGCCCACTCATCCAACGGTGCAGAAGCTGAATGTGATCCTGTCCAAGTTGCTGGTGCTGCAGTCCCTCCCTTTTCAATTCATGGACTCTGCACCTTTCAGAAAACTGATGGGTTGAGCCAAGCCGAGGTGGAGAGTCCCAAGCCATAATTTCTTTGTGAAGAGGGCAGTACCAGCCCTGCACAATTTTGTGGAAGAGAAGGTGGGCCAGTCCTTGAGCTTGTCGTTGTGTACCAAAGTGCACGGCAGCGCTGACGTGTGGAGTTGCAACTACGGTCAAGGACAATAAATGTTCTTTATGGCCCACTGGGTGAATGTGGTTCCTGCACAGCCACAACAGCAACTTGGACAGGTCACGCTGCTCTCAGGCCGTTGGTCCTGTGACAGTGTGCGATTTAGCCTCCACTGCAGGAACAATGGTTTGCCTTGGTGAACGGAGTCACACAGGGGAGGAACAGGGAAGTCATTCATCAAGAAGTCGAATACTCCACGAAAACTAGAAATGGGAACCATGGTGACCAACAACGGGAATAACATCTTGTCTGCATTGTGACAAGGAAGCCTGAGCCATGCGCCCCGCAATGCACATGTGCTCAATCTAGTTGTCAAAGGGTTCCTGAAGTGTTCCCCCCATCTGCAAGACAGCCTAACAATGGGAAGAAAACTTTGCATGCACTTCAGCCACTCGTACACCGCAAAGCACACCCTCCTTGAGCTGCAAACATCAATTTGCAACGTTTCCACATGTTGGAATTCCCCCCTCCATATGCTGGACCAACTATACGAACAGAGAAAAGCCATCACCGATTTCTTGATTATCCAAGCGGATAGGGGGACTCCCCTATGTAACTTCAATGTCAACCAGTGGCAGCTCATCCGTGAAACCTGCCGTTTGCTCAGGCCCTTTGAGGAAGCTACCTTATTAGTCAGTCGACAGGATTACGGGATGAACAACGTAATTCCACTGCTTCATTTACTACAACGTGTTGAAAACGATGGCTGGTCAGGGCACTGGAGACATGGCGCCTATATCTGGAGGAGGAGGAGGGGGAGGGGCACAGTGGAGCACAGTTTAGGTTTCGTGAGATGGGTGGTTTTTCTAGTCATCTGACAGGAGAGGAGGAGCAACCAGAGGAGCTAGAGGGTTATGAGGAAGGCGAGACAGAGGACCCCGACACAATGTGGCAGTATACAGTGGAGATGGAGGCAGGGAGTTCCTCCGTGTCACTTGCACAAATGGCATGATGCATGGTCACTTGCTTGCATAG